>NC_081801.1:11180996-11490996 GCF_963082965.1 Carassius carassius
GTAGATTGACAGAGCATCACCCTAACTTTCTGGAGGTTGTTTCTGATTTTACAGACATATATTTTAGGGTTCATTTTCCCAGCTTTTATGATTTGTCTGTCATCAACAACTGTTGTTTTTCTCAGCCAATCAGGTCGTTGTTGGTTGCTGATGTCATCATAGTTTACAAATTCTTGATTTCTCCATGCCCTTTGTTTTTTCTATAGTTCTAGTTGACATCCTCCTTTTCTTTTAGCATCCAATTTGCTTGCTTTTCTCGACTCCACAGCAAATAGAACAATTTTGTCTTTACTGTTCCAATACTTATGGAGGGCACTGTATAACCTTTAATCTTATTATTATAAATCTGAAAAATAAACAAGCATTCTTAGCGCTTTTAAAATAAAATTCTAGTCGATGTCAAAATAAATGCTGGCCAAACAGAAAAACATATCACCAGGTGCTGAAAAAATGACAAGTATCGGTTGATATACATCGGTCAACCACTAGTCTTGATCAGCTCCACATACATGAACCATCAAATGCTTCAAATATGTAATATAAAGGAAAATTATTTTAAAATCCATCGTATTTAACAGTTGGGTTCAATGCAGGCTATGTTTCAATGACTGCATTTGTTGCACTTATGTCTAGTGTTTTAGATTTTTATGTCTAGTGTTTTTAGAATTTAGATTTTTTTTTCTGCTCGTCTCATTTTTATTATTTTCGTAGTTACAATAAAGGACTTGCAGTTGAAGTACACAGGGCCAGGCAGTAAATATAACTATTATAATATTTTCTGTGGTAATTAACGTTATGTTTACATTTTGTTTCCTATTTAACCTGGAAGAATCCCTTTAAATAGCCGTGCATAAAAGTGACTGGACTCTCTCTTAACTTTTATAAGCACATAATTTATAAGCGCTGACAGAAACACTAACACCACTGAGTAAATCATAAGTTATGTGGCAGAAATACAGACAGCTCTTGGCAAACTATTTTTGCTGAAACTGTTTAGTCCTGATTATTTTTGACTTTGTTCATGTGGAGGAAATCTTTATATTTGAAGACCAAAAGCATGAATGTGTGTTTGATTCATATGACTTTGTGCCACTGGTGTTATTTTTGTACTTAGCACAGTGTCTAATTTTATACATTCCTTAATGCCAGTTGTCTGTTCAGCACAAAAACTCTTTGAAGCTGTTTTTTCCTCTTCTTTTTTCCAGTATATAGTAACCAAATTCGTTTGATGATTTTTTCTTTATTTGTTTATTTTACATTATTGACCAGACGAAGATTCATAGTGTAGCCAGGAATGTGTATTCTTCTAAAACCTACTGTGTTACAGGGGCAGTAATTTAAGACATCATAAGCACAATGTGAAGGCTGTTAATAATATAGTGCCTAAGGAACTTTCCTTTGGCCAAAAAACAAATGGCAACTTTGCAAAATCTCTCTAAAAATTAAAACCAAATGCTTGTGTATAGATCCCAAACCCCAGACACTTATATTCACCACACACATTTTGACAGTGTCTGAATAACCAATTTTTCTGTTTTCCTAGTGACAGAGAAGGGTTATGTGAGCGAGTCTTACTCTGAGAGTGAAGAGGAGCCTGAACCCAACAGTCAAGCCAAGGACTCAAGCTCACTCAAGCATTCATTTGGAAAAAGAGAAAAAGAGAAAAAAGAAAAGAGTCAGAAGAAGACTTCTACCACTAACAAACCTACAAAACAGCCATCCATCATGGGATTTTTTCAGAAGAAATAACTTTTTTTATTATTATTATTCTTTCATGGACTTTTAAAGGAGTAGTTCACCTGGAAATCCAAACTGTTGTTAATTACTCATCCTCATGTTATTCCTTAACATAAAGAATCACTGCATGGGTTTTCTTTCTGTTAATAAAATTTGTTAAAAAAATTATTTTACAGAAAACAAATAACATGAGGATGAAGAAATTGTGACTAAATTTGTATGATGAAATATCCCTTTAAGCACTTAATTTTCAGCATTGACATTCCCATGAAGCACATGTGATGCTGTAAGTTGGAAATATATCTTTATTGTCACTGTCACTCTTCAGAGACATTGACACAGGAGATTTCTGCTTCTACATGAAGAACCATTTTGTGTCGACTATCCACCCAACTTCACATGCTGGATTTCAATTCTATGCCTGATATGGTTGTAGTATGTAAATGTATGATCCTGCTGATTTCCTTATTATAAGGCAACCTGCACATGGCCAACCACCAATAATTCCCATGCTGTAAAGATTGTCAAGTCTTGTTTTGCAATTGTCTATTTTTAGTATTGCTGGATAATAAATAAAAAAAGAATAAAACTTTTGTTTGGATTAATATTCTTGTGAAAGAAATATTTGTTGGTTTAACCAGAAACTTATCTGATATTTATGAGTGAAGTAATTAAAAAAATCTGCTCAGTAGTCGAGAATGTTCTTGTTTGGTTCCTGTAAATCCGAGTTGTTTTCTCAGAGCTTCATATTTCTATGTGACATCAGTTTCTGGCTATATTGTTGTGTTGGTCTTGGACATTTCCATTTATCAAAACTAAACTTACTGTGTGGAAAGGCATGCCTCTGGAAATCCTCATCAATGTCTGTCCAAGCTCATCTGATCCAGTGCCACAGATGTGAAATTGAGCGTTTTGTGCCAAGACATCAATACTCACTTTTCTCTCAGGCTTCTAAACTTAGGCCTGAGTTAGTATGTGCAAGTGAATTCGAGAACACAGTGTTCTTTATATTGTAAAACATGTATAATTGTGCTTTCAAACCTGAGGTCCACCAAAGTAAGAATTTCTGGTTGTTTTGTATATCAAATACTCTCTTTTTTTGTTCTTCTTTGTGATCATTTGATATGTAAAAGAAAAAAAAATGTTTTTGACACTAATCACCTTATCCAGCTGCATTCTGTGAAGGAAAACAGTTTGGTTTTGTGCAGTTAGGTGTTTGCTCGTTCCCTTAGCTCACCTTTGCCGGCCTCGCTGGGCAGTCAGATGTGGACTGGGGTGAGGCACCTGTCCTGGATACCTTATCAAACAGTCGATTAAAATTCTAGGTGCCTCGCTGCCTGAGAAAATCCTTTGCTCGATTGCATAGCTGACGTTGGAAAAATGCGGCATTGGTTTTGGCCTGCTGACGATTTGGGAGAGTGTGGTTAACTGTTTCCAGGTTTCCCTTCAGTTTTCAAAGGTGCACTTGTTCAGCTACCTGTTTGGATCCTTTTGGTTTCCACAAAACCACTAATACACAACAATAATGGAACATTGTAAAAATAAATTAAAATTAAGACGTGCATATTTATCCAAAATTTACAGAATCTCATGTCATTCGAACTCTTGACTTTGTTTTCTGCAAATGCACTTAATTTTCACTCAGAAATTTCACATTTACTTAAATGTTCAATTCAGAAAAACTCAAATAGTTTATTATTATAATAATTATTATTATTATTATAGTAGTAGTTATATTCCACACAAAAAAAAGATTACAAGATTGGAAAGTCCTAAGGGTGAGTAAATGAGGACAGACATTTTGGTGACCTGTCCCCTTAAGAATGCCATCGTCTGGTGAGATATTATGAAATTATGTGAAGAAAAATGTATGGAAGCCCATTTCCACCACACACACACACAAAATGCCCCTTGAAAGGGTAACTGGAACTCTTGATCTCACAATTCTAACTCCTTTCTCAGAATTGTGAAATATAAAGTCAGAATTGCGAGATTTAAACTCAACTCTTATCAGAATTGTCAAGTCACCTTTATTTATATAACGCTAGATTTTAACTGAAAGAATGTGTCTGCATCCTGAACAATGTTACTGGTAGGTAATTCCAGAGTTTAGGCGCTAAACAGGAAAAGGATCTGCCGCCTGCAGTTGATTTTGATATTCTATGAGATTCTCTCGTTCAAATACTGAGATGCTAAACCATTCAGGGCTTTATAAGTAATCTATACGATGTTTAATAGGTTGCCAGTGCAGTTTTGACAGAACCAGGTTATTATGGTCATACTTCCTGGTTCTAGTAAGAACTCTAGCTGCTGCATTTTGAACCAGCTGGAGTTTGTTCATTAAGCATGCAGAACCACCACCCAATAAAGCATTACAATAATCTGACCTTGAGGTCATAAATGCATGGATTTATGACACATCCATGATGTGGCTTTCTAAGGAAATATTCCTATCAATAGCACACCTAGGTTCCTAACTGATGACGAAGAATTGACATAGCAGCCATCAAGTCTTAGACAGTGTTCTAGGTTATTACATGCAGAGTTTTTAGGTCCTATAATTAACACCTCTGTTTTTTTTTTTGTTTTTTTTCAGAATTTAGCAATAAGAAATACCTCTAGTTTTGTTTTCCTCCAGCTCCATTTTCCAGGCTGTTCTCTTTAGGGTGCGAGTGTGCTCATTACCACAGTGTTTTCCTTAATCTTCCTTAAGCATAAAGGAGCAACTGTATTTAAAATGCTAGAAAAGAGAGAGTCCATAGTTTCCGTTACATCATTAAGTTGTTCTGAGGTTCTGGATACGCTAAGGAATTGGGATACATCAGGAAGATTACTTACAAAGCAGTCTTTTGTGGTAGAAGTGATGGTTCTACCATACTTGTAACAAGAAGTAGAATTTACAGTTTTATCTATATGAAGTTTGCACAAAACTAAATAATTATCTGAGATATCATCACTTGGCTGCATAATTTTAACACCATCAACATCAATTCCATGTGACAGTATTAAATCTAGAGTATGAAACATTTTAAAATATTAAATCATAATTGCTAAAAAAAGAAAGAAAAAAGTACAAATTCTGAGTTTATATCTCACAATTCTGACTTTTATTTCAGAATTCTGAGTGTATATATCACAATTCTTAGTTTATATTTTGCAAGTCTGAGAAACTATTTTTTTTTTATTATTCCACTAATGAGCTTCCATAAGAAGGTTTATTTTCCATTAAAGAGAAAAAAAAATATTCTTTGTGGCAAGAATCATTATTTAACGCATCCATTTTTGGAACACAGCTCTTCACTTCTCCCTATCTTGTTCTGTCCATCCATGTGATTTTATGCTTTTGGCCACCATAGGATTTCAATTTGATTGTTCTTGAATAGCTCAGAGGTGGAATGTATTTTTCAGCCCAGGAGGAATAAATCTATAGGCATTTTCCAAATATATCAAGTAACCCCACATTATTCAATTCAAACTGGCCTCAGGCACTCCTTAAAATCATGAAATATTGTTTTAGTGCTTCATATTTTGTTCCACTGACTGTTCTGCTCATGACAATATACACACCTGACAAAATCAGAAGGGCTTTAGGAGGTTCAGCCTACAAGTTAGCCAATCCTGTTATTCCTAACTCACACATGTGACAAACACTATTCCGCTGAATATTCACATTTTAATTAACACATAACACATCGACCCTGTTTGTGGTTATAATAATCCATTAAGCAAGTACTTGAACTCAAGATGTTTGTCAATTTTAAGTTCCTTTTGAAATTTGTACAGTCCCTCATAAAGGTACATTAAGTGTAAAACAATTAATACAGAAAATCTGCATGTGATAAAAGTTCGTATGGCAGAGAAGGAAGGAGACCAGAGTCGGCGTACTGAGGCTCGTGGGAACTTTATTATACTGATTAAGAACGGAAAACAAAGTCGCGCCACATGCGCATAAATCATAACATTGATACTTTCAGGCTCTCGCTTTCTGACGGTCGCTTCCTCCCACGAGTCCTCAGGTCTCTCTTCTGTCTCTGGTTCCCAGCCGGCTTAAATACTGCTTCCCCACGCCAATCACTGCAATGAGAAGCAGGTGTCACTTGTCTCTCACTTAACTCACTTACCACCGCTGATCTCCTCACTCTCTCTCCCGTCGCAGACCTCGCTAAACCACACCTCCCCTGCCACATACCCCCACCGCCCGACTCAGGCCGGGGAGCCATCCGGCCTGCAGCCCCCCCCCCCCATTCCTGGAGAGGAAGTCGGCCACAGCCATCTGCGCCCCCAGCCTGTGAATCACCTTGAACTTAAATGGCTGTAAAGCTAGATACCAACGGGTGATTCGCGCGTTGGTATCCTTCATGCGGTGGAGCCACTGGAGGGGCGCGTGGTCCGAGCAGAGGGTGAACTCCCGGCCCAGGAGGTAGTAACGAAGGGTGAGGACCGCCCACCTGATGGCCAAACACTCCTTTTCTATGGTGCTGTACTTAGCCTCTCTCTTAGAGAGCTTCCGGCTAATGTACAGCACCGGGCGATCCTCCCCCCCCACCTCCTGGGACAGGACCGCGCCCAGCCCCCTGTCCGACGCATCAGTCTGCAACAAAAAGGGGAGAGAAAAGTTAGGAGAGTGCAGGAGCGGTCCACCACACAGGGCAGCCTTAACTCGGGTAAAGGCCTGTTGGCACCGCTCCGTCCATTGGACCGTATCTGGTACCTCCTTTTTAGTGAGGTCAGTCAGGGGGCTAGTGAGGTCCGAATAACCAGGAATAAATCTCCTATAATATCCCGCCAGCCCCAGGAACTGCCTCACCTCCTTTTTGGTCTTGGGTCTGGGGCAAGTCGCAATTGCTGCCGTCTTGTCAATTTGGGGACGCACTTGCCCGTGACCCAAGTGGAAGCCCAGATACCTTACCTCCACCCGCCCAACCGCGCACTTCTTCGGGTTGGCCGTTAGCCCCGCCCGTCTCAGCGCCTCGAGGACAGCCCTCACATGCTCCATATGCCGCCGCCAGTCGCCACTATAAATGATAATATCATCCAGGTAAGCGGCGGCATATGCAGCATGCGGGCGCAGCACTCGATCCATGAGACGCTGGAACGTAGCGGGGGCCCCGAACAAGCCGAACGGAAGCGTCACAAATTGGTGTAAACCAAACGGCGTGGTGAAGGCTGTTTTTTCTCTAGACATGGGAGATAAGGGGATCTGCCAATATCCTTTTGTCAAGTCCAATGTCGAATAAAAGCGAGCCGTACCTAACCGATCGAGCAACTCGTCAATCCGTGGCATTGGATAAGCATCAAATTTTGACACTGCGTTCACCCTGCGATAGTCCACACAAAATCGCACCGAGCCGTCCGTTTTAGGGACCAAAACAATCGGGCTCGCCCAATCACTGTGGGACTCCTCGATTACTCCTAACCCCAGCATTGCCTCTAATTCTGTCTGAACCACTTTTTTCTTGTGTTCAGGTAGTCTATATGGCCGGCTGCGAACCACCACGCCCGGCTCTGTCTCAATATGGTGCTGAATCAGATTAGTACGACCAGGTAGAGGCGAAAACACGTCTGTAAATTCGGACTGTAACTGTCCAATGTCAGTGAGCTGCGAGGGCGAGAGGTGATCCCCTCCCGGGGCCAGGGCGAGGGATTTTTCTTTAATGATCGCCTCTGGCCCGAGATCCTCCTCTCCGCTCACTGCCGTCGCTAGCAACACTGACTCCTCTTCGCTCCATTTTTTAAGGAGGTTGAGGTGGTAAATTTGCCTGGAGTCGCCTCTGTCTGTTCGTACTACTTCATAATTGAGATCGCCTATTCGTTGTGTGACCTCAAAGGGTCCTTGCCACTTTGAAAATAATTTGGAGCTGGAGGTTGGCAGTAATACGAGCACTTTATCTCCCGGTGCAAATTCTCGGAGCTTAGTTCCCCTGTTATACAGCTGGCTTTGTCTGCCCTGGGCCTGAAGCAAATTCTCCATTGAGAGCCGCCCCAGTGTATGGAGTTTTGCTCTCAGGTCCATGACATACTGAATTTCATTTTTGCTATCCGAATGTCCGTCCTCCCAAGTTTCTTTCAGGACGTCCAGCACCCCGCGGGGCTGGCGTCCGTAAAGAAGCTCGAAGGGGGAAAACCCCGTGGAGGCTTGGGGGACCTCGCGCACAGCGAATAAGAGGGGCTCTAGCCATCTATCCCAATTTTTCGCGTCTTCTTGTACGAATTTACGAATCATTGTTTTCAAAGTGCGATTAAATCGTTCGACCAGTCCGTCTGTTTGTGGGTGATAGACGCTGGTCCGTACCGCTTTAATGCCCAATAATTCGTATAATTCGCGTAACGTGCGTGACATAAACGCGGTGCCTTGGTCCGTGAGAATCTCTTTTGGGATTCCCACGCGGGAGATTAAACGAAACAGGGCATCCGCCACACTCTTCGCCGAGATATTGCGGAGCGCCACTGCTTCGGGATATCGTGTTGCATAGTCCACTATGACTAACGCAAAACGATGTCCCCGTGCGGATCGTTCTAATGGCCCGATGAGGTCCATACCAATTCGTTCGAAGGGGACCTACACTAGAGGTAGAGGGCGCAACGGCGCTTTTGGGGTGGCCGGTGGGTTCACCAACTGACATTCCCGACACGACGCGCACCATCTGCGGACGTTCTCGTGAATGCCCGGCCAAAAAAATCGGGTCATTAGACGATTTAGCGTGGCTGTCATACCTAAATGCCCCGCCATTGGATTGCAATGTGCCGCCTGGAAAAGCATTTCCCGACGGCTCTTAGGTACTAATAATTGGGCCGTATCTTCCTTTGTCTGAGCGTCATGGGTCACTCGATACAACCGGTCCTTAATAACGGCAAAATACGGATAAGAGAGCGCGCGGTCAGGATGGAGGACCTGCCCATCGATGGAACGGACCTGCTCGAATGCATGTTTAAGGGTCTCATCCTGGGACTGCTCCAGGGGAAAGTCATCGCGACTGGAAAGGTTTAGCCTCGCCAACTCGCTCGGTTCCCCTGAAGCTTCCCCACTGGGTCCGGGTACCGATTCTCCCACCTGAGCGCACGCCCCGCCAACCGGGCCTCTCTTTTCCCCAGAGGCATCCACTGTTAAACACCCCAATAATTGTTCAAAAGCTGGCCAATTGGTACCCAAGATTAGTGGATGCCGGAGGCGCGGACTAACGGCCACCTCCACATAATGCTTTTGTCCCCTAAATTTGATGCCTATGGTTTTTATGGGGTATTCCACTATATCCCCGTGCACACACCTCACCTTAACCACGCGGCCCGTATCCAATGCCCCGGATTGTATCAGGCTTTGATGGATGGAGGTCTGGTTACAACCTGAATCCACCAAAGCCTGATAGGTACCCCCCTTAATACTCACGGGTATTTGGTACAACCCGGCTTGATCGGGGGCAGCCTGCGGGTCGTCCGGGATCCGGACCCACGTCCCCACCTCCATAACCGGGCACCGGTCCACAAAATGGCCCGGATCCCCGCAACGCCAGCAGGCCGGCCCAGGCCTCCCCGCCACCCTAGTGGTTGGAAGTGGGTCAGGTGATTGACGTGGGGAAGCAGCTGGTAGCTCAGCCAGTCCCTCCCCGTGCGGCGGCCCCATTCCCCTGGCCGGACCCCGTGACATGGCGGCCGGCTCCGTCCCTGCTCTCCAACGGGGTGCGGCCCTCGGTGGCCCCGTGTACCGAGACCTGGGTAAAGGGACAGGCTTTGGAGAAAGAGGAGAGAGAGAGGGGGGGGAGAGAGAGAGAGAGAGACAGATGGAAGGGGTTCGCCGACCCCGGAACACGCCGCCAGCTGATCCTCCGCCAGTTGGATTGCCAGATCCAGCGACGCCGGCCGGTGGCACTGGACCCACTGAGCAGTCCTCTTCGGGAGACGTGAGATGAACTGCTCCAGCACCACGGTGTTGATAATGGTCTCGGCGTCGCTTCCTCCGGCCAACAGCCATTTGCGGCAGGAGTCCCGGAGCTGCTGGGCTAAGACAAAGGGCCGGCCCGCTTCGGTCAGTTCTAGCGACCGGAAGCGTTGACGGTGCTGCTCGGGGCTGAGGCCGACCCTTTGGAGCACTGCTCTTTTTAAGTCTGCATATACCAGGAGGTTCTGGACGGGCAGTTGTTGAGCAGCCTTCTGGGCCTCCCCTGACAGCAGCGGAATTATCCGGACCGGCCAGCTGTCCTCCGGCCACCCACACGCCTCGGCCGTCCTCTCAAACAAATCGAGGAACGCTTCCGGATCATCTGTTGGCCCCATCTTCGTAAGAGGCATGTGGGCAGCAGGGCTGGAACTGGGGGAGGCCGACCTCGTCCGAACCTCCCGGTCCAGCATGCTCCGGAACAGCTCGCGGTCCTCCCGCTGGACCTGCATCATTGCCTGAAACCGATGTTCATGGTCGGCTCGCAGCTCCAGCAGGGCTTGATGTTGTTCCTGATGCAGGCCCGCGAGCGATGTAATGAGCTCCGCAAACGGCGTTCCCGATGATCCTGACGGGGTTTGCATGGCGGCGTCGTTCTCCTTCCTTCCCGGGTTTCGGCACCAGTGTGATAAAAGTTCGTATGGCAGAGAAGGAAGGAGACCAGAGTCGGCGTACTGAGGCTCGTGGGAACTTTATTATACTGATTAAGAACGGAAAACAAAGTCGCGCCACATGTGCATAAATCATAACATTGATACTTTCAGGCTCAATCCTCAGTCCTCAGGTCTCTCTTCTGTCTCTGGTTCCCAGCTGGCTTAAATACTGCTTCCCCACGCCAATCACTGCAATGAGAAGCAGGTGTCACTTGTCTCTCACTTAACTCACTTACCACCGCTGATCTCCTCACTCTCTCTCCCGTCGCAGACCTCGCTAAACCACACCTCCCCTGCCACACTGCATCTCTGAAAATTTCTTTTAAATGCGGGCAGAGCTTGTGGGCATGAGAGAGACTCGCTTTTTAGATCAATGCCAACAAAATACATCAAACAGCAATAACCTCAATATTTGAGTAGTAATTTATTTTTCTAACCCCCCTCACTGTTCTCATGCAGAGCTTTTAAAGAATAAATCAGTGTGTATTAAATGAAAGCAGATTTTTACACACAGTTGTCTGACAGGATTATATAACTGCATTTGGCTGAAGAACCACTGTTCTTTGTCAAAACAGGAAAATATGCAGGACATGATTGGAAAAGGCAGCGCACGCATCACCTTTCTGGGATTTGATTTCTTTGGGGTTATTTTAAGGGTGTGGGGTGCCTCACATCTGGATTTGTCTTGTTGAAATCAAGCACAAATTTGTATTTTTCTGACTCTGATTAACAAATGGAGCCTGTGATCTCTTTACAAATGTCACTGAATGCACTGAAACACTACACATGTGCTAAACATGGCATAAATACAAGCCCTGGTTATCTCTAAAGCACTTCACATCATCATTCATCATCCTGTCATATTAGTTAACTGGCCATATGACGTGGCTAAATTATTGTTTTCCATGGTAAAGGCTGTGCAGTCTGTTCCCACTAAAATAAGTGTTGTTTAGGAATACATTTTAGTTTTATTAACACAACTTTAATTTTGGCTAACTTTCAATTTTTAACTTTCACCATATACACTTTATAAAGAGTTTCAGTAAAGGGATAGTTCACTCAAAAATGAAAATTCTGTCACCATGTTTTTTGAAATGCATATGACCTTCTTTCTAATGTGAAAGATGAAAGGGGTTGTTTATAGTAGCATCCAAGCTGCTTTTTTCCGTACAATGAAAGTGAATGATGACCATAAACAAGAAAGGTTTTCAAGGCATAAAACTCAAGAGAGCAACATGGACATTCTTCAAAATATTTCCCTTCTTATTCTACAAAAAAAAAAGAACACATACAGGTTTGGAACAGCACAAGGGTGAGTAAATGATTATGATGACATTCATTTTTAAGTAATACACAATGTTCTGGTGTCCTTACCAGTCCCAGTAGGGATCTGGAAAGGCCGATTAATGACTGGATTGTTCATGACAGACTGCTCAGTGCTCGCTTAGCATGATTCAGATCTTTGGCTCAAATGATCAGGGCCAACTCAAGTAAGAAGGGGACGGGGGTGCAAAAAAAGTGCAGATTCAGAAAGTATTTGGATGGCACATTAATTCACAGGTTATATGAACACCTTAATCAGCTACGAAAGCTAACCAATCCATCAGAGTTAATTAGCTGAACCCAGTTTAGCTCCCTTTGAGTTTTGTTTCAGTTGCTTAGAGACTGAATCTCCAGGCGGCGTGCAGAGCAGCAGTTCAGAGGCAGAAACGTTACATATTCGAGTGGTGGACAGTAAAGGTAGTATTTTTCCTTTGTTACTGAACTTCAGTGTAGTTTTAAAGCACCTGTTCTTTATTGATCTATTTTTGATTTTGGGAGACTTTTACTTCGCTGCATACTTCACTGCATTTCAAAGCATTATCTCATTCCTTTAACTCGACTAGATTTGAACAAACATTACTTGGTATTTTTAACTGTGGAAATTACCACTGAAATGCAATAGCAATTTCCAACTCACAAACAAACTGATTCTTTTTAATTAACCTGGTTACCATTGAATGATTCATTTGGGCAGATCTGATCGTAGCTGTTCTCAAGTCAACAACTCAAAAGATTCCATGATCCAGTCAGAGCGAGCATCCTGTTACAATTCACCTGTTCATGACCGACTCAAAATGTGCAAGAACAGGTCAAAACTATAAATAACATTAAAATAACACAAAATAATCCCCATGCATTTACCCTGCTGCTGTAGCAATTATAAATAATATAAAAGTAGTATGTTTGCACTGCATTCTTGTTAAAATCTGAGCTCTTTGCCCCATGTGATGACTGTTTTAAAACTGTAAGTTTATACTATTTTCACCACAAATTTACATGCATTTTCTTTCTTAACTTTAAAAACTATTTTTATTTATTTATTTAATTTTTTACTGATGAATTATTAGTAACTTAAATTGATATTTTTAAATACTGAATTTTAATGTTTTGATAGTGTACTTTTTGGTAATAAAATTAAATGTTTGCTTATTTGCAGATCAATACATATTCAACGTCTTCATGCACAAATCTTCATTTTTGTAGGATGGAGTATTTAAATGTAAAAAAAAAAATAGAACTTTTTTCATACAGTAAAATGAAAAGGTCTACTGAGTAGTATTTTATTAGGATATCTGTACTTTTACTCAAGCATACTTTGTCAACTAGTGCATATTTGTCTGGTTTTATTACCTGCCCTTATTCAGGATGTGCTACAACATAGAATTTCTCAGACAAGTGTATTAAGGTAAATTGCACTAGCTGGCTTTTAAATAGCTGCCGAACATCGCAGTGATACAAAACGCAACTCCATTTTACACTTTTACATGCAACAATGGAAAGAAAAGCGGAGCAGGAACACTCACACAGAGAACTGACCCATTCACCTGATTTATACCCAGTGACTGCCCCCAGCTGTTCAGAATGCCAGAGCCAAGACTAAGCATGCATAGCTGAATGCTATTTATTGGAAATTCGAAACCTTTAGCCAAAAGCAAAGGTGCTAAAAGAACTACGTTAAAAAACCACAAGTGTCGAACTCCAAGGGGCTGAAACCATTTCAGACTCCATCAGATCAACACAGACATATCAAATCAGAAGATTTTCATTATTACAAAGGGCATTATTAAAAAGGGCTCTTTTTGTGAAACAGCGGCCTGCGTACGGATCAAACGGGATGTCCGACCATCCCCTTAAACTAACATACACAAAAGAGAGAAGCTGAAATATGAGCACACAGTAAAATCTCCTTTGTCTCCCTCCAAAGCTGTTCAAAGAGAACAAAATGCCAGAAACTGTTAGAACCAACAGCCAGCGGAAATAATTCACAGCTTCATTGTGTGACTATTAAGGTCTGCAACTGAGGGGCTTCTGTTTCAAAATATTTTGTCAGGCCTTCAGTGAGAGATGAACAGCACCGTCTGGCACTTTGTGTGCGGCCAGCACTATGACTCATTGTGACAGAAGAGGAAAGTGGGCTTTTGGGATCTGGAGAGAGAGGATATTAGTCACAACTCCCTGAACTGCCCCAATCTGAGTTCGGTGGCCCGTCTCGGTTCATTGTGATTAACAAGACTGAAGAACAAACAATGTCATAAGCCCATCATGATGACTAACGTATACCACAAAGAATTGTTCGTTCCAGCTCAAAGTAAACATCCCATCATTTCTGCTTCTCATTTACAACATTATAAAAAGTTTCTCATTAGTATCAATGATCATGTGAACTAAAGACCTTCTTTATTATATGGATGTTTGATACCTAAAAGCCTGCAAAACCCAACATTATCTACATTAACAACAAAGAACCTATGATTCTTTTATACTTACTGCATTAGGCCATAATATGGAAGCCCGTTTCCACCTGCAATAAAAAAAAGGTAATTCTGATTTCACATCACAATTCTGAATTGTTTTCTTTAAGAATTGCAAGAAATACAATCAGAATTGCAAGATGTTAACTAGCAATTACGAGTTTATATTGTGCAATTGTGATTTTGTAATTCTGAGAAGAAAAGTCAGAATTGTGAGATAAAAGATCACAATTAACTTTTTACTCCATTGCAGAAAAAAACTGAATTGCGAGATGTAAGCTCAGAATTCTGAGATAAAAAATTGCAATCAACTTTTTTATTTTTGGCAGAAATGGGTTTCCATACCATAATATCTTTTGAAAACAAGAACATTCTATAAAAAATACAAAGAATATCTTTCAATGGGACTTTATATTGGTTAGCTAGGACATCAGCCCAATATGTTTTTCATAATTTTAAGTGCATATGAGTTATGCATAACCAGATCAATATACAGGCAACATACATTACAATGCAAAACATTTTCTGCATAGAAGATAGGCAGAAAACATATTCTAATGAAGTAAAGATCATGATGGTTACTTTGACTTTACAATAAATAGTCTATTTTTAGTTTATCCATATTACATATACATTATGAGTGGCATATATCTAAGAACAGTAGAAAAATATGTGGCCTACGTCAACTTTATAAAAGCATTCTGGCCAATAAGCTGTCTATATCATCCTTTTTCTCCCTCTTATGTACATACAGTGGAAGCTTGCTAAAATTACATACATCATTTCCTTTAATAATGATGATGATAACTGCTTTAAAATCTTTCTTCCTTATAATTCTGGCCAAATAGCTTACATTTATTCACTTCTTATCAAACATGCATTTTTCAACAATGCAAGAAAATTGAATGACCTCAAGGCCTCAAAAAAAAAACAGGTCTCAGAAAGAATTCTGGGATGTCAGACTCATAAAGACTTGTGCTAAACTGACTCCTAGTAATAAAGCAGATCTTTAGACTACCTGCTGCCAGCATCTGGTTTTGTAGATTGTGTGTGTTCTTCTGGTAATAAAATGTGTGTCAGACTGAGATGGCACAGTGTTAGAGCAGGGAGGAGACTAAGAAGTGCAAAGGCTGTCCAGCTGTTCAGGGTTTAAGTACTTCACCACTTCCTTGATCCCGTCTTCACAGCTCCTAATCTTACTCAAATCTTTCTGCTTGTCCTCTTCTTCTTTGAATTTTCTCCAAGTTTCTGTGTTAACACAAAAAGGAAAGGACAGTCCAAACCGGGAAAAATTAAGTTGGTAAAGGCGAAGCACTTGTGAAATGCATTAGGCTTTGTGTGTTTACACTGAAAGTTGCATCTGAATCATATGGAAACTTCTTTACGCCATGGGATAAAAAAAAAAAAAAAAAAAAAAAAAAGGTAGGCCTAATGGCAACTTTTATATCAGATTTTTTACTTTTTTTCCACAATCCTGAGTTTATATCTCACAATTCTAAGAAAGAAGTCAGAACTGCAGGATATAAAGTCAGCATTGTGTAAAATTAGATTTTTGAGGCAAAATTCTAAATTCTGGGTTTTATCTCACAAATTCTGACTTTTTTTTTTCTTTTTTTTTGCAGACTGAGAACAAATAAAGTCATCTAAATCAGTTGAAATAAACTCAGAATTATGGGAATAAAAGTCAGAATTGTGAGATAAAAAAAAAAAAAAAAAAAAAAAAAAAAAAAATCGCAACTGC
The DNA here is from genome assembly GCF_963082965.1 of Carassius carassius. Lineage (NCBI taxonomy): Eukaryota > Metazoa > Chordata > Actinopteri > Cypriniformes > Cyprinidae > Carassius > Carassius carassius. The sequence continues at coordinate 11,196,852 of NC_081801.1, forward strand.
TTTTATTTTTTTAATTCCATAGCAGAAACAAAAAAGTCAGTATTAGGAGATGTAAATTCAGAATTGATTTTATAACTCGCAATTCTGAGTTAATAACTCACGATTCTTACTTTTATTTTTCATAAAAATTGCTTTAGTGTGCACTGAGAAACAGAAGTAAATCTGTGCAGCATGTAAGTTGAAAGACAGCCAATGCACACAAACTGCATTAGGAGTGACTTGCTGAAAAACTCTTTAATTTACATGTTAGACGTTCAATTTCCTTTGGTCTCCTCCACCTTTTCATATAACCTGGCATCTGTAACTACTCTGAGCTCAAATATTTAGTTTCATACCTAGAATCTCAGTTTTCAGGGCCATTTAAAACATACTATAGGTTGACCTGCAAGGAGAGCAATAAGTTTGCCTTTTATTTACCAAAAACATTTTCAACTCAAACTCAATTTTAACTATCAAAATACACAGTTGAAGGTTTAAATGCTAGGACTTTCTGAGCAGTAATTGCAACCTCACACAAAATTAATTTGGTGAAATTAAAACAATGAAGCATACCCTCATCTAATGTAGTCAGCAAGATGTAATTTTCCGGATGCTCTATGAGGTCTTTCTTCTGAACGTCACCTGTCTCCATCAGATGCAAAAAACCTGCAAAGATTTGAAGACAAATTAAAGAAACATGGTTAACACTTCACAATAAGGTCCCATTAGTTAATACATAAACTAGCATTAACTAACAATGAGCATTACGTTTGTTACAGCATTTATTCTTCTTTATATAAAAAAATGCAGTTGTTGGTTGTTAGTTCATGTTAGGTGAGGTCTATTCATTAATATTAAAAGACATTTTATTTGATTTTAATAATATATTAAGAAATGTCGAAATTAACATTAACTAAGATGAATAAATGCTTTCAAGTATTTTTCATTGTTAGTTCATTTTAACTAATGTATTTAAAAAAATGTTAACAAACGGAACCTTATTGTAAAGTGTTACAAAAAACATAATTCCAGTGGCATACAGCGATAATTTGCAACCTTATCTTGCAGCTGAGAACCGACAAAGATTTACAAAACTGAAAAAAATCTAGGTCAGTGACTAAGAATTTGGAAGAAAATCAAGTAAAGTAAAATAATTTTTCTCCCTTTTATTGGCCTCCAACAATAGGTTGTTCTGCTCTACATTATAACTTGCTTAAATCACCTTCAACAGTTTTCCAGACTTGCACCTCTACTTCCGTGGCTCCTTGTCTCTCGATGGCAATCATCCGTACTTTATCTTCTGACTGAGCAGCTGATGGAGGTTCAACTTTATACACCAGGAGACTGTTATTGTCCTGAGTAAAGTAGCACTCTGTCCTGTTGCTCTCTGCTTTGAGATCTGGGAACCAAGTTAAAAGAAACACACTGATAAAACATGAAGTTTAAATTATTAAAAATATAATAGCGCTGATACGCCTACCTGGACAAATCTTACAGCATTTCCCCTCTATCTTTATGGGATGTTGGCATGGATACTGGTTGGGACACGTGATGCGCCTGCATTCTTGCAAGCCGTCCCTGCAGGTGCACAGGATACACTCCAAGACCTTCCCCAGCACTGGGTGCCACACGTCACCATGAGAATATGTCTTGCCACTGTACACACAAGCTTAGACAAAGTCAGAAACCCAACGTTACTTTGACAGGATATGACTTCAGTGGATTTTGAAAAGCAATTCTTGATTTGGAAAGAGTGGCGCATTACAGTTTACCTCTCTGATGTTTGCGCTGTAGAAGAATTTTAACAGTAGTTTCGGCAGCTCCTTTGAGGTGTAGTGTCTGTAGGTTGAGGCCTCTCGGAGACCCCCGCAGTGTGGATGGAGTGGTCCTAAGTGAGCGACCACTAACCTGCTCTGCAGCACACTGATCCACAGAATGCCTCTTGTATTTCAGGACATATAAAAACAAATATTGTAACTCTGGAACAACATAGAGTTGTATAAATGAAACAATAAAATACATTTTATTTTTAACCCTGATTTTCAAAATATATATATATATATATATATACACACACACACACAGTCGTGGCCAAAAGTTTTGAGAATTACATAAATATTACTTTTCAAAAAGTTTGCTGCTAAACTGCTTTTAGATGTTTGTTTCAGTTGTTTCTATGATGTACTGAAATATAATTACAAGCACTTCATACGTTTCAAAGGCTTTTATCGACAATTACATGCAGTGTTGGCCCTTCTTTTTCAGGACCTCTGCAATTCGACTGGGCATGCTCTCAATCAACTTCTGGGCCAAATCCTGACTGATAGCAACCCATTCTTTCATAATCACTTCTTGGAGTTTGTCAGAATCAGTGGGTTTTTGTTTGTCCACCCGCCTCTTGAGGATTGACCACAAGTTCTCAATGGGATTAAGATCTGGGGAGTTTCCAGGCCATGGACCCAAAATTTCAACATTCTGGTCCCCGAACCACTTAGTTATCACTTTTGCCTTATGGCACGGTGCTCCATCGTGCTGGAAAATGCATTGTTCTTCACCAAACTGTTGTTGGATTGTTGGAAGAAGTTGCTGTTGGAGGGAGTTTTGGTACCATTCTTTATTCATGGCTGTGTTTTTGGGCAGAATTGTGAGTGAGCCCACTCCCTTGGATGAGAAGCAACCCCACACATGAATGGTGTCAGGATGCTTTACTGTTGGCATGACACAGGACTGATGGTAGCGCTCACCTTTTCTTCTCCGGACAAGCCTTTTTCCAGATGCTCCAAACAATCGGAAAGGGGCTTCATCAGAGAATATGACTTTGCCCCAGTCCTCCGCAGTCCATTCACTATACTTTCTGCAGAAGATCAATCTGTCCCTGATGTTTTTTTTGGAGAGAAGTGGCTTCTTTGCTGCTCTTCTTGACACCAGGCCATCTTCCAAAAGTCTTTGCCTCACTGTGCGTGCAGATGCGCTCACACCTGCCTGCTGCCATTCCTGAGCAAGCTCTGCACTGGTGGCACTCCGATCCCGCAACTGAATCCTCTTTAAGAGACGATCCTGGCGTTTGCTGGACTTTCTTGGATGCCCTGAAGCCTTCTTTACAAGAATTGAACCTCTTTCCTTGAAGTTCTTGATGATCCTATAAATTGTTGATTTAGGTGAAATCTTAGTAGCCACAATATCCTTGCCTGTGAAGCCATTTTTATGCAACGCAATGATGGCTACACGCGTTTCTTTGCAGCACACCATGGTTAACAATGGAAGAACAATGATTTCAAGCGTCACCCTCCTTTTAACATGTCATGTCTGCCATTCTAACCCAATCAGCCTGACATAATGATCTCCAGCCTTGTGCTCGTCAACATTCTCACCTGAGTTAACAAGATGATTACTGAAATGGTCTCAGCAGGTCCTTTAATGACAGCAATGAAATGCAGTGGAAGGTTTTTTTGGGATTAAGTTAATTTTCATGGCAAAGAAGGACTATGCAATTCATCTGATCACTCTTCATAACATTCTGGAGTATATGCAAATTGCTATTATAAAAACTTAAGCAGCAACTTTTCCAATTTCCAATATTTATGTAATTCTCAAAACTTTTGGCCACGACTGTATATAAATCTAGTTGAGCATCATATATACATCAGGCTTTCATGCAGGGTTCCTCAAATCTTACCCTGGAGGGCCAATGCGCTGCAGAGTTTAGCTCCAACCTTTATCAAACTCAACTACCTGTGATTTTCTAATGATCCTGAAGAGGTGCGTTTGATTATGGTTAGAACTCTGCAGGAGAGTGGACCTCGTGGGCCAGATTTGAAGATCTCTGCTTTAATGGTTCATATGATATAGTACAATATGAGGCTCATACTCAAAAAGAAAAAAAAAACACCTCAATTTTATTCCAAGGTCCAAATAAGCACAAAATATGAAATTGATTGCAGCTGATGATACTTATATGGCCAAAAAGTAAGATGAAATTCAGATACAAAAGCAGACTACTTAAAACATGCTTATAAATATCAGTTGCTACTGTATATTTCCCAATAATATATGTCTTATTAAGATAATATTTAAATGCTTGATAGTTTTAAGATCAAAGCTCTGTAGTTTTTATTGTGGGGGCAAAACATATAATGCAATGCAATGCAATACAAAAATGATTGAAAGATACAAATAAATGGTTCTCAAAACCTTTATGTATTATATTAATATGCATTTTAAAAAAATATTTATGGCTAATAAGTAAAGTTGCTACAGTCCAGTAGGTGTTCCTCTTTAAATATTACTAACAATATAAAAGTAATTCTTACATTTACATTATAAAAAATCAGTAGAAAATTCACAGAAAAAAGACGTGTAGCACAACCTGAAGGGTCTTTTAGAATTACACTAAAAGAATTGTAGTAGACTATAGATGTGCAATAAGTCAGATTTTGATCAAGTTTTGATCATATTGATAATTTAGAGATATCTGATACAGGGTTAAAGAGTACAGTGACCACCCTGAAAAAGAAAATACATACAACTCCTCTGTTCAGTTGTTGTCCTCCATCCTCAAATGATGCAGAATTGATATCAATTGCACTTTCTGTTTATTCAAAGGAGACAATGTTATTTAATTCCACACTCAGGGGAGGAATTAAACATGAATACAGCTTGTAGCATCCAACTTCAGTCTAAAATTAATAAATCTCAGTAGTATTTACACCAACAATATTCTAAGTTGCACATATTCTCACCTTTGCACACTAAGCAGCAAGTATCCGGGACTGACACTGGTGAGGAGCATGTAATGGGCTGACAGGTTTTCAGTGCACAGAATATATTTCCATTCTTAAAAAAATGTAAAAAAAAAAAAGAATATTAAAAATCAGAAATTGACATAATTAATTATTAAATCATTAATGATTAAAATCAGCATTTCAACATCAGTGCCTGACAACATGGGGCAAAGCAATATACCTTTTGAGGTATACATGGAACCCATGATTTTGGTATTGCTAGCACTCCCCTCTACTGTAATTACGCCTGCTCTCCGACACCATCTTTCAATACATTATACTATAGAGGATTTTTTTAACTGTTTGAGGTTAGAGCCCCATGTTCGATGATGCACTATGGTGAAAGCAACAACAAAGATTAAAAAAAAAAAAAAAACTTACAGAGCAAGTACACATGGCGCACTGGTTCGACTGACGGGATGGGAAGAGCTCATGGTTTTCAAATATTTCCCCTGTTTGGTAAGTGCTTCCATTATACCTACAGGTTTTAATGGGTGCCCGCAGCCCAGCAGGAGTTCTGTGCTCATCTGTGATTATGAGAATAGGCATCAGATGGTTCAAATAAGAATGCATTAGAATCATGCATATTAATTCACATTAACACTGGGACCTGGAAAAGTGCAATGTTTTACCTGCACAACGAGGGCAACACTGCTGTGAGTTAGTCACTGGATTTTCACATCGCAGAACAGGGCATTTGATGCTGTTGCATTTCACATGACCAAACTATACATACACCCACATGAAAGTAGACAGAAACATTGACACATTATACATTGCATGTGGATCTGACATGTGCATGCGCCTAGATGCATGCATATAAACTGTATAGGAAATGATTCATGTAATGATCACCTGTATCCTTTAGGTAAAAAAAAATAATAAATAAAACAATGCATATGAAAACTTTTTCCAAGTCATTATTTTGACTTGGAAGTTGGATACGTACTTCTGCGCAAGTACAGCGCATGCAGAACATGAATCCAAAGGGCTCCAGATAGGGATGCCAGCTATCTCCTGGCCTGTACATCTTCTCTTTAAAAGTGCAGGAAACACCTGACACTGCATGCAACAAGTCAAGTAGCCTTTATTTATATAGCGCTTTAAACAAAATACATTGCGTCAAAGCAACTGAACAACATTAATTATGAAAACAGTGTCAATAATGCAAAATGACAGTTAAAGGCAGTTCATCACTGTCACAGAGATGTCATCTCTGTTCAGTTTAAATAGTTTATATGTTTAAACACAAACATATTATCATCTGATTTTCAAGAATAGCATCAAATTCTAAATATAAAACAGGATTAACAGTTTTACAGTTTATTTAGCCATTTCCCAAGGTCATGCCACTAAAAGATGACACTAAACTTTTTACTACAAAAAAAAAAGTAAGTCTCTTACTAACAAATCTGACAAAATATAAGATCATTGATAAAGTGATCAAAATCTTCATAGGAGGATGATGATGTCATTATCTGAGTTTCATAGTGAATTGTACATGGAGGGTTGTGATTGTAAAATATTTGAAGAATAACCTGGAGACATATTTAATAAAATGTTTTGTCCACTAAAACCTACAAATATAGTATGGAAGACTAATTACAACATTATTAGCAAATATGGCTGGGAAGACCAAAAAGGCATCATATATTAGGATAAAAAGGATTAAATAAATAAATAAAATACTGTTAACGTACGGAATTTTGTTGGTGTCTTAATAAAATATTAATAATATCGCTGTTTGCATATATTAATGAAGAGCACAAAAGACACTTTTTCACGAAATGACATCCGTTTTAATGACTTTAAAACATTTTAGCTTCGTTATAAATGAATTTGTATCATATAACCTCATCACTCAGCAATTTCAATGCAGTCGTATCGCTGGCACAATGATGCATCGAAGTGTGATGCCCATTTACCAATAACATACTCTTGATTGAGTCACTTACTTTTTCCTGGTCGTATTGCCTCTGTTTCACACTGAACGAAGCATCGCATTGTGACCAAAATGAAAAGATGTTTCAAGTAGGTCATTCTTTTCTTCATGTTCCAGGAAACTGTGGACATGCAGTATTTGTCTTAAACTTCTCCCCACTTCACAACTACGACGGTCTGACTACTGTGGGAGTTTCTGTAGTGCTTCTAGGTTTTTATCTAAAGCGCCTCCTACAGGAAAATCCACTTGCTCGTTGTGTTGTACAAACATTTTTTTAGAAACTTTACACGAAAAAAATAAATAAATAAAAATAATCAATCATGAGAAAATTCGCGTCAAATCTGATAATATTCAGCTTTTTTATTCAAATATTTTATATAATAAATAACTTTTTTTTATATATATTTTTAATATTAATATTGACAGTAGTTAAAAAAAATATTAATTGAGCTCCTGCTTAGTTCTTAATAAAATGTAAACTGCTGCACAGTATCAGTATATAGATTTAAGCACATGAAATTTGATATTATGCTGATATATTTATTTAATAAGAGCTATTTTATGTAATAAAAAATAAAAGCATTTCTGTAATATAATTGATGATGTAAAGCATATGTAATTATTTTCTGAAGCAGCTTACACATTGTTATAGTTAGTCCTGTTGTAAATATTAACATGTACATTTATGTTGGAGTAAAAAAAAAAAATGTTTGTTTGTTAGTTTTTAATGTTTAGTTTTTTTTTTTAAGTATACACTTTTGTAACATTTGTTCCCTAAGCTGACCAAAAAACATCATATATTTAATTGTCAAGGCATTCAAAAGTAACAGCCTAACTGTTGTCATATAAAAACAATAATAATAAAATATTTCAAAAATAGTTCATAGTACATGATGAGAATAAATGTATTGCAAACTCAATTTTATTTGTAATCAACACAAACATCAAACAAATTTTCACCATCTCTCCAATATCTTAATATTGTTTTATTGAAAACCAAAACAAACTCAATGAAAATGCAGAGAGTAAAGCACCTGCTAGTTTAGATTACACATCATCTCATCCTCAATCTGTGCTGCTTGTTCCACTCTTTTCAGATGGGCCGTCCTGTACTTCCTTTTCATGTCCTTCAGTAGCGTCAGTGCTTCCTCATATTCTCTCTTACAAATACCATTCCCTCCTTTGAGTACACTGTCTGGATAGATAATATATAAAGTTGCATTTTAAACCATTCTATGACCAATGATGCGATTAATATCAGAAATATTTATTAATATTAGTTTGAATAGCAGTTTGGAGGTTTCCTTAGATGGCATATCTACAATCAGTCCATTCAGTCCAACACACTAGCAATCTGTTAAGTGTTGAAATAATAGAGGAACAGCTGCAGAGCCAAACAGAGCATTTCAAAGTAAACTGTGCTGAACAATCGCTATAACATCTCTGCAGTGTGCTTGTTAGTTAACCTGTAAAACATGCTAGTTTGCGCTAGTTGATGATTAAATTTATTTGCTGTTCAACTGAAAAATACTGTATTTCCTGCTGCATCACTAGGCTAGACTCAGTTTTGTCATTTAAAAAAATAAGTGTTTTGGAATATTTCAAATCCTACTATAAAATGACAAAGTATCTGTTACCTAAGGGAACTTTGATTATTGTTTTTGCCTCCTTAATTTGGTCCAGAAGTTCCTCAACTTGTTTTCCCTTTGACTTCTTTGGTCCCAAAGATGGCAAATTTTTAATCTGTGAAAAGAATGTTTCTATCATGTTATTAATAATAAATGTTTGGTTTACATGCTTAAATGCACTGTACATAGCTGATGAATGACCTCTGACCTTTTTCTCTCTTTCGGTGTACGGCTTCTGTGGAAGGTCAAGATTTGCTTTAGAATCTCTATACACAAGCAGGTTCTTAAGCATGTGCTCCAAAACAATAACAGCTTGCTGAATTCCTGCATCGAGAGAAGTTAATGACAACACGAACAAACAAGCGGCACTGATTCAAACAAAGCAAGAGGTCAACAGCAGAGTTCAGGATAATTCATACCAGAAAGCTCAGGCAGTTTTGGCTCAGATGTGTCATCAAGTAAGATTTCATAACCAATCAGTTTTTCTGGACATGCTTTGCCGCCTTTTTTCATCTCCAGTTCGGTTTCCCTTTCACCATCTGGATCTTCTTGGTATTCAGATTCATTTAAGCCATTAATCTGGAAAATTAAAAAATAAATAAATAAATAAAAAGTTTTCAAACATAAATATAATACAAGTCTTGATTTTTAGACTCTTAGTTTCTAGGTGCAATAAAATTACCTCTGTCACAAAGAAAGGCTCTGCATTTTGATTCATCTCAAAGGATATGTCTGCACTCGTCAAGTCAAACTGCTCCTGGTCTATCTCAGAGTCTTCCTCGCCATCAATGCTTGTTTGAGACGAGAAGCCAAATACTTGAGTTAACCCATACTCTAAGGGTGGAGGGTTATCTTGTCCGGTACATTTCTTGGAACAGAGCATTTCTGTAGCATGTTGATTTGCCATAATTGAAGGAAATTTTGGTACATGTACATATGGAACTGTAGATTTCACCTGAAAATTTAGATAGAAGGTATAACACTTCTGAAAGGATTTACTTTAAAAATATTAAGTGCTAAATACAAACTTGTATTTGTGATACCTTTCTTTTAGGATTGACAGGGAGTATGATATGTCGCTTAATCAGATCAGTTGTTTTCTTGCGTGTAATCTTAATACCAAGCTTGTCTTGAAGAAAACATGTCAGCATTGGTGGATCACCTATACCGTAGTCAAAAACAAAGAAAGTTGATTTAATGCACTAACAATGAGGCTGCCTGAGGATGTGTGAGCTTACCGCTCCTCTGTGTTGTCAAGGGGTTTGAGTGAATAACAATCTCACTGAGCTTTGGAAACAATGCCACGGGCAACAATGCCTCTTCCTCAGCTATCTAGAGGAAAGAAGTGTCAAATAGCTCAATGACTTCATTCAGCTGTCTATGTTTGTAGCAAATCAAATGCTTTTTAACAGCCAGAAGGCAATACACAGACCTCATTGTTGGCCAAATTCAGATGACGAAGTTCTGGAAAAGGTAGACAGAGACCCAGAGCGCATCCGTCCTCCTGTCTCTCATGACTGTATTGTAGGGTACCAGAATGCATTTCGAGACATGATTTGTCCTCCTATTTGAGATGGAAGTTAGATTGTAAAATGCTGATAAATATCTCTAATAAATTGAAAACAACAAATTGATATGACACATGTAAACAGGAAATTAAACAAATAAGAGAGCCGATCCTACTTTCAAAGTTTTTTCTGGTTTTTGCTGGCTCATCGTGATTTCAGGGTCTATCTGGCAGAGAAAGTGAATAAATAAACACACAAACAATTTGTTTTCCGACCTAAAATATTCTTATTTTTTAAATTAAACATACTAACACTTTGTCCTCTTGTCATTCACTGTGGCCACATTCTGTCCGATGCTCTGTGGCATAATTTCTGTCTGGGCATCTTGTAATGTTGCCACTTTTTCTAAGAATGGGACTCCTGAGATGTAATTTCCTTGTAAGTTTAGATGACGAAGCCTAAATGTACAATAGATTAAAGTTAGAAAAACAAAATTCTTTAACAGAGAATGAAAGAATAACACAGTTTCTTAAAAAAAATAATAATAATAAAAAAATCTGAGTTTATATTGCCTTATTGTTTAGTTTACATTTTACATTACATTTATGCATTTAGCAGACACTTTTATCCAAAAAGCAACTTATTGTGCATTCAAGCTAACAGTTTCTACCTAACAGTTTATAATTTATAACTTCACATGTTTTTAAACAAAACAGGACCATCTAATCACTACATATTAATGTTTACAACACCAGTAATTTCCTTGGGCTACACTCATAAAATAACATTTTGTGGCTGTGCCTCAAGAGGGCAGTCTATACCAAGAAGAATGAAATAAACGTGACTTGATACCACCTAGTGTTATTCATAACTGATTGTAATGACAGCACATTTTGTGCAAAAAATAGGATTATTGAAACATTGTTTTTATTCTTGCATTTTAAAGATGGCCTTCATGATCGTTACAGTGTAATATGCAGCTCTTTGAATAAAAAAAGTATCAAATGTTGTGCTATGGCTCATCCCCAAAATTAATTTTGTGCTAAATAACATAGCTATTTTGACAAAGTATTATTGCATTCAAAAAAGATTATTATTGTTATTATTGTTGTTGTTGTAAAAAAAAATTCCTGCACAGACAAACGAATAAATAAATAAATCTGGTGTTTATGAAAAAGGTTTTACTTTAAGCACCTTTGATATGCAATGCATAACTACTCAGGACTATGCATTAAATGTCACTTTTATTTTACATGACTAAAATTCATTTTAACATTTTGGAAATGGCAGAGCGATTTCTTTATAAAAAGCTTACTAACCTCTTTAAGTTAGCAAGGCTCATAAACACTCCCGGAGAAAATAATTTGTTGTCATCAAGCATCAATACCTCCAGAGTTTGAAATAGCAAGACACCCCGTCCTGTGCTGTTGAAATAGAAAACTTTACATATGATAGAGATTAGAGACATTCAAAACTTTAGAGAAAACTATGGACTATGGATTCTATGCTTCTATGACTTAATAGTCAATTATTTTAAATAAAGAATAAGCACATAAAAAAAAGACTAAAAACATATGCTACCTAGATAAAGTCTATGAAGGTAAATCTAACATTTACTTTTCTCCGGAGTAGGTACAAGGTCCAGCCATGTTGAGTGGAAGCATCTGCAGCCGGTTTCCAGTCAGATGGAGCACCTTCAGACGTGGCAACAGGCCTAGATTTATTATGCTTTCTCCTGTTAAGTTATTGTAGGATAAATCCAACACCTGAAAGAAAATGAATAAAGTCAAGCTTCTTTGATCATCACCATATTCTCAGTGACATCTGCTTCAAGCCCTCAAGAGCAAAAACATGATCACAGCCGCACTATTCAAGAAAACTCACCTCCAATTTCTGGAAGTCTTCAGCATGAATCTCTAAATTATGGAGATTGTTCAGTGACAGATCCAATTCCCTCAAAGCAGGAAACATGACAAAGGGTTCTAGAAACAAAATATATAATAATATATGTTGTGTGCAAACAATTTCTGTTACACTAGAAATGTGAAAATATATTCAATATATATATTAAACGTACAAAAATTTAAAACGTACAAAATATTTAATTACCTAAAGTAAAATGGTTATCAGACGCATTTATGTATGCGACATTATCAAATTGTTCCAAACCCTCAAGTCTGACCTGTTTAAAAAAAAGAAAAATCCTTCTGTGATGTAATGGCGACTTAAACATCTAACAAGGTAACTTTAAACAATGTTTTTGATACAGGGCTTACCGTTTGCAAATGCTGGCCACTGATGTTAACAGAACAGAGGTCTGAGGGCTTGTCCACACAACACAGTGTAAGCTGAAGTATTGTGGAAGTGTTTGCATGTATGTTCAATAGAGGATATTGAAAGAGAAACTGAACATCAATGTCACATTTTAAACCAATGAATGAATTAATAGCAGACAAATTTTATACTAATTTGAATGCATTCTTACAACAAGCTGTGCATCTAAACAGTTGCTAGCATTCTCTAGTTTTCTCTTTTCATGTTTCCTAGAGTCCACTTCAAAACCTGATCCTGAAATGTTTTTCCTTTTTGATGTCCTCTCTTCCAAAGTATTTCTGTTTGCTACGAGCCAGTGTCCAGCCCCTTTAAAAAATAAATATCACAGTGGACTGTTTAACAATTACAATTTTATTTCTTATAAATGATCAGCATTCTAAGGCATGTTTTCTACAACAATCAGTAAGATTGTTTAAAGAAAACATTACTGTTATTCAGGAGGCATTAAACTGATCAAGTGAAGTATGGTGAGGAAACAAAAATATTAAGTAGCACAACTATTTGATCATGTGACTTTGTCTTCACAGAAATAATAATTACCTTCATTTTTTGGATGAAAAAATGATCTTATTGGGAAACAGTTTGAAGGGTAACTTTGTCCATTGTCCAGTTTGTAAATCCCCAGTCCTGTCATTTCTTTAGATGAGCCGTTAAGTTAACGTTAACGTACCTCCTAGATTAGATAACATGAGGTTGTGAACAATTAACTTATAATACAGAATAAAAACACATAAGTTAGGCCTAACATTACCAAACAAACCGTTATCCACAAATGTTAAGAATAAGTTGGCTACTTTGAAAGTCTAGAAAAGTAACTTACCTTAACTAGGAAACATTGCGCCTCTCCTACTGTGCACCACCATAGATGTGCTATGCACTCTGTCTCGAATAACGTACTTGTACAAACAGGACATGAAGTCTTTCTTGCATGGTATCCTAGCAACCGTAGTTAAGCGATATTGTAAATTTAGTACGTCTACTTTTTATTTACTTTTTATAACTCAATGGATTCAATTTGAAAATGATAAATTAAGTAAAAAATAAAAACAAAAAATAAGTTACAGGTCAATTAATACAAGTGAATGAAATAAGTTTACAGCGTCCCTCTTCGTCTCGAACTACATTTCCCACAATACACCAAGTTAGTTTCCGCTTTCCTTCGTCTTTCACGGCTGGCTGCGCTGGCTGTCTGCACCATAGATATCATACACTGCAGTGTGAGAAAGCTGTAGAAGGGAAGCTGCATCACACAGTAATGTACATTTTAATGGTTTGATTCTAACATGCAATATATGGAAGGTGAACAGATCCTATGTACTTCAGTTTTCGCTTTAATATCTATAGTTAAAAAGGATATTATTAACCTCGTATAATTTTACTATTTATGTCTTGTCTTAACAAATACCATGTGGGATCAGGACTATATATATATTAAATGCCTCAAAGCCAAGAAGTGTCTAGATATCTGTGCATCTGTGCATAAATACGCCTCAAAAGTCTGCTGCATTTCATGTCATTACCCACATATGTTTACCTACTTGTTTATCTAGGAATGATTGACAGCATGGCGTCACAAAGCTACCCAGAAGCCCAGCAAGCCCTGCCTGCACGAACAACATTATTCCAACAGAAGGATGTTAAAACATACAGAATTCCTGCTCTAATATACATCAGTGATGGTCAGACTTTCCTTGCCTTTGCTGAAGAGCGCAGCACTCCATGTGACAGTGATGCAAAGGTGTTGGTCATGAGGAGAGGATCACTACAAAATGGATCCCTTAAAGTAATTATATATATATATATATATATATATATATATATATATATATATATATATATATATATATATATATATATATATATATATATATATTTTTTTTTTTTTTTTTTTTTTTTTTTTTTTTTTAATGCATTTATCAATATTTTACAATATACACCACAGTTTAAAAGTTAGGGGTCAGTTCTATTGTTTTTTTTTTTTAAGAAATTAATTCTTTTATTTAGCATGAATGCATTTAATTAATCAAAAGTGACAGTAAAGACTTTTTTATTTCAAAAATGTTTTGTTCTTTTGAACTTTTTATTCATTCTGAAAACAATATATAGTGGTTCAATAAAAAAATATAAAGCAACGGTTTTCAACTGATAATAATAGAAACATGTTTCTTGCACACTACATCAGCATGTTAGAGTGATTTCTGAAGGATCGTGTAACACTAAAGTAATGGTTGTGGAAAATTCAGCTTTGCCATCACAGGAATGAATTGGATTTAAAAATGTATTCAAATAGAAAGCCGTTATTTTAAATGATGATGATTTACTTATTTTTGATCAAATAAATGCAGCCTTGGTGAGCATAAAAACTTTTAACGATAGATTGAAATTTTATAATTTTACATTTATACACAACTGAATGAATTGTCATTGTTTTCAGTGGTCTCCTGCTCAAACGCTCTCTTCTGCATGTTTGCCGAATCATCGCACCATGAATCCTTGTCCAGTCTATGAGAGGAAATCCAAAACCATCTATCTGTTCTTTGTCTGCATATTGGGCAATACCTCAGAGTATGACCAGATTTCTACGGGTAGAAACCAAGCACGGCTGTGTTACGTCACTAGTACAGACTATGGCCAAAACTGGAGCCAATTAACAGATTTAACAAATAGAGTTATTGGAGATGACATTTGCAACTGGGCTACTTTTGCAGTTGGACCAGGACATGGTATTCAGATGAAAAGTGGAAGACTTATCATTCCAGCTTATGTTTATTACATACATTGTAGGTGTTTTCCCTTTAATTTAATGCTCTTTAATCGATTCAAAGTCAGGCCTCATGCTCTATCGTTCTATAGTAATGACTGTGGTGTCACTTGGCAGATGGGAGAAAAAATCCCAATGGAATCCTGCGAATGTGAGATGGCTGAGATCATAGACCACGCTGATAAGAGTCATTTGTACTGCAACGCCCGTAGTACACGTGGCTACAGAGTGGAAGCTTTAAGTGCAAGCAGTGGGACAAATTTTGACAACCCTCATGTTGCTCAGAAACTCGTGGAGCCCTATCGTGGCTGCCAGGGTAGTGTGTTGAGCTTCCCTGTGCCCGAGCCATCAGATGAAGCAGAGAAAAACCCAAATGACTGCTTGATACAGTCAGACACCAAAACGTGGTTACTCTATTCCCATCCAACTAATAAAAAGAAAAGGAAGGATCTTGGAGTTTACTTGAATAAATCTCCCTTAAAAACATCCGGTTGGGGCCGACCATGGATCGTCCATAAGGGTCCCAGTGGATATTCAGATTTAACACAGTGTGGGGAGCAATTTGCCTGCCTCATGGAGTGTGGAGAGAAAAGTGAGATTGAGGAAATAGCCTTTGTGGAATTTAAACTGAGTGATTTAATGTGCACTTGAAATGATAAAAGAGTACTTACTGTGGGATCTTTTAAAGGAATAATTAATCCCAAAATTAATGTTGGCTTAAAATGTACTCATCCTCGAGCCATCCAAGATGTAGATTAATTTGTTACTTTGTCGGAACAGATTTGGAAAAACACTGCATTGTATCACATGCTCACCAATGAATCCTCTGCAGTGAATGGGTGCCATCAGAATGAGAATTCAAACAGCTGATAAAAATATCACAAATCCAGATGACACCAATCCATCAGTTAACATATTGTGAACCAAAAAGCTGTGTTTGTAATAAACAAATTCCTTATTAAGATGTTTTTAACTTCAGTCCTTTTGACTGACTCAGAAGAGAAATGTGCACAAATCCGATTCTAAGAAAATATTTTAATGCTCTTATCAGCTATTTGGACTCTTATTCTGATGGCACCAATTCACTGCAGAGGATCCATTGGTGAATGACTGATGTAATTCTTAATTTCTCCAAATCTGTTGCAATAAAGAAACAAGTTAATCTAAATCTTGAGGTCAAGGGTGAGTACATTTTCTGCAAATTGTACATTTTTCTGTGAACTATTCCTTTAATGTTTGCTTTAGATTGGCATCTTTCTGACAGATTAAACAGGAGAGAAAGCTTTATTTTGAATTGGGATAAATTTATCTAAGGTGAATTTATCTAAGGTGCATTTCTTGAAATCATGAAACGGTTATACAATATGTAAGGTATGCTTTACCTTGTATTTGTTCATGTATAGTAAGAAAATGCCTATTATATGCTTGTTGACCTTAATAGTAGGACTTTGTATGTCACTGCTCATTTATGTCATGTAGACTGTTTGCTTTTAACCTCTGATTGTGTAGACTTTTTGATTTTATTTTGTTCTTAGTTTCACTGTAAAAATGTTATAATAAAAAATATTTTGAGATATTGTCTATATTACCTTTTACTGGCTCGTGGTGCAAAAGCTACTATGCTTGACATTTATACATGTACTATCTTTAGTGTAGTGTTTGACACTATTTTTGGTATTTTATTTTAAATAGAATTTTAGGTTTTCATTAAAAGTAGTCCAGGAGAGCATTGTGGAACACTGTTACAATACTGTCATTAAAACTTCCGGTATGATTAATTTTAGTCTGGTCATGCTTTTAATCAAAACTTACTGATTGTGTTACATGGGAATAATCAGCATCCAGATAATACTAAATTATACTATTGTTATAAAATTCTCCATAAGTGTGACTTTTGATGACAAGGTCATAATAGACAGAATTAATGAAGTGTACTGAGAGTACTATATATATATATATATGTATACATGTGTGTGTGTGTGTGTGTGTGTGTCTGTTGTTTTACATGTATATACATGTATGTATGTACTAATATAGGCTATAATATTAAAATGTATTTGTGCATAAATTCAAGATGTGAACTGAATTCTAAAAGGAATTATCCTGTTTTTATCAGTTTATATTTGCTTATGTTTGTCAGTAGGGGGCGATCTTAAACTGTCAGCACTGTAACCATGACTTTGAAAAGTAAACTAACTTCATATAAAACTGGATATTTGTAGAAATAGCATTTTAATAAACAAATACTACGGAGCAAAACAAAGCCAAGCATGTGTGTCGAGTTCTTTTTAAAGGTCTGAGGTAAAGTAGTCTACAACTCACGTTCACTTTTGTAGCAGAAAAAAACACTTTTGTGAGCATGTCGTTGATTTTCTCGGTGTCATATTAACTTGCGTCGCACGTGCTATTTAGGCTGCTAAATAAGTCATACACAATTTAATGTAACGCGTTAAGAGGCAGCTCCTGTTCATCTCTTTAAAACAACGCGAACAGCTCAAGTTTTGCTAAATGTTAACAGGGCGGCAGTTTCGCTTTCGTGTTGTTATCATTTACTTTTATTATATGTTGTGCGTGTGCTATGGTTTGCATTATAACTGTGCTTGTAATTTGATCAAAGTAAGGGAAATACACACTCTCCAACTCCAACAAGCGCACACATTGCACATTTCAATTCTCCCTATAGTGGATATGGAGAGAATAGCCAAAAGAAGAAAGGACAGGGTAAAACAAAAAATAATTGTTCTAGTACTACTTTATAAGTAACTTATAACCAAGCCCTCTATAAGACTTCATCACTTAACATATATGCTTATTCTTGCCTTATTGTGCCTTTTGTTGTTTTCTAATGTAAATCTGTTCATTATATTTTTAGGATTTAAATCTAACAATGGACAAACCACATAGGGGAAGCAAATCAAGACCCTTTCCAGCAACAAATTTAAAACAGGATTTTTTTTTTTTAAACATGAAATTTTCAAACAGGAGCCTCAGAAATCTGAAACAATGTAGGTGACATACAGAATTCCAGCTTTCATCTATATCAGTGACGATCAAACATTCCTTGCCTTTACTGAAAAGCGGAAAACTGCAGATGACACTGATTCAGATGTCCTTGTGATGAGAAAAGGAATATGGAAGAATGGGGGAGTTAAAGTGAGTCTTGCAACATTAACATTTACTGGTGGACAGTTCCCTGGAACTTAAGTATTAAAAGGAATTAGTTCAGCCAAAAAAAAAATTTGCTAAAA
Source organism: Carassius carassius (assembly GCF_963082965.1). Lineage (NCBI taxonomy): Eukaryota > Metazoa > Chordata > Actinopteri > Cypriniformes > Cyprinidae > Carassius > Carassius carassius. The sequence continues at coordinate 11,215,033 of NC_081801.1, forward strand.
ATGTAATCGCCGGTTTCAGAAAACGTGTAATGTAGAGGAGTTTGTTTCTTCATCTAAACAGATTTGGAATCACATCACTTGCTCATCAATGGATATTCTGCAGTGTTTGGGTGTCATCAGATTGAGAGTCCAAACAGCTGATAAAAACATCAAAATAATATACCCATAAATAATCCACACGTCTTGTAAAGCGAAAAGCTGTGTGCTTGTAAGAAACAAATCCATCCCCTTGTCCTCTCAGAATACATAGACATATTTGTTTAGACTTTATTTGGATTTTTACATAAAAATAAGAATCAGGGATGACTTTGTTACATAACCGGTCAGGACACAAAACCTGGAGGGATGTTACAGACCTGACAGCAGATGTAATTAATGAGCAGGAGAAGGACTGGGCCACCTTTGCTGATGGACCAGGACATGGTGTTCAAACGAAGAGCAAAAGACCGATTATCCCATCATGTGTGTTTATCCTTGCAACTCACTCAACTTTAAACCCACATCACGTGCAGTCACTTTCTACAATGATGATAAAGGAAGTACTTGGCATTTAGGAAAATGTGTGGCTGGTGAGTCTAACGAGTGTCAGATGGCTGAGATCATTGATGACAAAGGTAACAGTAAACTTTACAGCAGTGCTCGAAGTATATCCAACCACAGAGTCAAGAATCTAAGTGAGAGTAATGGAGAAGCTTTTGACAAGCTACACTGTTAAATGTTTCTGTTAATTTACACCCAAATTTCAACATGATTAACCTGTTATTTTTAATACTGCGCCTTACTGTTGATTTTAGGGAAAAAAAATTTAAATAACACCTCATTTTTGTTATTTAACACCTCATTGTTAATTAACACCTCATTTTTGTTATTTAACCGCAAAATCGAAAATTCAAGCAAAGATGTCGGATAGAGTAAGATGGTCTGGTATGTTTGGAGATAAATGGCAATATGCAATTTTATGCTTATTATAAAAAACAATAATTATTTATCAGTGGCAAATTTAGCAATTTTATTTCTTTATAACGCAACGACTGATTCAATCAATAGTCGACGATGCAATCCATTACTAACAGATTAAATATTGCATGCATTTACTGAATGAAGATTAGACAAATTAAACACCTGATTTCTCTACTGCAAATGTTATCAAGAATAATCTTGCATATCCTATTCCACAGGCAGAAATAAGAAAGTTTGTGGTGTTTTCTGTGCATGCGCAAATGTGTTTGTTATCGTGGGTGTAAGAGCCTTTTATTACCCTATTTCAGACAGGAACCACTTTGGCAAGTTTACTTGAGTTTATTGAACACAATTTATCTTTGGCGGTATGGTTCCTTATGGGGGTTCTTGCTCCCAGAATAATTGAACATACAAGAGCATTAACATTAACCCCCTGGAACCATGAATTTAGAAATACATAACAATTAAGACTTTTAATACGTCTTTAAAGCAAACAGTGATAATCATGTGGATGTTGCAAGGATTCGTCTATCCTGTAACCTGGTTATGAAGATGGGTGTCTCTCAGCAGTGAGGTCCATACCAGCTAAGATTTTGGAAGCCTTAATGATCTGAAACAAAGAAGAAGACAGCCAGAAGGTGCACAGTAATGTGCTCATGCTTATAATGGGGAGGGAGGGAGGTAGGGTTGCGAGCCATTGAGCATACTTACCGACCAGTAGTGCCAAGTATATATATGTCCGTATCTAATAGGAGAGTGGTAGTGATTGGAGCGATTTGACAGCTGACAGCATCAGCTGTTCACAGCCTTGCCTCCGTGGCCTGACTGAACTAACACTGCGCTCGATTTCAGACAGGAGCCACTTTGGCAAGTTTACTTGAGTTTATTGAACACAATTTATCTTTGGCGGTATGGTTCCTTATGGGGGTTCTTGCTCCCAGAATAATTGAACATACAAGAGCTTTAACATTAAGCCCCAAAACAAAATGAGAAGTATTACTGCCTGAAGAAGAACCCCCCAAAACCAACCTTGTTCCAGTCCTGTAAAGAGAAAACACAGTGTTATTGAGATATCCTTAATGTAACCTACTGGCTAGCGAAGGGGTATTCTCCCTTCTAATGAGGCAGAAAATAGCGGGCCTCTCTATAATTAAGGTAGTTGGTAATAGCAGCGATGGGAATTTTCTCCAGCGGGAGAACCGCAAACGAGCAGCATGTCCCTGAGCTTGGTATGAGTGGTAGGAGAGTAGCGTTTCCTTGTTTCCTTCCTGCAAAAGAGAAAGATAATGTTATAGAGATGTCCTTAAGCAGCTTATGGTAGGAGAGGGGTGTTCTCCCCTCTAAAAAGTGATGGAGAGAATAGCAAGTCCCCTCTCATTTTAAGTAGCAGGGGTGTTCATCCTCTGCTGAAGAATGAACAGCAGTCCCCTGCAGCCAAAGCAGCAAAGGGTGTTCTCTCCAGCTGGAGATATGGAATGATATTCTGGACTTAATTAATGCATTTAGCAGAAGCTTTTATCCAAAGTGACTTGCAATGCATTCATGCTATCAATTACCTATCATGTGTTCCCGGGGATTCGAACCCCCAACCTTGCGCTTGACAGTGCAGTGCTCTACCAATTGAGCTACAGGAACATTTCTCAAAACAAGTTTGTGTGGCATTCTTGCCATATGGACGTCTGGTTAAAGCAGATTCTTGCTGAAAATCAAACAGAAATGAATTTGGGATTTTCCTTAGTTGTCAGTTATAATCATCAAAATTAAAAGAAATAAACATTTGAAATATATCAGTATGTGTGTAATGAGTGAATATAATATACAAGTTTCACTTTTTGAATGGAATTAGTGAAATTAATCAACCTTTTGATGATATTCTAATTATATGACCAGTACCTGTACATTGCACCTGTTCAAACAGCAATGACTCAGGTGGCTGGGGAAATTCATTCTAATGTTCATTCTCAACTGCCTTTCAAAGATATAATGCTGAACTTGTCTCTCAGAGCGCGATGACTTTCCCCTGGAGCAGTCTCGAGATGAGACATTGAAACATGCGTTCCAACAGGTCCGTACAATCGACGGCCAGCTTCTCCATCCTCCCCAAATGCTCACCTATCCATATTTTGCCATTTTAAAAGACCGGTTGTATCGAGTGAGCCAAGACGCTCAGACAAAATAAAGCCCAGGCCTGGTCCTCTCTCGTCCTTCACTGTCGTCACTCCAGTTTTATATCCTTCCATCTCCTCCGTGGGACCCAAGACTGGTGGGTCGAACAGGTGTCGCTCATTTCCCAATCACTCCACCGGCCTCGCTCGTTCACAGTCACATATATTAAAAACCTATATCACAATCTATATTGAAACATATATGTTTATATAGGTTTTTTTCCATGTGGGTATGTCTATAACAATCAGTGGTACACGTTAATATGCTAAAATTAATTAATAATATTTAATGGAAATTAAAAAAAAAATTAATTTAACAGGAAAATAATGGTACTGCTACCTGTTGTTTCCTGTTTTTTCTGTGATTCACTGTAAAAAACATATACAGGAATTAACTGTAAAAATAACATTAAAATAATAGTAACCCTGCTGCCAGTAATTTCCTTTTATTTAACAAGGAAATAATTAACAGTGTATAATCTAAGCATAAGCTGAAAGAGACTGGACATGGCTGTCAAGGAAGTGTGTTGAGTTTTGCCCCTAATAAAGCAACTGAAATAACATGGCTACTTTATTGCCATCCAACCAATCCAAGAAAGAGAGAATGCCTTGGAGCCTAACTAAATAAATACCCGTGGGATGCCTCAGGATGGGAGGATCATAAATTTATCATCTATGATGGTCCAAGTAGATACTCTGATTTGGCTCAATGTGGAGATGGAAAACACTTTGCCTTTCTTATGGAATGTGGAGAGATAAGTGAGGTTGAAGGGATAGCCTTTGTCCTTTTTAAACTCAGTGATGTCTTTTAGGCCAAGGGTGCTAAATGAGATGGCAAAATTCAACATTTTCTTCACTGAGGACTGGAGTAATGGCTGCTATGTTAAAAATTAAGCTTTGGCTTAACAGGGATAAATCGCATTAATAATAATAAAATCGAGAACACTATTTTAAAGGCATCTTATTTTAAATATTGTCACATTATATCACAATAAACTGTTTTTACTGCCTAATTGATCATATAAATCTAACCTTGGCAAGCATAAGAGACTAAAAAAAAAAGGTTTTTTACCAAACCCAAGCTTTTGAATGTCATCAAAATATCTAACAAAAATATATTTTATGAAAAATAGTTTTGTGCCATTATTTCTGTTACATGCTTTGTTTTTGTTTTCCCTGTGACCTAATTTTTGTTGTCTGATTAGTTATCTTGTTCACTTGGTGTCTTGTTAATTAACTCATTAGGTTCCTTTGTTTGCCAGTAGAGTGTGGTTGTATAGATGCTTGGTCTCCTGTTAGTTTACCATTAAAATTTGTTCCTAGTATTCTTCTTTGCTGTGTGCTTTGTTTAACTGCCGCATTCTGTATCCATTCCATTTTTATTTTTAATGTCAGGTTTTTTTTTTACTTTTGCAAAAGTATACTGTAGCATCTGCCTTCTTCACCACCATGACAGTTCTTCCTCCAACCCTCTGTCACCTCGTCATATGCTTTATTTTTTTCTTTTGTTACAAGACAGCAGTTTCATGACAGCTTGCCAAATCTATTTCATCAAGGTAATATGAACATGCAAACGTGAAATAAAAAGTGAATCCTGAAGAGAAGTGAAAAGGTTTGATGCAGCAGAATGATAAGCAACAGAATGTGCAACACAATACTGATTCCCTACAGTTATTATTATTTTTTAAAGTGCTTAATGATTTCAAAAGGTAAAGTAACATTAGTGAAACTTATTTGAATTTAAACTTGCACATTTGACTGCTGCAAAGAACCAAAAAAAAAAAAAACACACTTTATCCGTTGTGAGTGTCATGTGGAACCTTTATGGATGCTTAACTATGACACATACTGTAACAACCAGAGACATCCAATAAACGGTTAAAGTGTGTGTGGTTTTTTTTTGAAAGTTTATGATATTCTAGGCTTCTATCCACCCTTATATAGCTGTCAAGAACTGGCTCTGGTGCACAGTAAAGATAGGTATGTGTTTTTTTTTTAAATGTGCAGGGCTGTGCAATTTTAAGGGTTGAGACAATAATTCATTTTTGAAATAGGAGATAAAGTTATCCTGGTGTTTAGTTCATGCACATAACATAGCTCATAAATCATTTAATAATCATTCTCTAAATATTCCTGATAATCCGATGTCACCATCAAAAGCTCATTAAACAGTCCTCAACTCCTTTTGTACTTAGAGGTAAAATATTAGCGATAGCATCTGTCAATGCTTACCCCACAGAGACCAGTAAACATGATGGATCTGTCTGTATCTAAATCAGCAGTAACTTGAAAAATCAGTAGACTTTTGCCAGACAATAGCCAAATGGCGTGCCAGATAAAGCTAGCTGATAGGAGTGTAATACATAACAGTTATATAAACACAATAAAAAAAAGCAAGTAAAGCATATTTTTTATCCAACACAGCCCTTCAAGATTATGTTAAACACAAGAACTACAACAGACTCTCTCTCTTGCATTGCAGTGAATTGGTGTGGGAAATGAGAGGCAAAATGCATTTGTATAATTTCTATAATATTCTATATTGAGTAAAATGAAAGCTTGAGGACATTTGGAAGTTTGATTTTAATGTATTTTAATAAAATACTGGTGCTTATGCTTATAACACTGGTGGGATCAGGAAAGGCCAGAATTTGAGACATCTGAAGTGCAAAGGCCAACCAGAATACCTCTCTGATGAATACCTCTCCGATTTTGTGATATACAAAATTCTTAATCTTAGTACGCTTTTAATTGAAATCATAAATAAATGAAAATCAATTATATGTGTATTTGAAAACTAAATGTAACCAGTGTAACAGTGCAACCAATTAACAGGGCACAAATTGTTTTACAGATAGGCCTTTACAGTGATTATTTGTTGATTATATTTTACATTATATAATTATTCTACTTTTTGCTCACTTGAAAGGACAACAGTAAATGAAACAGAAAGAGATAGGCTGAACAAAGCTTTTCACTCTGCAGGCTGTCTTAAAAAAAATAAGAAGAATAAATATTTATGACCACTAGTTGACTCTTTCTTATCATTCTGCTCTTTACCTTAGTAAATGTTTAATCTTGTTTCAGAACTTTCCTGTGTTGACAGGTTATTATGAATAAGGGATGCTCAGAATGTTTTGGTTACACCTGATGAGAGGTTTGAGAGGTGGTGACAAACCTGCTGTATAAATCTTTTGTTGCAGCTGCAAGAAAAACTATTTCTGTGAGTATTGCTTCATATAGAGAGAATTGTTGACATAATGAATGTAATTTATAGAATTTTAAGAATTAATGAGTTGTATATGTTGACTAAAGATAAAATACGATAAAGTAAATTAAAATAAATATAACAATCTGTCAGAATTGGGTAAAAAAATAAAAAAGAGAGAGATGCTTTTAGGGATGCTTATTTATAGCACAACTTCTGAATGAAGGGGGTCAGCCAGTCATGACTTCTGAGGCTGCAAAAAATTCTGCCGTTTCATGAGTGCAACTCATTTTCAACTTTTTTTCAGTGAATTACAGTGCATTTGTCTCAAATCAGTAACACTAATGCACCAGTTTTTATTTTCATACAGCAAGAATTACTAAAGTGGTGTCCATAGGTTGCAGGTTGAAGTGCAAAAAAATCTTATGTAACTTCTGTCTGTACAGTGATAATATTATTTTTTTTGTTTGTTTGTTTTCAATGTGAGTCCAAGTGATTCTTGTACTTTGTCCTGTGCTGGCATGCTGCTTCTCATCCAGGGTGTGTCCCCCTTGACTCTTTTTATTCAGCAGTATTGTGCTTTTTGGCAAGGTTTTGATCATTTTTGTAACCAGTAGATTTTGTGCACACACTCAGCAAGTAGAGTAAATTAAAAAATAAAATAATAAAATAAAATAAATATCTATCAGCTATGACTTTGGAGGCTGTTCAAAATTCTAACGTGCCATTTTTATTTTAATTTAATTAATTTTTCAACTCCTCCTTTTTACATTTACATCTACATTCTTTACCCTATACATATTGGGGGAAAAAACTGAATTGTGATGACTTTGCACATTTAAAAAAGAAAATAAATAATTACATTGCATAAAATGACTTGTCTATTGTCTTGTTAATTATGCTGTTTATTCTGTTTCCAGGGCTAAAATTTAACAATGGGTAACAAGACACCTTCAAGAAGCCATTCAGGATGTCTTAACGAAATAAACAAAACAACAATATTCAAACAGGAACAGCCCCAAACCTGGTGTTGCTGTTGTGAAAAACAGGTGTCATACAGAATTCCAGCTCTCGTCTATCTCAGTGTCGACCAAACCTTCCTTGCCTTTGCTGAAAAGAGAAAAACATTAAGTGACACAAACGCAGAAGTGCTTGTGCTGAAAAGAGGAACATGGAAGGATGCCAAGAATCAAGAAGTTGAGGTACAAAATAATTAAATATTATCCATGACCGTTTTCTTAACAACTTAACTGTTTCAGTGATTCTTTACACAGCCAGGTACACTGTAAAAAGTTTAACTATTATTTACTCAATTTTATTGGTGAAACATTTTTACACTCAAAAAAATTGAGTAAATTTTAAAGCTGTGAAATCAATGAAATATACTGTTTGAATTGAGTAAATGCAAGTAAAAAAATTAAGTAAATCTGAGTAACTGCATCTTGTACATTAACAAATAAAATTGAGTAGAAATAATTGAACATTTAAACATTTAAAAACAATATTTATGAGTAATATTAACTGTTTTTATTAATGAGTAATATTAACTTTTTATTTTCTCTAAACCTTTGTAAAATAGTACTCCACACAACCACCAGTATACATGACATTGGCTTTTATTGTCAATGAGTACAGCAATACAGCACATTTTACACTGTATACAATATTGCCTACATTTAAACTCATTTAACAAACATTTTATAAGTAAAAATTAAATATTTAAAAAATTCAGGTAGCCTAATTCAAGTGTAATCAAATCAACCCAATATCCACCGGATCAGCGCTGGTCCTCGTGCCGGAGACGGACTCGCCTCTGCAGGTGAACTTTGAACTTCATACCGCCGTCCTGAGTTTCACTCACAGCCAAAAGATACTGCGAGTGACTGACATAACCTGCCAATAAACAAACAGTGACAGTTCTGAGGATATTTTATCATCCAAATGATAATAATTATATTTATTATCATTAGGAATGAAGTCAAGTGTTTAGGCAAAGCATTTCAATCATGCAAAAAGACAGACGCGACTCTCGTTTAGGTGTCGAATTACGCCTCTGTATGTTGTTTTGCATTAAATATGATTTAAAGCACAGTAAAGATTTTATAGATAAAATAAAACATACACAAACCTGAATTTCACAGAGGAAATGCACCAAATCTGCGACGCTGAGGAGAGAGCTGTTGTCTGGAGACTGGAGAGTTCAACTGCCTGCGCTCACTGACTCAACCAACCGTCGAGTTGTCGTAACGTCAGAGGGTGGGGGAGGGGTGCATTGTTTTAATTGAGTAAACTTACTCAAATTTTAAGAGTGTGTTAAATATATTAATAATATTGATTTGAATTAAGTAATATTTTTGTTTCTTGAAACAGATCAGTTTAATTCAACATTCTCAAATATTTTGATAGAAATTTCACAAATATATTAAAGGCCATGGTGCAGGTTAAACACCACTGTCGATTAATGGGTACATAAAGCAGTCAAGATATGTATATAAAGTTAGAAATGTCTCCAAAATGGTGTTAAAGTCCAGTTTTTGTAGTTTTTGGTTAGTAACGGTTATTTTTTACGCAATTCGGCGATGACGTCACATGAGGCAGCCGTGGTGGAACGTAGCCTCCTCAGCCTTGCTCAGCTACTAGAACTAGTTCTAACACTGACTATGGCGTCTAACTGGGATGAGGAAGAGGTGGCAAGACCCACAGTTAACATTTATGATGGCCCACAGCCATATAATTTCGAACCGTTTAGACGTGAGAGGGCGAATGAGGAAATACCGAGAGCCGATGGCCGTCAAAGACAAATAAATGCATGGTTAGAGGAGAATGACTGGAGAGTTGCTACCATTTAGAAACCCAGCAATGACTGGAGATAGTAGTCTATGAACAGCAGTGCATACAACAAACTTCTTTTTGCGTTCAGTGAATAGCATCGAGTGAAAGTCAACGTTCTCTTTATATCTAGTGAGAGTGATTATGTCGTTGGCTCAGATAAGTAAACTTAGTCAGACGATCTATAAATAGAAGGCATATTACATTTAATAATTACATTGAATAATCACCTAGTGTTTATTTATAAGCTTTTACCTCTTTCTCCGGTGAAAATGTTGTTTGCAAACGTATCTGACGCCGAGTAGGCTGGTCATGTCTTCAGTGTGATTATTGTTGATAGTGCTAAGCAGATGTAACGTGCCTTACGCAGCATCCTGGATTTGAGGCATGCTGCCTGAATCCGTTTGTGCTACACATAGCATACTCACACTTCAGGCAGGATCATGGTCCCCTTCAAGCCAGCACGCACGAGTATGTTCATGGTTTATGTTTACTTTACCAATCTTTTTACACGGAGTCCTTTGAACAACAGCTAATTGGTGTCAGGAGATGTGTTGCATACACAATAAACATGCATAAGAGACAGGCTTAAAATGACGTTTACAACTTACTTACAGAGTTTTAAACTTAAAAATCTTTCCTACTTATTCCTAGGCAATACCGGTACACTGCGTACAGACAGGCTATACGCTGGGCTTATGGAGTTTTAGGCAGGAGTATAAGGAAGCCTATACCCTCTTGTGTGGTTTCAACCATCAGACAAAAATTCCAAAGTGGTGACCAGACCTATCAGGGCTTTCAATGGCCTCGTTTGGATGAAAATGAATAAAAATAATTGCTTATTCTGTTGTGATCACCCAATTACCCTTAAAATGTTATAAAGTACACAGAACACACGGATTTTGATAAGAAAAAACTGTTTATTTGGCATTTCTTGTAATGGTTACTGAACATTTAAACATTTACTGAACAAAGACACAGGTTGGAAGTAAACAAATCTATATAAAAAAAATGGTTAGGCACAAAACCTACAAGGAACACTGATGAAGGGCTAGAACTGAAACGTTTGCACATTGTTTCTTTTGCCTGCAATATTGTGGTCTTACCTGAGGGTCAACTGATCTTTCTCTTTCACACACACACACACACACACACACACACACACACAGTGATGCATGCAAAAGCACATCAAGCAGACACACAGTGAGCCCAGACAACACCGCACACAGAGGTTGACAAGGCACAGGTAAAATGATTGGTAAATTATTTTTAATTACATACAACAAATTCCATGCAAATAACAGACAGAGGAGCAGACATGCAGCATGCAGGACCCCTTGAATGGGGTACAGCGACAATTATTGCCACAAAGACGAAAAAAAGTAATTTTGTGCAAAGTAAAACCAAAGCAACAGCACACAAAAAAACAAAACATGCAGCATGCAGGAAACCACCACCAAATGAGAGGACAGGGACAGAAGGAAAAAAAGATAAATACTTACAGCTAAATCATTGGACTTGTCTTTGAAAAAAAGAAAAGAAAAAAAAAAAGTGAAATTAGTTTTTTTTGTAGCGTGACTGCCGGGCTAGGTAGAGGCTGACGACCTCCTCCTTAGGAACCTGTTTGAAGGATTTGGCGATGGGGGCGGGTGCATCGGAGGACAAATTGGCACTAACCTCTCGAAGAGCTGCAGGTGATTTGGTGTAGCTTTCCCGAAGGGCCTTCATCAATGATGTTGCATAACCTGTAGACATAATAATAATAATAATGCTGTATAAAGATCATTGCCACTGTCATTCAAACTACAGTACACACAAAAAAAAAGAGCATTCAAAATGGTATATATTGGTTTTAAATTATCTCACTTGTGGTGGGGGTCACAAGTGTAAGGTGGCTCCTCATCAAACAAGTCCTCCTCATCCTCCTCATGCATCGGCTCTTCGGGCGCCCATGATAATTCACTGATGACAGAGGCATTATCATCTTCATCTGTCTGTTCTGGACTAGCGAGGGGAGTGGAGGTTTGTGGGCTAAATGACGTCTGTGTGCCCACACTGACCATCTTGGGCTTCAGGTTAACCTGCACAGCTGTGGAGAGGCAGTAAACATACCCAGACATGTGACAATTATGGCAAATCTAAGCGGCTATGTTTTGGTGTAGGCTATGTATTAATTTAATCAATGTGTATGGAAATGTCCTGCTTGCATAGATACTGGCAATGTTTTAGACAGAATATCTACCCCTTAAAATACCCAAGATTTATCGTGAGACCATCGGGGGGGCTTCAGATAACACTGTGTCTCAGCGTCAGAAGTGGAGGAGGGCAAGGGCTGATCCCCAGTATCGACACTCTCCACAGTGTCTACACTGTCCACGGTCTCCTGCTGTGAGACGTCTGTCAACATCTTGCGAAAACAAATATAAAAAAGGGTCAGCGAAATGCAAGGGTGTAGTGATGAAATAAGAGGTGGGTACACTATGAATACTTAGATCAGTGATTAGCAACCAAGGGTACACAAGCACATTGCAGGGGTACATGGAAACATTTAATCATTTATTTTCAACTTGGAAGTACTAAGAATTATTTACTTATCATCTTTGAAATGCCAAGACGATAAGTAAATATTCCCAGTCATTGCATAAGTTCATCAATAAATTGGGACGTGTGTGCTACAACTAGTTTCCCAGTGGAAACAATAACCTATGGCACAGCTGTACCAAAATCAAAACTGTGAGTGGGTGAGAAAAAGGCTAAGAGGGTACACAAGAGAAAAAACTTAGATTACAGTACAGTGGACCCTGATATGCGCTACTCAATGTTTTAAAAAATACATAAAAGACATTCAGAACATATTTGATGATGTTGAAGGTTACTGTTAAATGTTTACACCAATACTAGTGGTAATAGATGTCTAGAGTACATGTGGTGCATAAACTCTATGAGGTAGTGAATTTACTGAGAGGTAGCTAAACTCTGAAGTGAGAAGTGGATAAACTGTTTCTGACATTTCAGCGGTGGGTAAACTGCGTTTACTTGCGTTTAGTCCCCACTACAGCCCTGGCGACACGGTCACGGTCAAATATATGTGAAAGAGAACCGTAGCAGACTAACACAAAACGCAAACACACTATTGTGAAAGCCGCTTGATGATCATCACCACTGATCCAAACACTAGCCATGCAGCTTTCATGACGATATGGACATTTACTACAGGGCAATTTGGTTTTGGCTCATATTCGTGAATCACGAAATATGCTCTTCTAACGTCTGAGTGATCTTGTTTGTAGTGGAGGCTGTGTCAAAGGGAACATACACACAGAGCTAGCTAACACGCAACTTGTAAACATTAACGTTAGCATGATGCTTACCGTGGCAATAGCTCGCTTGCGGCAGACGGTGGTGTCTCTTGACCTCGGGACAGGGCAAGCAGAGAGGTTTGGATTCACAGACGGCACGGCGGTAGGAATTTTCTCATTCTTTAAACCAAGTGCGACCATCTTGGCGTCCCCTGAGTGGTAATCCTCCTCGTTGAAATGCGCGCTGCATATTCTCGAGTAGGCGGTGACAGAGCTAGCTGAAAAATCTGCCCGCCTAATCTTGACAAATTGCACCCAGCTTCGGAAGATCCCTTTGTCCTTAGGGAAACAATGGACCCTATGTCCAGTTTTGCTGGAGTTCTTGCACCCGGCACAAACACAGCGATACACCATTTTATCTATTTATTATCTACTCTTTCTCTAAGCTATCTGTTATGCTATGCTATCTCTCACTATCTATCTATTTTATGTTATGTTATTCTATCTATCTATCTATCTATCTATCTATCTATCTATCTATCTATCTATCTGTCTATCTGTCTGTCTGTCTGTCTGTCTGTCTGTCTATTTACTTATATATCTGACACTGTCACTCTTTCACTAGCTGCTACTCTCACTACTCGTCTCACTCTCTCTCAATGGCGGGCTTTCGTCTGCTAGCTAGTGCCTCATGTGACGTCATGGAATGCATGCGGGAGAAATAAGAATCATCGCTAACCGCTAAAATATCACCTACTTTTCCTTATTATATTTCTTTTTTGTAATACTTTACAACATCAAATACAATGGATAACTGTTTAAATGTTTATTACCAACTAGAAAAGTGTAAAAAAAAAAAAAAAAAAAAACCTGCACCATGGCCTTTAAGTATATTATAAAGAAATAATTGGTTAGTCAAATACTAAATAATTTTTTTGAAAACAACTTAAATATATCTGTAAATTTTAGATAAAACGAACTGTTGGATTTTTACTCAATTATTTTGGTATGTTTAACTCAAACAATCAAGTACACGATATTCAGAGATTTTATTAAGTTAATAAAGTTAAAAATTTCTGTAATATTTACTAAGCCACAGAATTATTTTTTACAGTGTATGAACACAGTCATTATGCTTTTATATTTCAGTGGGACAGTGGGCATCAGGTGCTCTCTTCGGCTTGTCTACCAAACCACCGCAGCATGAATCCATGTCCGGTCTATGAAAGAGAATCCAAGACCCTCTTTCTGTTTTTTGTTTGTGTTCATACTCGAGTCTCTGAATATGAACAAATACGGACAAACAAGAGCCAGGGACGACTTTGTTATGTTACCAGTACAGATGCTGGCAAAACCTGGAGCCATACTAGACTTGACAGCAGATGTTATCGGTGAGAAGAAAGAATGGGCTCCATTTGCTGTTGGACCAGGACATGGTTTTCAAATGAAGAGCGGAAGACTGATTATATGCTTATCGGTACACAGGCAAACCTGATTGCACATCATGATGTTGCTTATCGCTTTGCTGTTTCACGCCTTATGCCTTAGCATTCTACAGTGATGATCAAGGAATCACATGGAAGGTGGGGAACCAAATGGATGTTGAGTCGTGTGAGTGTCAGATGGCTGAGATCATTGACGAGAAAGGTATGAGTACTCTGTACTGCAATGCCTGAACCCGCCTTGGCTACAGAACGGAGGCGCTAAGCTACAACTCTGGAGAGGATTTTAGCACAGTTTTATCCCCAAACAAGCTGATAGAGACTGGAAAGGGATGCCAAGGGAGTGTGTTGAGTTTTCTAGAACAGAGTAATCCTCCAAAGACATGGTTGCTCTATTCTCATCCGTCCAATCCAAAAAACAGAGTAGATCTTGGTGTCTACTTGAATAAAACCTCAGTGGATTCCTCAGGGTGGCCAGATGCACCTTCAATGATATTGCATCATGGTCCCAGTGCGTATGCAGATCTGGTAGAGCATGAACCTGGACGCTTTGCTTGTCTCATGGAGTGTGGAAAGGAACATGAGAATGAAGAAATAGCCTTTTTGCTGTTCGAACTCCCTGTGAAAAAGCTGTAAAAGGTGTTAATTTTATTGTAGTGGTAGTCCCTGCAAATGAATAAAATACATCTAATCACAACAAATCCATATTTTCTCTGTTTTTGTAGCTGAAAACTGCTTCTATAAATACTGATTTGGAAAATGGGATTTATATGGAACCAAACAAACGCATTATATATACAGATAATTAGAATAATAGTCATTATCAGATATTTACAAGGTATGTATTATATATAATTATTGAACAGATCTATTGAACAGAAGATTACACATTAAATTTATATAATAGACAATCTGATGAATATATGGATTTATATCTCTGATTAACCCTAAATGTAACTGCTTTCGGTGCATTTGCGGCAGAGGTATTTAAATAAACTTTCAAATAACATGAACATGGTGTTTCCTTATTTTAAAAAGTTATAAATATCTCATATTGATATTCTGCTGTGCAGAACTTATTGATTTGTTTAATATTTTTTTCCCTATAAAAAAGGCAGTTAGATTAGAGTCTTGCTGTACTAAAATCTAGCATTTTAAACTGTATGCATGTGTAGAAAACACTAGCATTTAAAAACATCTGTTTCTCATGAGATACGTGCTGTACCACGTCCAAAGGTCAGTGGAAAAACCTTTCCCACCCAAAGGAAGTATCTGATGATAACATACCTTGGAGTCCTGCCTGGAATACAGAGGCTTCACAATTCTGTCTGCCCATAACAATAGTAGTGTGTACAGTATGTTTCACTTAACAAACCACAGCCCTACCTGCTTTACTCCTATCTGAACAACTGCCTTCTATACTACTATCACTAACTCTTTTGTTTCTCCATACTTCCATCTAGTTATTTAAGTCCATATCTTCATTCCCTCTCTCATCGTTACCATCACTACTTCCTTCCTACAGATCAGCTTGTACTCCAGGTGTAGAAGTTAACAGGCACCAAGGATCTTAGCTATTTCTGCTATTAGAATTTGTGGCATATTTGGGCGAATTAAAGGCTTTTATTACTGTTAACAGTTTAGTTGTACCTATACTGTATTAAAACATTGTATTAATAAATATACAGAGTTTGTGCTTTTTAATGTATACCACTGTCTTGTCTTCATTCATTGAGAAACATATTTTTCAGAGAAAGGTTTTCAGTTAGGGTACAAAACACTTAATGTGCAATTTAGTGCAAATATGCTAATGTTCTGGGCTATTCTGCATTTCTGTAAATACTATATGTTTATTACCACACCTCCACGCTAATTGTTAAATGTAAGACCTAGATATAGAATAAATTGTATCAGATATAAGACAAATGATCAAATTATGCTTTTCTATATGTTTGTCTAATGGTTACAAAATGTTAAAAATATATATTTAAAAAATGTGAGAATAAAAACTCTCCAGGAGTTTGCAGCACAGACACGATTTGTTACATCTTCGAAAGCAGGACAAAGTACAGGCTCTCATGCCTCTTGTCCAAAAGGTAATTTTTTGCACTTGTTTGAATAATGTTTTTGTTGTTTTGTCTTTTAAAGATATTGCTTGAGATTCCAATTATCAAATCAAATGAAGTGAAGTGAAATTTGCCAACAAATAATTTTAGACATTTTCTTAGAATTATCTAATATTAAAAATATTTTAGCTATTTTGCAATTACTTTCGGTCAGTTATTAAGAGGATGCATAAAGTCAGTTGTAGTAACTCAGAATTAAAAAAATTTAACAACTAAATGATAAAGTGCAATTTACTAAGTTTATTTCAAACAACATTTAAGTTGAGCTAACTAATTTAACATTTCCTGCCACTTGGAATTTCTTAGTTGTATTTACTTACACAGCAATCTAATTTACTTTCTAAACCATGCAAACTGATTGTCTTAAAAAAAAAAAAACATCAAACGTCCATTATAAAGGGTCAGTTTAACACTTCACAAATAAATTTTCAGACAATATGGAGAAAATGCAAAAATGAAACCAAATATTCATTTTACCATTTTTTTTTACAGCTACTTCACATTTTCTTTCCTTTTTTAAATTTTACATTTGCTAAATTGTGACTTCAGAAAGATCATTTGAATTAATAAAATCTAATCTATTTTCTATTTTTCCATTTCTTTTTTCTTTTTTTTTTTTTATCTTACATTTGCGCTGTGGACTGTACCATAAACCAACTGTACCATAATTGTGGCGAGTGGGGTGGGGCCAAGGGACGTGGGAACAAGGAGTGAGGCCGGCAATGATTGGGAAATCAGTGACACCTGCGACCCACTGCTGGTCTCGAGTTCCACGTAGGAGATGGAAGGATATAAAACTGGAGCGACGACAGTGAAGGAAGAGAGAGGACCAGGCCTGGGCTTTTAGTTGTGTTTTGATTTTATTTTGTGCGCATCAGTCGTCCGTGAGGGGCTGGTGCGCTGTTTTGTGTTTTTTTTTGTAATTATTAAAATGTTATTTTGATTGTCTGCCGGTTCCCGCCTCCTTCTTCCCGATGATTATTAAGGTTTATCGTTACAGTGGTGCCGAAACCCGGGAGAAGGAGCGACGCGCTGCTGAAGATCCCTCGCCGCTGTGGGGAATCCGCGGTGCCACAGAGCAGGCGAGGAGGATGCCGCCATGGACACTCGAGGCGGTGGGCTGAAGCGAGTTGCCGGGGATGGGCGAGCTCGCTGCCGACCGCCCGCGATATGGAGGGGCGGCTGCCGTCCGTGAGGGAGCGGAGGAGTCGGCGCCTGAACGGGGAGGAGCAGGGAACGGGGGACTCCTGCCGGCTGCCCAAAACCGGAGGAGCCGTCGCCGTCCACCGGGCGGCGGAGGAGTGTCGTGCCGTCCGCCGAGGGCCGTCCAGTGCCACCGCCAGGCACCGCGGAGGAGATCGCCCAGCCGGTGGAGGGCCGAGCAGCAGTGCGTCTGGGAACCAGAATTTTTTTTTCTCCTCTCTCCCCTCTCTCGTTTCTGTCGCTCCTCCTTCCGTCTCCTTTTCTTTCGCCTCGTCTGTCCTGCCCACAGTTTCCCGCAGGTCCACAGGTATGTGGCAACTGGGGCGGGGCCGAGGGACGTGGGAACAAGGAGTGAGGCCGGCAATGATTGGGAAATCAGCGAGACCTTCGACCCACTGCCGGTCTCGAGTCCCACGTAGGAGATGGAAGGAGCGACGACAGTGAAGGACCAGGCCTGGGCTTTTAGTTGTGTTTTGATTTTATTTTGTTCGCATCAGTCGTCCGTGAGGGGCTGGTGCGCTGTTTTGTGTTTATTTTGTAATTATTAAAATGTTATTTTGATTGTCTGCCGGTTCCCGCCTCCTTCTTCCCGATGATTATTAAGGTTTATCGTTACAGTAATAGTAAATAATAAATGTACATTTTGCATGTTCAGAAGCTGTTCTTGCAGAAATACAAACAGGTTGTGTACTGTAAGTAAATTAGGCAAATATAGGATTGGGGCCCTATACATTCACATTTACATTTATTCATTTATCAGACACTTTTATTATTTAATTTTTTAGACCATGGAATATTAATTGATTTACCATTGAGATACAAGTTTTAACAAAAATAAATAAATAAATAATAAAATGATAAACCTCAAAACTGAATCTTTAAACCTTTTTTAAGAAAAGCGATTAATTGGAAGTATAAATTATATAAATTCTAAATTATAATAAGGACCAGACTGCACAGCTGAATGACATGAATGCTCCTTCATCATTCTTCTTTGGTCTTGAAAAAAGTCCAAGGTAACAGAAGAGTTTTCATCAGTTGTAAATACCAGGTGTGATAAAAGATCAACAGGGAAATTCAATCTTATGCTCTTTCTTTTTATGAAGATTTATATCATTCGGAATTATGTGATGATGCAGTAAATACTGAACTTTTACATAACCTATCCAAATTAACAGAAGAAGAACGTAATGAGTTGGATAGGCCTTTGACTTTTGGAGAGATTTCACAAGCTGTTCAGGAAATGTGTTCTGGGAAGTCACATGGATTGGACGGGCTCTCAGCAGAATTTTTTTAATCCATTCTGGAATCTACTAGGACAGTACATGTATGATGTTTTTATTGAATGCATCGATCAAGGGACCCTTCCTTTGAGTTGTTGAAGGGCAAGTCTAACATTAATTGCAAAAACTGGGGATTTTGGTAGCCTAAAAAATTGGCTTCCGGTATCACTGATATGTGTTGATTTTAAGATTTTATCTAAATCTTTGACTAATAGACGTAAGAAATATACAGCATCAGTCATTCATATGTTTGATAATCTGTTTTTGATGAGGTATGTGATTACAGTGGCAAAAATGCACAATTTGGATGTTGGGTTTCTTTCTTGTATTTCATAGTACATTTATTGTATGAGATCCTCCTAAGGATTTACTTTCTGGAGTTCAAAAAGTATTTGTTAATTTTTATTTTTGGGATGGCTGCCATTGGCTTCCTCTGGGTATCCTTAATCTTCCTGTGGAAGAGGGAGGACAAGGACTAATACATCTGGAATCTAAAGTTTTGGCAATGAGGTAACAAACATTACAAAAACTTCTGTATAGTCCAGATCCTGTGTCTTGGGTGGGTTTGCATTATATATACTCAAGAGTTTTGGAGGATTTGGTCTTGATAAACAGTTGTTCTTAATGCAGAAGACCTTGGTGGAGAATGTTCATTCTTTTCCTCTCAGTTTTTACCTTTCAATCTTAAGGCATCTTTCCCTCAGACTTTAATTTCCTTTATTAATAATGTTCTTTTAAATTGTTTTATTACTCAGAAATTTCTTGTGTTCAAGGTAGTTCCTAAAGATTGGGAATCTGATTCTAACAGTTTAATAGTGATTATAGTGCTTTGGTGTTTCATTTAGTTGGGAAAAAATGTATACCATGTTTGTGTCAAATCTGTACATTTGGGACAGTTGAAGCAAAGACCATATAATAAATGTAGGTCTTGGCTTTCTAGTTCAGATGAGATTTATCCATCATGGAGGTTACTGTATAAGCCTCCTATCTCTAAGAGATGTGGGGATATTCAATGGAGGATACTACATTGTATTATAGCCACAAATTATCCTTAATTTTGTATTTTTGTAAAGTGCATTTGCAGCAGTACACAGCCATAGGCGAGACGGCTCGTTCGCTCATTGGCTTGTTCTGCGGCAACTGCACAGCCTATCGAGCGCAGGCTGATGCAACATCAGACCAATAAAGGGCGCTTCGCGCCCTTCTTGCCACTTCCCGCCGAAACGGGTGTGGCCCAACCTATAAAAGGAGCTCGAAAAGGCTGACTCACCTGATTTATTTCATCGCCGAAGCGAACCAGAGTGAATCGTACGCACGGCAGAGAACGCAGTACTCGTTCGCTCTTCTAGAGAGAACCGAGGTTACGTTTAGTAACCGAGTACGTTCTCTTACGAGAGCTCTCTCGTACTGCGTCTTAGCTAAGATGCTACGGGAACCCAATGTAAAACGCTGTGCGCGCAGGGATCACACACCAATAAACCTGAAGCAACGCCCAGGATTTACAGTGCACAGTCACCTGAGGAACTCACTGAGAGTCCAGGACAGGAAGGGGGGAAGCCCTCCGTCCCATATCTAGCAACATCCGTAGATGAAAAGGCTGACTCACCTGATTTTTCATCTCTTCAGCGAAGCTCACGCATCGCTGGATCACGGAGGAAGCAAGCGCCGTCTGAGAGGCATATCAGCGGAACAAGCCATTCTGAAGCTGCTGGCCTCGCCGCCTTCCACTGCCGTTCCTGCTGCGCTGTCCGGCGCCTATATCCTTTCAATCCTGTTATATCCAACTGTTCTTTATGTGTGTGTGTGTGTGTGTGTGTTCACCTTTCTCTGAGCCTGCATTCTCCGCTGCGCTGAGGCGACGTAAAAGCGCTGCTTCCAGCGGATTCCGGAACCGTCTTCAGCTCAACCGAGCTCGCCGGTTCGCCCTGCTTCACCGGCCTCCCCTGCATCGCTTCCCGATGGGCAGCGGCCGCTGTTTGCCGCCGCGTCGTCCAAGGAAGTCGATCTCAGGGCCGCGTCGGGGGAAGAGGACACGCGCTCTCTGCTAGCTTCGGGCAGTGAGGGCTGGGCGAGCTCCTAGGATCTCGCGCCTTCTGTTTAGAAGCCCAGCAGACGAGTTAACATCGAGAAGGAGCCGGGGCGAGTGTTTACGCTGGTCGCGACGAGTCTCGGCCTGGACGGCGGCAAAAGCGGTGTTGCCATCTAAAGCCTGCTGTATGACGCTGCGTCTGCACTACTCACGATGGCTGCTTCATCGAAGCGCAGGTGTACGAGTTCCGCTGTGGCCGAGCTTTCACCCAAGCGCGCCGCTGTTTCACTTCCAGGAATTGTGACTGTCTCAGCGTTTTCTGCAACGCGCAAGCCTGCACAGTTGCCCGCTTGCCTGCACACAAAAGTCGTTATCACAACAGCTTCAGCAACGCAGCTCGAGACCCCCGTTCTCGCTCTACCGGCCGTTGCCCCACGCCGCGGAGAACAGGCGATAGCGATGCTCCTTTGTCCGCCCTCTGCTGGACGGCGGCAAAAGCGGTGTTGCCATCTAAAGCCTGCTGTATGACGCTGCGTCTGCACTACTCACGATGGCTGCTTCATCGAAGCGCAGGTGTACGAGTTCCGCTGTGGCTGAACTCTCACCTAAGCGCGCCGCTGTTTCAGTTCCAGGGATTGTGACTGTTTCAGCGTCTTTTGCAATGCGCAAGCCTGTGCGGTTGCCCGCTTGCCTGCATGTAGTGACGATGCCCACTCCTCAGTGCCCATCTCCACATGTAAGCACAGCCCTGCACACAGGGCCCGCGCCCATAAAAGCGACTCAAGTCGATCGCGCGCACTACATAGTAAACGTGCCCACTCCTCAGTGCCCACAATCACTATGTCACACGCGTCATGTGGTTTCTGTAAAAACGAAACCCGTGCACGTTTGTCCGGCCACAGCCGATGGTGCTATAAATATAGTGATGATGCCCACTCCTCAGTGCCCATCTCCACATGTAAGCACAGGCCTGCACACAGGGCTAACGCACATAAGATTGACTCAGATCGGTCACGCGTGCCACATAGTAAACGTGCCCACTCCTCAGTGCCCACATACACTATGTCACACACGGCGCGTGGTTTCTGTAAAAGCGAAACCCATGCACGTACGCTCTGCCCAGGCAGACAGCGAGTCGAAAGTGGTAAATGTGCACGCTTGCATCCCACAGTTACTCGCAGACATCACGAGTCCCACGGGACCCGCTCAGCCCTCCCCCAATTGGTTAAGCACCGGGATGGGGTCGAGGACGAGCGATCTGCCCGCTGTTATCAGCGCGCTCCCCACCTCAAATGCCACAGGCGCAACGCCCATGGTGCAGCGCACCCAAGCGCCGCCGTTGCCCAGTCAACAGAGCGCGCTTCGCATCCAGCCCTTAGCCATTCATGCAGATGCATGGTCAGCGCTTCCAGGGGTTTTGGATTGGGTGCAAGGCATTATAAAGAGAGGCTACTCGCTACAGTTTTTTCGACGCCCTCCACGCTTTTTAGCGTGTGTCGAAACCACTTTCAAAACAGAAGTAGCACACATACTTCGGGCCGAAATATCAAAACTGTTCAGCAAAGGTGCTGTAGAGCCTGTGTCTCGAGCTCAAAGCGAGGGGGGCTGTACAGCAGATACTTTCTGGTGCCCAAGAGAGACGGGGGTCTCAGGCCCAAACTGGATCTAAGACAGCTGAACAAGGCATTGATGAAACGCAGTTTCAGAATGCTTACGACCAGGAAGCTCCTTGCGCAGATTCGCAGAGGGGACTGGTTCATTTCAATAGATCTGAAGGACGCATATTTTTAAATACAGATAGCGTCAAGCCACAGGCGATATTTGAGATTCGCCTTCGAGGGCCAGGCATACCAGTTTACAGTCCTGCCGTTCGGCTTGTCCGTGGCTCCTCGTACGTTTACGAGGTGCATGGATGCAGCGCTCGCTCCTCTCAGACTCAGAGGCATGCGAGTGCTGAATTATTTGGATGACTGGCTGATTCTGGCTCGATCACGAGCGGAGCTCGTGGAGCACAGGGCCGTTTTACTCGATCACCTCGAGAAGCTCGGTCTCAGTGTCAATTGGGCGAAGAGTTCGCTGAACCCCAGTCAGACTGGGGACTTCCTCAAATGTGAAGATGGTGTCGACGAACGCCTCCATTTCGGGATGGGGAGCGCTGCTCAAGGGCAGACCGTCCTTTGGCCTGTGGTCAGAACGGGAATAGCTCCATCATATCAACTGTCTGGAAATGCTGGCAGTGGAGAACGCGCTGACGGGCTTTTGTCCCCAAATCAAGGACCACCACGTCTTAGTCCATTCGGACAACATGTCTGTGGTGTCCTACATAAATCGCCAGGGCGGTATCGGGTCCCGAAACCTGTACAGGCTGGCGGAACGCCTCCTGGTTTGGGCTCAGCGCAACGTGCGTTCGCTGAGGGCAGTGCATGTGCCTGGGCTACAGAATCTGGGTCCAGACAGGCTGTCCAGAGGCAATGTTCCCATGGGCGAATGGTCTCTACACCCGCAAACAGTCTGGCTGTTGTGGGAGAGATTTGGCAGGGCGAAGGTGGACCTCTTCGCGTCCCACGAAAATGCTCATTGCCCCGCGTTCTTTTCCAAGAATGAAAGCACACTGTCACGGAAATGGCCGTGATGCCCGCTTTATGCTTTCCCTCCCATCTCCCTCCTTCCGCAGGTGATAGAACGGGTGAGAGAAACGAGATGTTCAATACTGCTTGTAGCACCTCTTTGGAAGAACCAACCATGGTTCCCAGATTTGATGCAGTTAGCAGATGTCGCCCTGTGGCCAGTGCCATTGAGGAGGGACCTCCTCTCGCAGGCCGGGGGTTCGATTTGGCACCCTCAACCGGAGTTGTGGTCCCTCCATGTGTGGGCGCTCAACGGTTACCCGCTGATCTCGCAGTGGGAGTGCTAAATACCATCACTCAGGCTAGAGCTCCGTCGACACGACGTCTGTATGCCTCGAAGTGGTCGGTGTTCTCCAGCTGGTGCACAGCTCGAGGATGTTCACCCCTTAGTTGTGAGGTGACGGAGGTTCTCTCCTTCCTACAGGAGCTGTTGGATAAGGGCAGAGCCCCATCCACGCTCAAAGTTTATGTGGCGGCCATCGCAGCGTTTTCTGAAACAGCGCTCGGTCAGTCAATAGGAAGGAATGATTTGGTCATCCGCTTCCTTAGAGGAGCTAGCAGGCTGAAACCTCCCAGACCTCCGTCAGTCCTTATGTGGGACCTCACGGCGGTTTTGGAGGCCATGAAGGGTCCCCCTTTTGAGCCTATCCAATCAGTTAGCCTCTAGCATCTGTCGTTCAAGACAGTATTCTTGTTGGCTCTCGCTTCAGTGAAGCGTGTGGGTGATCTGCACGCGCTCTCGGTGAGCCAGTCGTGCTTGGAGTTTGGGCCTAATGACTCAAAGGCCATACTCAAACCTAGGCATGGTTATGTGCCGAAATCCCTCAACACGCCGTTTCGGGCTCAGGTTATTGCCCTGTCTGCCCTGCCGGTGTCAGGAGAGGATAGAGACTCGAGTCTTCTTTGCCCTGTCAGGGTTTTAAGAGCTTATGTGTCTCGCTCTGCTGCCTTTCGACAGACTGAGCAGCTGTTTGTCTCGTTCGGTGGATGTTCCAAGGGAATGGCTGTTTCGAGACAGACTCTATCCAGATGGATAGTTGACGGCATAGCGTAGCTTACGCTTCCAGGGGCCTTCAGTGCCTGCTGGGCATCAGAGCACACTCCACAAGAGGCATCGCCTCATCGTGGGCGTGGTCTACTGGGATCTCCTTGCAGGATATATGTATGGCGGCAGGTTGGGCCTCGCCGTCTACATTTATCAGGTTCTATAACCTGGAGGTTCCCGCCTTGCAAGCAAGGCTGCTGCCGGTATAGTCGAATCAGGGCCCTGAGGGGAACTCTGTGTTCGTGAGCGTTATGCGCTCCCGACTGTTATATGGGCAGTATTGCGTAAGACCCGCATTGCCACATTGGTCAGGCCTTGCCTCGGCTATGTGATGTCATATTGCCGCATCTACAGATGTTGCTAGATATGGGACGGAGGGCTTCCCCCCTTCCTGTCATGGACTCTCTGTGAGTTCCTCAGGTGACTGTGCACTGTAAATCCTGGGCGTTGCTTCAGGTTTATTGGTGTGTGATCCCTGCGCGCACGCCGTTTTACATTGGGTTCCCGTAGCATCTTAGCTAAGACGCAGTACGAGAGAGCTCTCGTAAGAGAACGTACTCGGTTACTAAACGTAACCTCGGTTCTCTCTAGAAGAGCGAACGAGTACTGCGTTCTCTGCCGTGCGTACGATTCACTCTGGTTCGCTTCGGCGATGAAATAAATCAGGAGAGTCAGCCTTTTCGAGCTCCTTTTACAGGTTGGGCCACACCCGTTTCGGCGGGAAGTGGCAAGAAGGGTGCGAAGCGCCCTTATTGGTCTGATGTTGCATCAGCCTGCGCTCGATAGGCTGTGCAGTTGCCGCAGAACAAGCCAATGAGCGAACGAGCC
The DNA here is from genome assembly GCF_963082965.1 of Carassius carassius. Classification (NCBI taxonomy): domain Eukaryota; kingdom Metazoa; phylum Chordata; class Actinopteri; order Cypriniformes; family Cyprinidae; genus Carassius; species Carassius carassius. The sequence continues at coordinate 11,240,077 of NC_081801.1, forward strand.
GTCTCGCCTATGGCTGTGTACTGCTGCAAATGCGCTTTACAAAAATACAAAATTAAGGATAATTTTTTGCTTCAGTATTTCGTGAAAAGAGACTTTTCCCGTAGCATCTTAGCTAAGACGCAGTACTCGTGCTCTTCTAGAGAGAACCGAGGTTACGTTTAGTTACCGAGTACGTTCTTAATTGTATTGTTAATAATCTTATGTTTGGTTAGAATTTATTTTTAAACTTGTATTGATTGATTATTATTAATTAAAGTGATTTGAAAAGTCAAAGTCTCTCTCTCTCTCTGTCTCTATGTGTGTGCGTGTGTGTGACACACAGACTGTATAAAAACAGAGTCAACATCCATTCAGTAGAACTTAAAAACAGCAGACAATGCAGATCGCTTGACGGAGAGTGAAACTCTGAAGGGCTTGGTCAGATAGTGTTCGGTGAGTGAAAATGCATCTGTGCTAAACTTCTATTCCAACTCACACACTGGCAACTAAAAGCTGAAAATGTATTAGTCATTGGCTAATATTAAATATAATTAAGTAATCCAGAGTGAAGATTTCGTCGCATATGCGAGTGTTTTACTCACAATGTAGAGGGTTGTACAGGTTAAGCAAAAATATGAATATGCAATATTGCACATATATTTATAAAAATGCTCCAAGCACATGGAAGGTGGGGAACCAAATGGATGTTGAGTCATGCACATATCAGATGGCTGAGATCACTGACGAGAAACATATGAGGATTTTGGCACAGATTTATCCATAAAAAAACCTGATCGAATCCGGAAAGGCATGCCAAGGGAGTGTGTTGAGTTTTCTAGAAAATGGTTGCTCTATTCTCATCCATTCAATCCAAAAAAATTAGAGAATAAAACCCCACTGGATTACTCAGGGTTGCCAGATGCACCTTTAATGATATTGCATCTTATTCTTCTAGCTGAATATTGATCTTATGGATGCTGAATGGTTATTCTGAAGTATATCGTCTGTTTGATATGAAAATATTATTTCATACATAGATGCCACATTTTAGTTCTAAATTTTAAAGTTCTGTCATAACAACATTGGTGTTTCAGAAAGGTATATCTAATTGTTTTATTATTTATTATTATTAATTTTTATATATATTATTAAGTAGAACAAGATTTTAAAATGCCATTACTCATCCATGCATGTGGAAAAATCTGACAATACATGAATGGGTGCAAGAAATGCTGAGATGACCAAATCTGGAAAATGTCCTCCCTCTATTTATTTAATGGGTGGGTAAGACTATAAAGGCTTGTGTGGTGTTAGTGGTGACAGACTTTCTGAAAGACTCAGCTGCTGATGCTGCAGGAAAGATAATTGCTGTGAGTATTACTTCTTGTATTTTAATGGAGAATTATCGATGGAAGATACAGACTTACATTTAGATCTTTATTTGTATTTTATGTTAGCCTATATGTTGTCATGTTGTCCAGTCAAAGGCAAAAAGTATTTAACAAGGCTAAATATTTATTAAGTACAATGTATATAAAATGATAAAATCCAATATTTACTTTACTCCAAGATCATTCGTTATCCATACTTTGTTTATGTACTCACTAGGTTTTATTATAAGCTACAGCTAATTTCAAGGTGAATCAAACAATTTACTTAATGTTTTGTTTAACGTTTACTCAAAATAGCCTAATCAGTTAGCCAGTAAATAAATAAACCAGTGAGAGGTAGTGCACTAATATGTTGTTAATGTGCAACAAAACAACAGAAGAAGTAAGGAAGGTTAGCAAGGGCAAGAAGCAACATTTTAATTTGTGCATGCTTGCTGGTATCCTTTGGCTCAGCTTAATTGCTTTAATTTTTACCACTGGATAAAGATTGATTGCGTTTGTACAATAATAATAAGGTAAGTTTAAATGCATTTTTTCTGTCTGCTGCTAATTTTATCTGACTTCAACACCGGACGCAAGTGGCTCGACACAACACAACACAAAAAATGAAACACACACGGAAGTAGTATTTTTCCCCTATACCCACATATTAAGCAAATGCTTACAATAAAATCGAATCAAACTGATTAAAATAATGTTAGAATAAAATATAATTGACATGAACGAAAAATCATAACATACATAGTTGGGGGCGGATTCGGCGTTATGGGAAACACAGCGAACAACACTCTTTCCCAGAGACGCGTACAACAATTGTAGTATCTTTTGTTTAACTTTAATATTCACATACAGGGGCGTTGGACTGGGGGTAAAACCAGTACTGATTACCAGGGCCCCAAAGGAAGAGAGGAAGAGAGTCTGGAACATATATTTTCAAGGGGGGGGGGGGGGGGGCATTAGAACTGCCTATGCATAGGGCCCGGGATCTTGTGCAGCGCCCCTGTTCACATACACTAGTCTATATCGATATTTGATTCATTGATATATTAATTCAAAAATAGCCAAATTCGTGACGTTCTGCTTCATACAGCCAGTTCCATTTCCGAGAATGCGAACACCCTGTTCTCTGAGAGGAAAGAGAGCTGCCTCCGTTACTTAGTGAAGACACGGGGAGACCGGGACAGCCCGAAGGGCAGGACCTTGTACTGATATGCCAGTCCTTCGAACGCAAACCGCAGAAAAGGTCTGTGGCGCGGAAGGATGGACACATGAAAGTACACGTCCTTCAGGTCGATGTACCACAGGTTGGCAGAGGGTGCGTGAGTAGGGCCTTTGTTGACACTCTCGAACTACCCGCTGCTGCCATCTGGCGAAAGAGGAGGATGAGTGAGGTCCGGTGCTTGGCCGTCCACAACTCTCTGTGCCCTCCTGGGACCCAGAGAGGGGGAAAACTGCTCTACAGTCGAGATTTCCAGATTCTCCGCCTGGCCCTCCTCCAGGGGAGGGAGAGGTGCCTTCACCATCCTCCAGAAGGCAGCTACCTCTCTCTGGGTCACCCGTCCCGGGGCCTCTTGCTCTTCTGCTCAACTGCCTGCGCCCAGCTTCATGGCACCACTTGGAGGCTGCTGCAGATGCGGCGCGTAAGCGGGGGCGGATGCAGGGGGCTGCCCTCGGCGACGAGCAGGCTGGGGCACTGCGGCCGGTGAAGCTCTTGTAGAGAAATTTGCTCTTTAGGAGATGTTCTTTTACTGCTGAGGCGCACAGGGGAATTGGGCGCTTGCAACACGACAGGGGTAGTGCAGCCTGAAGAGTGCAATCCACTCGACACAGGAACGACCGCCACTGAAGCGCTGTCTTGCCAACACACGAAGCTACCGAGAGCATGCTGAACTCGTAGTTCACAGCAGACACAGTTGAGCAGAGCGATACTAACGCTCGGCTCTGAAGCGAATCCTGGAATGGATTGCACCTGCTGCCTTCTTATACTCACGCAGTGATCAGCGGCAGCTGGATGCAATAATTGCATGCCAATGTGCATTGGCTCATTTAGTTTACACTCAAAGTAGATTTGTCTATCGAAGCGATATCCCATATTCGTCGGTCTCCGACGTGGCGTCGAGAGTAACCGACTGAAAGGGAACTAAGTTGTTACGTATCCTCATGCTTTTTTAAGTGGGTATACGGAAATCCTTGGCCTTTTCTATTGGCAATACGGCGTATCACGTAGACTACACCTCTTAGCAGACGCGTTTTCATGCGAGTTTATGTTCGACACTAGGCTAACGTTGCATAGTTTTGCTTCAGGTAGAATGATAAGGTTAATTATATATGCATGCCACTTTCTGAAACAACCTTACACAGTTTTGATAACGTTAATAATTAACACAATGTTAACGTAGCCTACTGTGATGATATGCCGACTGCACACACACACATATGCTTAGTCTTGGGATTCCACAACTTCCCTTGATCGTCCTCACAACTTTTTGCTTGTAGCCATTTTGTCATCCTTTCCGGTTCTGAATGTTTATTAGGAAGGATGTAGAACTCCAATTCAAAATTTGTTAGTTTATTGGAGGTACAGAAAACGACACAGCAACTCTTCGGCATGAGAATTCTCCGTGTATTTCAATTAGTGCCATGGCAATTTTCCCCCACGGGCTAAATTCACGTCACGTGACGGGGCGTGCCCAGACCAGCCGCCTGTATGTATACATTTTCTGCGTCATGACGTAATTATAATCCATCATCATAACGCATTAATTATGCATGGCGCACAAATAGTATCGCCATTTATGTAATTTCTAAACAGAAAGAAAGCAATGCGAAAGAGAGGAGCAGAAAAAGAGCAATGTAAAGGTAAGAATCAGAAGCTAATCACAGTGTATTTGCTCTTTTATCCAAAATGGGGCATGAACTCCAAAAGTGGGCAGGATCTCCAAAATGGGGCGGGGTCTCATTTCGCAATGACTTTCACCATTGGCTGTGGCTTCAGCCAATTGTTACTGATCTACATTTCAAAATAAAACTTTATAAATTAAACATTGTTTCTAGTTCATCTAAAATAAAATGTGCTATATAAATATGTCTATAATCTTATTAACTGTTTATCTCCTGAACTGGTACTTTCTGACCATGCTGTTCAGCGCCAATCCCGCCATTCAGTCAATTTCACAGGTTTAGGTAAAATGTGGGGTAGGCTTAGGAGTTAGCATTTTTTGTTGCATTGTGTAGGAAACACTTTAACTGGCAAAACCAATAAAAACTTCAGAATCAGCTGTGGGGCATAGTTTGCATTGGGTTGTGCTTTATAATATAATATAATATGTGTGTATTTTAGAATAAACAGTGTCAGTGACTTCTTTATTCACACTTTGACAAACATATTTGTCCTGTAAATGTTGATTGTCTCAAATTTGTTTTTATTTTATTTTTTACTTCTAGAACCCAGATTTGACCGCACTGCACAACCATCTGAGGCCTACCTGTTTACTTTGTGATTTCCATCTACAACTAACTTGCTTTGTAAGTCTCATAGTTATACATATTTGAGAAGCACATAATTGTTTCATTTGTATTATTAATATTATTAAGATATTTATATAAAGATTAATGATTATATACCTAGTTCACCCATAAATAAAAATCTGAACCCTGAAAAATGAAAAATCTTCTAAACCCTGTCTTTTGATACCGTTGTTTAAGGCAGTATTGCAAATAACAGAATCTACCTCAACCAATTGCTTTCAGACTGTCATTCGGTATGTTTGAATTACCCCAGTGCCATACAAAAACACTTATCGGTTCATTCAAAGTGCGAAATGTGTTGAATGAAACATTATTTTCATTAATTTATAATGGATGTTTAAAGTACTTAAGTTATTGGAGTAATACTTGTTTTTTTTAAGACAATCAGTTTTAGCGTGTTTTAGCAAGTAAATTAGAATGCCTTTTAAGTAAATACAACTAAGAAATTCCAAGTTGCAGGAAATGTTTAATTAGTTAGCTCAACTTAAATGTGTTGTTTGACATAAAAACATAGTAAATTGAACTTTATAATTTATTTCTTGAAAATAGTCATTCTGAGTTATCAGAACTGACTTCATACATCCTCTTAAAATTTAAAGTAATTACAACATGGCTAAAAGGCATAAAGATAATTTTTAAAAATTCTAAAATTATTTGTTGGCTAATTTCACTTCATTTGATTTGATAATAGGAATCTCAAGCAATGTCTTTCAATACAAAAACATTATTCAAACAAGTGTGAAAAATCTAACATTTTGGACAAGAGGAATGAGAGCCTGTACTTTGTTCTGCTTTCGAAGATGTAGCAAATCTTGTCCATGCTGCAAACTGAGTTTTTATTCTCACATTTAAAAAAAAAAAAAATGTCACCATTATACAAAGTTACAGAAAAACAATTTAATATTTTATAATATTAAAAGTATAATTTGATAATTTGTCTCATCTGATACTGTTTATTCTATTTCTAGGTCTTACATTTAACAATGGATGACAAAATATCATCAATAGATCAAACAGACAATAATACAACAATATTCAAACAGGAACAGCCTCAAAGTTGGTGTTGTTGGGCAAGTTGGTGTTGTTGGGCAAGTTGGTGTTGTTGGCCAAGTTGGTGTTGTTGGCCAAGTTGGTGTTGTAGCAAGCGACAGGTGACATACAGAATTCCAGCTCTTCTCTATATCAGTGAAAATAAAACCTACCTTGCCTTTGCTGAAAAACGGAAAACACCAAATGACACAGATGCAGACAAGCTTGTGATGAGAAGAGGATTGTGGGAGGAAGACAAGAAAAACATAAAGGTATAGACATGTTTAACCAAAATCATAGGATACTATTACTTAATATTTTCTTACAACTTCACTATTTTATAAATTATTTTCCCAGTCTTGCATTCATTAGTTAATAGAAGGCATTAACACTGTCATGATGTCATCAATTTATTTCAGTGGGATAGTGGGCATCAGTTGCTCTCTTCAGCTTGTCTACCAAACCACCGCAGCATGAATCCATGTCCAGTCTATGAGAGAGAATCTAAGACACTCTTTATTTTTTTCATTTGTGTTCCTTATGGGGTCTCTGAAACTATTCAAATAAAAGCAAAAAAGAACCAGGCACGGCTTTGTTACGTAACCAGTCCGGACAACGGCAATATCTGGAGTGATATTACAGAACTGAAAGATGTGATCAGTGAAAATGAGAAAAACTGGGCCACCTTTGCTGTTGGACCAGGACATGGTATTCAAATGAAGGACGGAAGACTGATTATCCCAGCATATGTGTATCACTTTGCTCAGCCCAATGCGCCCGAATCACATGCAGTCACATTTTTCAGTGATGATAAAGGACATACTTGGCATGTAGGAAAACATATGGAAGCTGAATCTAATGAATGTCAGATGGCTGAGATCACAGATGACAGTAATAGTTTACTGTACTGCAATGCTCGAAGTACATCTGGCTACAGAGTCGAAGCTCTAAGCACCAGTAAAGGAGAAGATTTTGAAAAACCTTTAACTGTTCAAAAGCTGAAAGAGACCGGTGAGGGTTGCCAAGGTAGTGTGCTATATATACCTTCATCTAAATTGCTGCTCTATTCTCATCCAACCGATGAACATAAGAGAAACAATCTCGGAATCTATGTGAATAAATCACCGCCAGATCCAGATCAATGGACCCCAATAAACCCCAATATCTATAATGGTCCAAGTGGATACTCGGATCTGGCCGAGTGTGAGAATAGAGGGTACATTGCTTGTCTCATGGAATGTGGAGAGAAAAAAGAAACTGAAAAGATAGACTTCAAGTTCTTCAAATATCAATGACACTGTGGAATCTCCATAGCAATGTTCAAGTTATATTGGAAGAACTGTTGTCTTATTTTTTTGCTAGTTCATTTGTTTCCTTATTACAATATGTTCAAAATTCAAGTTAGAAATGCATCAGTTTATTAATTCAAACAACAAATTATCATAATCAAGCAATATACTTTCCATATTAGCATTCCAATTATTCCTTTTTAAAAATTATATTCCATTCACCCGAGGTATTCAGTATGTAGCAGTAAACACACTTTAATTAGTTTAGCTTTATTTTAATGATCACTTTAGAACATTACATACAAAATTACATTCTCTGACTGAAACTTTTTTCTTTTTTCTTGTGGAATCTGGAATCGAATTAAACAGAACATACCATGTTCATCCTGAGACCTTGCATTTTGTTCCATTCCATTTCACATTTTTCAATGCATAAAAGAGTTATGTGTGAATGGGCTGCTGTAGCAAGTAAGTTGTCCTGGAGTACATCAGAAATATAACGGGCTGGGGCATCAGTTTACTGTAGGGGATTTGTCTCAATCCAGGATCAGTGATATTAATGTTCTCTTTTTGTTTTGTCCCGTCACGCTGTAAAAATGGTGTTAGGCTACAATATTAATTTTTATGATGACTACAAAGCTACTCACCATAATTTGATATGAGTTGAAATATCACACTGCTGAACGCAGCAACTGACCAATCAGAATCAAGTATTCCAGAGAGCCGTGTAATAATATTGTATGCTAACGCTCATTGTCAAAATGTAAAGAAAATGTTATTTCTCAATTGTTTAATATTACTTAATGAATTTGACAAACATTGTACTTTGACTGTAAATTATTATACAAATCTATTAAAAATGAATAAAGGATATGCTTGTATCATTACACAATAGATTTGTCTATTAATTATCTAATGAACATCAACTTCATCTGTCAGTGATTTTATCCACCCAGTCCCATACATGTAGAGATCCATCCGTAGCTGCTGAGAGAATAGTTTTTGGTCGTGACTGATGCCAAGAATGGATGGTAACCACAGGGGAACCACTGTATTTTGCTTCATCTGACATTTCATGACCTCTGTGTGAAAAAACTGGCTGTGGGCTCTGTCCCTCTGTGCTCCAATTTATTGTGTTGTAGATGTGCACGGTTCCATCAAACCCTTCCAAATTTGAGAAAGAAAGAAATTGTCAGGTCATTGGTGGAATAGACTAAGGAATATGAACAAGACATGTTCTATCTAACTCAACCTTACAAAACTAAAAGTTTATGTTCCTTAATTGAGACAGGAAAAAATGGAAGCATTCTTTACTCACCTGACACAGACAGACATCTGTCGAGAACAGGAGCCCAAGAAACATTCAGGAAGTCATTCTCTGATGTGTTGTGTTGGACATTTAGTTGGGTTTGACAAAACGGACGTTGTAAATTTCTTAGATCAGACAGCAGCATGTGACCAGAGGACGAGAGTCTTGCTACAGTACAACAGGAAGGTTCTGACTGAGAGCTGTCAGTCCTCAGTCCAAATGCCCAGTGCAAATCACTCTTACTGTCATCCAGAGGATAATGACAAGTCGAGGGATCTCTTGTGTCACCCATTAGCAGAGTGCCATCACTCGCACATATGAGAAACACACAAGCATTCACAAACTGTAAGCCACTCACTGAATCGGAGGACTCTTTTGCTGTAAAAAAATAAATAAAGTCAGACTAAATGAGCTGAACTGATAAAGCATTTAAAAAAAAAGGTTTGATATTACCTACTGTATACAGAACCCGTCCTGTTGCTATCTCTGTCAGCTGAACTTCACTTATACAAGAACCATGAAGGACTGCTGGTTCGTCTGTTAATCCAGGTGCTATTTTACTGCTTTTTGCTGTTGTGCTCTTGAGGTTTATGACTCCAGTCTTTTTTATAACATCTGTATTGAAAAATCAGGTAAAATACTACATGAAATGTTAAGGATTTGCAAAATGCTCCATGAATTCAAAAATATGTCAGATTATTTTTGAATAAATATATATATATATATATATATATATATATATATGAAGATAATTACACATAATTCATCAAATGCATGTAGATGATTTGTTTACTTTCTCATTGCTAATTCTATTTGTAATGAACTACACAGACATGAATCCTACCGCTATCATCGCCTCCAATATCCCATATCTGCAATGTCGAACTAGAACTTCCACTAGTCACCACACACCTGTAAAGAACCATATATCAAATAATCATATAATCATGCAGATGGCAAAATAAATAGGGCTCAAAATTTTTTTTACTGATTCTAACTGAATATTTCTCAATATCTTGCTGATGTTGGCATCACTTCGAATCAAAGTCAGCAGTAATTTTCAAGTAAATAGACTGAAATACATTTTTTGCCAATTCCAATAGAAAAGTCTTCTGAACTTATGAACATATCAAGATCTAGTTATTACCTTGTTCCAGGGATATGTATCAAACTCTCAATAGTTTCCTCAGAAAATCCACCATGCTGTACTTTGAAGTCTCTTTCTGCACAAAGGCCCTGAAGTTGTGACCAATAAGCAGTTAATTAAATGAACTGCACATTCAAAAAACAAATACTCGTGTCTTCAATCACCTGGTTTTCTCCTGCATATAACTTAAGAGGCAGAAGTAACTCTAAGATTTCACTTCTTGCTCCAGTGTATCCTGCAACACAAATATCTGGAATACAGATGGAAAAAAATGGCCTTTTTAGAATTTAGTGGATTTTCTACTTTCTACTAATGATTTAGAATTTAGAGACGCTTTACTTTTATCACCCGTCCACTCTATTACTTTTGTCGGATGCTCGAGTTGAAATACATGCAGGTCTTTGTATCTGAAATTAAAAAGACACAGATTTACTGGCTAATGAAAAAGTTCCATGCAGCTCAAGAAAAAGCTGTCTAGGTAGGCAATGCAATAAGTGCTAAGACATAACTATTAACATGCTTTCAAATGAAACTCTACTGCTGTCAGACTCACGTGTTTAGAGACTCCATAAACCAGTCATCAGATTCATCAGAGGATATGTCCATGCTGAATAACTGTTCACGTATTTAACAAATAAGTACAAAACCCCACTCCTACATGAATTTATTCCATAGACAGTCAGAAGATATTTAAAATCGGTCAATGTTTCGATGTTTCCGGGACATGTTCTTCTTCTGTACTCCTGATGTTTTTCAACAGTACAAAGGTCCATTGTCGCCATCTGACGGCACAAGGATAATATATCGAACGTGACGTTTTGGAATTTTATGTTTTGCAATTTTCTTTTCCAAAACAAAAAGTAATTAAATAAAATAACGTCCCAACCCAGCTTTGTGTCAAATATGGACTAACCCAACTTTTGGGTTTTTTTTTTTTTTTTTTTTTTTTTTTTTTTTTGTTTTATGTAACCCAGTTATTGGCTTAGTCCATATTTGACCCGAAGTTGGATTGAAACAACCCAGCATTTTTTAGAGTGTAAAAAGGTGGCTGTACAATGCAGAGCAAAGCCAGCTTCACTTAATCCATCCTTTGAATTTCATAGACACAGACCAAACAGAGTTAAATGTTGGAAATGTGTGGCATGCCTCTCTTGAAAAAGAAGCATGTATTAATTATAATCCAGGATTTACGGTGGTGACATGCTTTAGCTGTCCCATCAGCTTTACTCAGTTTGTGTTCTGCCTCCCTTATGTTGTATGCTAAAATACCATCCCTTTGTGTAATTGCAATGTTCCACATCATTACTTCATCAGCTTTTTATTTTGAGACTCTCACAAACTTCAGAACACACTTCTTTTTCAAACAGCATTTTTAGAGGAACATTCTTTCCACCTGCAGAAAAACATTCTTAAATGTCAACACACTAATTAATATGAATGAATTATATGATGATAATTAAAGTTTTTTCATTTGCCTCATGCAGCACCGAAATCTAAATAAAGATGTCATTCTTCTGAGGATGTAGTTCAGTGAAGACCTGCTAAGATCTGGCTAAACCCACACGGCACAGCATCTGAAAATAATGAACAAACCATTGATAAATGAAAAAAACTTAAATATTATAAGTATTACAAATGTATATAATACTAATTGATATATATATATATATATATATATATATATATATATATATATATATATATATATATATATATATATATATATATATATATTATTATTTTTTTTTTTTTTTTTATTGTCACATTATATCAACACACCTGTATCTGCAATGTATTCTTGACCAAAACAGAAGCGACAACAGTGTCCTCCAAAGCCACAAGTACAGATCTGAATGTGCACTTCAGTATTATGACACAAAATAATATCCACAATTGGTCAAGTATCCAGCATGTTGTGCACGTATATGTTGAATTGAAATGTTAGTAACATCCAGTAACATTAATAAAACATCTTTTCAGAGTTATCTGGTCTTTAATAATGTTCGATTTAAATCTAATATAAATATTAAATATTACATAAATATTTAAATATATTTAACACTTTATTTATACACCATTCATAGAAAAAAAATCTGAAACACTCTAGTTGGACATTCATCTCACATTATATATAACTACTTGTTACAGAACATTCAGAAAACATCCAAAAGTAATGTTCACGTAATATTTGCAAAATGAAAATGGAAATGGAATTTGCATAAAACATTTTTAAAACATTAAAAAAACTCGACATTTTGAACATTCAGAAAAAAAAATGAATGTTACATTCTTAAACAATTGTTTGTTTGTTTTTTGCTGGGTGACGGAAAATTATTAACAAATTGTAGGTGAGTACAGGAATATCAGAAGGATTTTTATTATTATTCCAAGGAATTACAATTGGACAGTCTTTCTATTCTAAGTGTTGTTGTGTACAATATTTAGGGATCATATTCATTCTGCTAGTAGAACTTGTTAATATTTTTTGGATCTATAAGGATAAATCCTACAAGTAACAAAAAAGTTGGTGTACAAACTATTTTAACCGCAGAAATTGCTCAATTTCACAAACCGTTACAAATAAATGGGATAACGCATTGAATTAAAAGTTACATTTTAGTAGTTACAAGTAAAAAAACTGAAACAGTTTTTTCTTCTAAAACGTGTTATGATAATTTAAAAAAAAAAATGTTACAGAAAAATCAGCAGAACCTGAGTACTGATATATAGGATAGGCCTTCAATCTTTCTTGGATCCAAAAATGTGATTTGATCTGATGAATGAACCAGCAGATGTCGCTGTAGCATTAAAAGCCATCGAGCAAATATCCTCCAATATTACTAAATTATGGCTAAATTAATTTTCTCTCTCGAAATGCACTTTATGTCTCACATGTTTCAAAAAAGCATGCCTTTATTGGAATACAAATTGTTTGAGTATAAAATATGTTCCTTAATAAAGCTGTATTGATATATTTTAAATCTAATCTTAGTATACCTTCTAGGCCTATTTCTTTTTCTGCAGCCAGGAATTTCAGTTAGCTTCCTTGAAGTGTTCATGATAGCAATCAAACTTCAAAATCAATCAAAAAAAAGATTATTCACGGTTCTTCTCACATTGTTCAGAAGACTGAGGGTAAACCCACATATTATGGGGAAATGTACAAAGCGAGTTAAGTTGGTAAAAAATAGTGAAATAGTGAGCCTTTTTCTAATGTGCGTCATCTAAGGCCATTATGGAGGGAATAAAAAAAAAAAAAGCATTATTCCCCCTGGAAACAACGGGAAACATTAGAGAGATTTAAAATAATCTCACTGTATCAAGTTTGTGGTTTTAGGACTGAAACCCAGATTCAGGTGTGGTTTAAAACTTCTCTGTGGTTCACATGCATTATGGTTACAGTGGTTTCTGACTTTGCCTTACTGCTGAGGAAAATTACACATCATACAGATAATTATGCTATGTGGCAGGCTTTTAAGCTGTCTGTTTCTGCAAATGATCACATTTTCTGTGTTTTTAGTCCACCTTTATGTCAGATGGGAGAAACCATGGCGACTGTTCGCACATTCTGCCCGACATAAAAAAAAGAAAGAAAAAGAAAAGAAAAAGAAGAAAAAAAATGTAAACAATGGCTCCCTGATACAGCCTACTGAAGGTTGAAGTGCCTCGTGACACTGAGAGCACGATTAACCTTGCTTTTAAACTTGAAATCCCCATCAAATCCGTGGGTAGACGCAGATAAAGAAAGAGATCTTTTCTGCAAATTTCACAAGGATACCATAAAGTGAGAAGAAATTATGATTTAAAAAGGATCAGTGTCACTGCGTACTTTGACAAGATGTTGGATGAACCCGTAGGCAGTGGTGTAATGTAACAAAGTAAAAAATACGTCATTACAGTACTTTAAGTATTTTTTGGGAATATCTGTACTTTACTTGAGTTTTTATATTTCAGTCAATTTCTACTTTTACTCCAATGCATTTCCTAATTAAAATGTATACTTTTACTCCGATACATTTCCCCTAAGTATAGCCTATTCGTTACTTACTACAAAATAGTCAGAAGAACACAGACTGCAGGAAAGCAGGTTTGATGAATCAGTGGTCTGGCGTTTGCTAGTTTGACATAATATTGCTTAGTTTTGCTCAATTCTGATTGCTAAAGAAAATCGTTCCAAACGAAGAACACAGCACTGTTCTGTGTCTCTGAGCAATGGACGGTGTTAACTTATTAAATAAATCAGTTTTTTGAGCGAATTGGTTGAATAAATGATTCAGTGATTCACTCATTAACACGGTCAAATGCTTTGTTTCTGAAGGAATCAGCCGTTTTAATGAATCGGTTGAATCTCAACGACTCACTCATTAACATTCACTTGCTGTCACCTACTGGCGATTTTAATTTTACATTTCGACTATTTTATTTTTCATGTTTTAAATTATTTCAAATATCAGCGTTCAACGTTTTATGTTAAAAACAAAACATTAGGCCTATTTATGCATCTGTACCTGCAGTTAAAATGCATCCATGTCCCCTCTGAGATACATAACTGTGTAAATACATGCTATTTCAGATGCAGATTCCAGAAATGTTTTCTTATGTTGGAATGAAAGACATAAGTACCGGATTAAGTGATTTTTATTCTTACCCAAAAATACAAAAAGGAAGAAATAGTAAAAGCTGAACACAATCTTGCTACTCAAGTGGTGTATGAACATTTTCATAAATATATTTATTTGCTGCTTTTCCATTTTGCATTTACTTGTACGTTTACTTTCAATACTTAAGTACGTTTAAGATAAAAAACAAAATACTTTTTGAACTTAATAAATATCTCATATTAAGACTTTTACTCAAGTAATACTCTAAACGGTGACTTCGGCTTCTACTAAAGTCATTTTCTGGTAAGATATCTGTACTTTTACTTGAGTATGACTTTCAGGTTACTTTATACACCACTGTCCATAGGGAGACTGAGGCGATCTGTTTGTTCTTACACACACACTTACTTAGCTATCTAAATGGGGACATTCCATAGGCGTAATGGTTTTTATATTGTACAAACGGTATATTCTAAAAAAAACTGTTTACTTTATTATTATTATTTTCAGTTTTACAAATGAGGATGTCCCCAAAGGGAGGTTTTTGGAGATTTTGTCAGGTTTACAGTAGCTCACTTATGGGTACAAATTTGTCCCCAAAATATGGTTAAGTATGCCCACACACACATTTGAAAAGAGACATCCCTCCTGTCAGTCATGCAGTAATTATGACTGATTGAAATGATGTAACAGAACTGTTTGTTGTTTTGGCTCTAGAGCTCCTGCAGGAATATTGTCAAAGCAATGATGAATGGGTTTCAGTTCAAAGATCTCACAAACATAGGCTACTTTTATGCAACGCACAATAACAGAATTGCTCTGACGTGTCCACCATTATGATTGTCTCTGCTGCTCCTTTTCAGTCTTCATTTTCCGCATCTCATGTAGCCTAGCTAATAAACACACAACGTCTGCATTTACATCTTCTGCAAGATGTATATTTTAGTGTTTAAGTGTATATTTTGTGCGCATATGACAAACGTGCAAATGTGCACACGGCTACAGTTTTTGGGCTCTAAGTAAAAATTGTTGTATTAAAAAAATCATCATAAAAAATGTTGTAGAAAAACGAGAATGTATAATATTATTCCGTTTTGTATACAGATATAGAGTAGCCAGACAACCCAAAAGCAAGACAGCCCAAAATATCAAAATTGACCAGTGCATGAAAAATGGATTGGGGGAGAAAAGGAGGAGAGAGATGGTGTAAATTGGTCATGTGAAACTAAATTATTTATACTTTTGATGAAAAAAGGGATAGGATTTGTGAAACTTAATTATGTGGCAGAACTGCAGGATTGACTGGGTTGGAATGGGAACTCTGGAATGCAAATATTTTATCAATCCAGGCAGTAAGAGAAAACATTATCCTCTTAAAAATCAGTATTAACAGGACAGAACGTTTTCCTGTAGCTGGGTCATCTGATGCACAATGCAAGAATTACGCATTTGAATTTTGCATGGGGTTGCATCCATCTTTGCTATGTTATGTCATTTTAAAATGCAATTTCAATATCAATTTTTGAAACAGTCAGACTGGACTGGACTGTTTTATAATAGAGTGAAATTACACTTTTGTGATCAGGCACATAGAAGTGTCATATGCTGTCTTTACCATAAAACTAATTTAGAGAACTAGAACTCAAGGGTCAAACCCATTAAAGCAGGTCACATGATTATCTGATGGACTGCCTGAAACCCGTACAGAAAATGTTCTTCACAGAATAAAATGTCAAGTGTCTATCACACTATAGTGGTTTCACAGCGGTTACAAAGAACTGCATACTACATAGATACTTAAAACTATACTAGGAATATTCAAACAGTTTCTAAAAGGTCTATATTTTTGTATTTTTCCAGCAATTATAATTTTAATTTGAGTCAGGGCTCTCTTTATAAAGATTTATAAATAGGAAACACACTTTGGAAATGCTGGTTATTTTGTAGCAGGAATATTTAGGAAACCTATTCAGTTCTTATCTATAAGATTATTACCGAAAGCAGTGCCTAAAAATTCCTTTATTAAGTATATAAAATAATCTTTTCTAGATTCATCAGTAGCAATCTAAATGGTATAGGATGAGAAGTGTTCAGCTAAAATTGGATTGCCCCTGTGCAAACTCATTCACAAATCAAAGGGAAGGTCTCTGAAAAAAAAATGTATATCGCTCTACTTTGATGTCTCTCTCTCCTTTTCTCTCTCTCTCTCCCATTATGAATGCTGGTATATTAGCAAAGTGAAATTTCAATTCCTTCATCCGCTGAGATTAGCCAGCAAACTAATTCCCTCACCTGCTACTTTGAAGTCTTCAAGGGAACCAAGAGCTTCAACCATCCATCCATCCATCCATCCATCCACCCATCTACCTACTGTCTGTCTATATATCTATCTTTTTTCACTTTATCTATCTCTTATAGTCTGATAACCATCCACTCTTGATTTGTAGTGTTATCATTGCATTTAAGCTATTTAGCCACTTTGTTCATTATGCCTTGGTTGCAGGTCAGCAGAAAATGACACCCGGTCCAAAGTGATTACTTTCACCTTAGTAATCCACTGCTCCATCTCTCTCCATCAAGCCATTGCTGTTCAATATCAGGAACAAACTTTAATTTATTGGCTAATTTGAAATAAACATTCAGACCCTTTTAAGGCTTTCTTACATAATTTAAGTATGGAGAAATTGGTTTTTGGTTCTCAGAGGGCAAAAAGAGCTTTAATCTTAGTGAGCTGGCTTTCTTTTTCCTCTCTCACAAATTAAGGAGGGAATTTGTAACACACAATATGGAGTTCAATGTGTCAAGGGGCATTAGTCAGAAGAATGCTGGCTTTTCTAAAGGGAAGGAGGGAGGGAGGGAGGGAGAGCGAGAGAGAGAGAGAGAGAGAGAGAGAGAAAGTGAGAGAGAGAGAGAGAGAGAGAGAGAGAGAGAGAGAGAGAGAGAGAGAGAGAGAGAGAGAGAGAGAGAGAGAGAGAGATTGAAGGAATTAAGCTGTGGCTGGGTTAAGAAACTCCCAGAAAAAATCATATTCTCAGAGGTACTTATGGGAAACTGCCATTAGGCAAAAAAATAAAATACAAAAATTTGCAAGCCAGGGCAGAGTACTGAGGATTATTTAAGGGTATGATTTTAAAATACATACATTTGCCATAGTGCTAATAATAAATAACTGAGTCATTCTTTAAATACCCTGTACTACAGATTTCAGGGTTGTGCAAAATTTAGAAAAAAATTAATAAAAGAAAAAATTAGCTCCCTTGCTGTTCATGAGTGTGGCCACATGCAACAGGACATTGAATTGGAATTTAAATTAAATGAAACGTTCTTTTACATTGGTCAAAAAAATATTAATAATATCTAACATAAATGATGAAATATAGCAAATAAATAATGTATAATTTTATACAATACATTTCTATAGCTGGAATTTGAAACATTTTATTTTTATTTATTTTACTCCATGTAATGGTAGAATTTTCTTTCATATAGTGGCATACATTGGAGTGAAAAAATTTTCGACACTCAAAAAAATTTTAGAAAAGGGAGTTGGTTCAGCCCATTGGTTTGTTGACTGCATGGAGGCAGATTATACATACATACATACATACATACATACATACATATATATAAAAAAAAATATATATATATATATATATATATATATATATATTTTTTTTTTTACGTTGACAGTGTTAATTTCAACATAAAACATTGGCAGTATATGGATTATTATCTTCACTAGTCCCACATGCTTCTTACTTAACCTTCATAAATAATAAAAATGCTTATTACACTGTCTGACAAACTGCATCTTTGATTGTCCTTTTGAGTTGAATCCGCTGCAAACAACAAACAAATGAAAATACTTATTGTCTCACTGGCACTAGTAAAGAGCTATATTTGTGAAATGGAATGTGGTTTGTAGCATCTCCAATGCAGAGGGCACAGCTCATCTCTGGCTTCACCAGTGGCTGCCTGGTGTTTGATAACCCCCGGATTTGTAGGAAGACATGGTTTGCATTTGTAATCAGGCCTTCTGCACTATGTTCTGATTGCTAATTGTATCCTTTGGGCCCTGCATGCTTCTTGCATGGTTATTACTGTCCTTACTCCCTCCCTCTCTCTCACATGTGTTACTTTTCACTCTTAAAACCCCACATCCCCCACACCCCCTACTATGCTTTTTATTCAAGTAATTTTCGCCTATTTAACAAACCACCATGTGAGCTGCCAGTCACACTGGGCATTCCCCATTCAGTAATCAGAGCGGTTCAGCTGCACATGAGTTTTACTGATGTGCTGTAATGGCGAGCTCTCAGCAGGATCTAAGTCTTTCGGTAAGGCGCTAAAAGCTCATGTGTCCCCTGGATGTCTCAGCAAAATAAAGGCAGCAGACTGTGTCTTAAAGTATGCTGCAATTTTATTGACATTGCATTTATGTATTTATTTGCAAATCAAGTGAGTGAGTGAAGTGACTTGTGGCCGGCAATACTTGGAATTTGTGCTCTGCATTTAATCCATCCAAGTACACACACACACACCCGGAGCAGTGGGCAGCCATATTGCTGTGGCACCCGGGGAGCAGTTGGGGGTTTGGTGCATTGCTCAATGGTCTCACCTCAGTCATGGTATTGAAGGTGGAAGAGAGCGCTGGTTATTCAGTCCCCACACTGACAATTCCTGCTGGACCTGAGACTCGAACCCACATCTTTTTCTGTCACTATACTGGTAAACATTTGGAATAATTAAGATTTTATTAACATTAACAAAAAGTATCTTATGTTCACCTAGGCTGCATTTATTGGACAAAAAATGGAGTTAAAAAAACAGTTTTCAACGTTGATAATAACAAGAACTTTTAATTAAGCACAAAATCAGCATGTTAGACAGATTTCTGAAAGCTCAATATGACACCGAAGTAATGGCTGCTGAAAACTCACCACAGGAATACAAAATACATTCAAATATATATATATATATATATATATATATATATATATATATATATATATATATATATATATATATATATATATATATATATATATATATTTAAATTGTAATCATATTTCACAGTATAAAATCCTAACTGTATTTTTGATCAAATAAATATTGTCTTAGTGAGCAGAATAATCTTCTTTTGAAAACATCAAAAAAGTCAAACTTTTCACTAGTAGTAGATTTTTCTTAATTCAATCATGCCCCGATAATCAAACATGCCCACATGCCCCGATAATCAAAACTTCTACTTAGCGCTTGCTTAATTTCTGCAGATCAGTTTTTGTAACTGTATTACTTAATCCACCTGTTGCTTTGGCCTTATTTAACAGCCGCTTGCACCACCTGTTGGTGAGCGACTGACAGTAGATAGAGATTATGCCTCTGTGCTCTACTGCTATTCCTGCAGCTCCCGGATGTGAAAGGGCGAATTATCTGCCGAATTTTAACCACTGAATTTGTGGAAGCGAATTTGGAAAGTGAAATAAAACGGACCGAAATTTGCCTGTTGAATATTATACATCGTATTTTTAACCGATTTAATATTTTGGAAGTGAATTCTGGAACGTGAATATGAATTATTGATTTTTTAATTATGAAAAGGTGTGTGAAATATTTTTAATTGAAATATTCACAGCTTAAATGAACAACTATATAAAATTTCAGGACCTAACAATGCAAGCCCTGGAAATTCAAGGCATTAAAATGCAAGAACTGTTAATTCAATGCATTATTTTTCAGTTAGTGCTATTCAGCATGCTTTTTTGTTTCAAAGACATAAGTCATTATTTTGCTTCCATAATCGATCGCAGTGACTGTGAAAGCATGTTGGAGTTACGCTGCAGCGCCACTTACAGGCTACTTATGATTGCAGTGCGAAATGGGCCTACATGTTTTAGTGATAAAAATTATAAAGAGCTGAATTTGAGACTCAAGGGATTTGTTTAGGCTTCTGTAGAAGATGGGTTATGACTGTATGTGCTGATGTCCTGTCTTTTTTATTTACTCCCCTCCTTTAATCAGGAGAAAATCCAGAAGAAGCATGACAGGTTGGTGGAAACAGCTCCAGACCGCTCAGGGACTGTGTCAGCATCTTCAAAAGGACAAACTTTGCATTTCCACTGGCCATACTGTGAAAGCATCGCTCAGGCCTCCTCCTTCAAAGCCTTACATGACATTTCTGCAAGACACTGATGCTGTTTGATGGCCCATCAAATCTAACAGAAGCCTTTTTGTCCTTCATTTGAATATTAATCGACTAACTTTTCGATAATTTAAAAGGATGACAAGAACCTTCTGAGGTTGTTTATAGGCCATGAAGAGCCTGTGCTCCATAGCCTACATTTTTAAAGGGGTCACCGGATGCTACGTGCACTTTTACAAGTTGTTTGAACTGAAATATGTGTTGGCAGTATGTGTACACGTCCACCCAATAATGATAAAAATCCACCCAGTGTTTTTATTTTATTTTATCTTGTTAAATCATTTCTCCTTTCTCAAATCGATTTGATCTCAGATGACTGTCTGTGTGACCCCTCCCACAACTGTTTGATTGACAGTTTCATTCAAGCACAGACTGGACTGACGTCTTACCTTACAGTAGGCCTATCTTAAGTGAGCTGTCATCAGTCTGCCTCCGGAGCAGAAGTAGACAAGAATGTCTCCTAAGTAATTGAGGTGTTTTGTTGTTGGATGTAATAATGAACGTAGCACTCGTCATTTATTCCCAACATCTGACCCGCTGAAGACACAGTGGATTACGTTTGTTTTTGAAGGGAATGCACCCACGAGATACCTAAATGCGTCTATGTTCATGCAAATCATTCGTGATCCAGCTTCACCCACAGAAGTCAGTACTAGGTTTTTTAATTTTTGAAAATCTCCTCTCCTAATAATGTAATAATTAGCATGCGGCTAAAGTAAACAGTGGGTCAGAGAGCAGCTTGGAAGAGAGGGGCGGGGTCAGCAGAGCTCATTTGCATTTAAAGGAAAATTCTACAAAACAGCTTGCTCTGAAAAGAGCTGTTTTTTACAGGGTAAAAAGGGTGTTGTTTTACACTACCATTGGGAAATTTTAACCAAAGTATTCTACACACTTTCATTAAGACCCTATCATATCATATCAACTTGTGGAAAATGGGCATCCGATGACCCCTTTAAAAATAAAGGTCCATTATCAGCATCTATGGTTCCATGAAGAGTAATTAATTCCATTGCACAAAACGTGGTTTAAACAGGAAAAAGGTCCATTAATGATCCCATTATAATCAACAAAGTATAATATACACTTTGGAAAATAACTAGTTTGCTTGGTGTTGGAATTTTTTCTTTTCTTTTTTTTTAATCCATGGATATACTGTAATAGTGAGTACAGGCCGTTTGTGTTTGTACATTTCTTTGTAGTCTTTGTAATAGTGTGATGTAAATTTTCCAATACTTTTGAATATGGTTTAAATGTTTATTTGTGCTTTATGTTTAAAAAGGAGTGTGTGTTATGCGCATTTATTAATATTATCATTTTCGCTTGGCATACCAGCGTGATGACGTCATCGCACGCATCGCATAGTAACGCGAGCGCTAGTGATGCCTCATTCGTAGTAAATGCAGAGACGAGAAGCCATCACAATTGCGTTCTTCTCTTCATTGTCTGCTTGTTACTTACAGGAGTACTACAAATTTGGAGGCACCGCTGGGATGATTGTTGGGTGGTCTGACTCCTTCATCAGCGAGAACCACCCAGTCACATTCATCTCTTACCCAGACGTACAGCAGTGAGGCTGCAGAGTGAAGTGGAGAGACAAGGCTGATTTAGTGGTGCGTGCGCTTGAGACACAGTGAGTTCAGAAGCGACGGCACCCAGGTCAGTGAGGTAACCACCACTTTCAACACTGCTAAATACTGTAAAAAAAAAAAAAAAAAGAAATGAAGAATGGATGCGCTTGAAAGTCTTCAGGAGGAGATAGGAGAAAAATTATGCACACTGTCAAAAGAGAAGTTAATAGAACTCTGCTCCTTTTTACACATTCCGTCAGTGAAAGATGTGACCCGCCTCTCACTCATAAAGTATATCAGCAGTCATTTATTGAGGAGTGAGCTGGAAGAACTAGAGGATAGTGGCATGGCAGAGTCATTGTGTATTCATGAGAAGATAAGTGACCTCACAGTGGCCACTGCTGACAACCCAGGAAAATGGGTGGAGCCAGAGCACATTGAAAGAGAAATGAACACAGCCCAGAGATCAGTGAGAGAAACTAGTACTGTAACTGAGTCATTTCAGGCCATGCATATTAATACTGCTGTTGCAAATACCACATCAGGGGCGCAGACAACATCAGATAGGAGGCCGACAGACCATTCGCAACTGCACCAGAGAAACAGCGCGCCAGTCATTTGACATAAAGAGTTTAAAATTTCAGGCTTGATCGGTGAACCAGGCCAAAAGGACCGATTATCATTCTCTAGTCTTGCTCGTCAAATCGAGAGTGGGCTGGGCAAGGGATATCCTGAACAGGAAATCATAGATGCAGTAATCAGATCCATTACACCTGGGCTTCAGCTGCGTAGCTATCTTGAAGGGAAAGCTGGTTTAACTCTTCCTACTCTGAGACGCATTCTCCGTTCTCATTATCAAGAAAAAAATGCAACTGAATTATACAAACAATTGACCACCGAGGGCCAGCGCAGCAAAGAGACCCCCCAAAACTTCCTGATACGTGCTCTTGACCTGAGACAAAAAATTCTGTTTGCCTCGCAAGAAGATGAATCTGGGCTGAAGTATGACCCTGTTTTAGTGCAGAACATGTTTCTGCATTCAGTTTTAACAGGCTTGCAAAACGACCGTGTTCAGAGCGACTTACAGCCATATCTGTCTGACGCTTCAATCTCAGATGAAGTATTGCTAGAAAAATTAAATGTTGCATGCTCTCATGAGTCAGAGAGGCAGAACAAGCGGAAAACAGAACGCCAAGCTATTGTTCACGCCACCCAGCTTCATGAACCCGTCCCTGAACAAAAATGTCTGCCTAAACAGTCAAAGCTTGATTTGATGTCTCAGTTAAAAAGACTTAGCGATGACATTATGCAGATAAAAGAGCAAATTCAGCTGCCACAAGTTACATCACAGCAGTGCTTTGCAGTTAACCATGAAGAGTTAGCAGTGACAGCGGCACACCGTCATCCGCAGAACATGCCACAGATCAGCCAGCTGCCGCCAGAGTGGAGCCCAGTGCCAGGTCATCAAGCCCAGAGGCCGGATTCAGTCAAACATGAGCAACAACACTATCAACTTCAGTCGCAACATCCGCAATTTAGTGCTGTATCACAGCAACAGTACACAGCACCACAGCCACTTCATGCCCCGACTCATTTTGCTCAACGACAGCAGCCCCAGCGCCATCACTTTCAAATACCTCCCCAAGCCAGTCAGTCACTATACCCGGTCACACGACACTACCCAAATGAACGGTTGTCACAACCCCAACGCCAGTATCAACAGCCCAGATGTCAGCAAGCTAGACAATGTTTTCACTTTGGGGAACCACGGAGCAGTGCACCCATTGCTATTATTGCAGCAACAGCGAACATTATGCAGCTGGTTTGCAAGAGTACGGGGTACGAGAAACCAGAGGGAGGTTCAGTTAAACGGGGAAGGGTTGCTCCAAAGGGACAGGGAGTGACCCAAGAGACGAGCACGTCCCGACGACGCACAACAGGACAGTTCAAACACAACCTGCAATATCATGTGCCTCACGAAATAGACAGCATAATAACAGCTGAATGCCGAGTTAATCAGCATTCCCCAATAACTTCCCTAGTTGGCAGGCAATGCCTGGTGGCCTGCTATTTGCAAGGACGTGAGACAGAGGCTTTATGGGACACAGGCTCCCAGGTGTGTATTATTGATGAGCAGTGGAAAGACAGCTACATACCAGAAGTCAGACTGAGAGATATTTCTGAAGCCACAGAAACACCTGAACGTCTACACCTTGTGGCAGCCAATGGTACTGACATGCCATACGGAGGATGGGTTGAGGTGACGTTCAAGTTGGCCTCCCCTGCTGAAAGAGTGAAAGAATTAGTCATTCCTATGCTTGTTCTAAAGGGTCAGCAACTCCCTAAACCTATCATTGGATTTAATGTAATCGAGCAAGTGATGAAACAAAAAGATACAGACAATTCGGACAAAGTGACTAACAGGCAGCTGTACCAAACCGTTGTAAGCGCATTTCCCAACCTGAAAAGAGACAAAGTCCATACCTTCATCAATCTGGTGACCGCTGATGATCTCGGCGAGTATACAGTGAGTACTGCCCAGGGATCTGTGAACATACCAAAGCACACAATCATGCAAATACAGTGCAAAGTTAAAATGCCACATGCGAGACAAGACAGTGTGTTGCTGTTTGAGCCATGCGTCAACCCTCAACACCCTGAGGGCCTAGAACTGTTTGACACTCTGTTGGGGGTGAAAAAAGGTACCCGCCCTTCAGTCACTCTGAGCGTGCAGAACGAGACCGACCACGATATTATCCTAGGAGGTAGAGTGGAGCTGGGCATTGTGCAACCAGTTAAATCAGTCTTACCTGCGACTATGATCTCTCCAAGGGGAACAGGATCTGTGACTCAGGTTACGGTCGAGTGCAGGACGTCTTAGATGGCCTGGGGGGCAATTCTTGGTTCTCTCTGCTCGACCAAGGGAAGGCGTATCATCAAGGCTTCATGACCCCAGAGAGCAGGCCACTAACAGCATTCACAACCCCCTGAGGCTTATATGAATGGATTCGAATCCCCTTTGGCCTTATGAATGCTCCGGCAGCGTTCCAGCGGTTCATGGAGAAATGTTTGGAGGGAATGAGAGACGAGATCTGCGTGCCATATCTGGACGACATCTTGGTCTTTACGAAGTCATTTGATGACCAAGTGGAGGCAGTGAGGAGAGTATTGAGGCAACTATGTACCCATGGGATTAAACTAAAGCCACGAAAATGCGACATGTTCAAGAACGAAGTGAGATACCTGGGCAGGATTGTGTCTGCAGAGGGTAGTCGCCTGGATCCAGCCGATACGGCTGCTGTAACAGCTTTGAAGGAGAAGCGACCAGGCACTGTAGGCGAGCTACGTAAGATCTTGGGCCTGCTCAGCTACTATCGTCGGTACATAAAGGATTTTTCAAGAATCGCCAGTCCGCTGTATAACCTTTTAAAGGGCAAAGTCAATGGTGGGGAAAGTCCAGCAAGGGCCAAGAAAAGGACAGAAAGGAACAAGGGTTCTGTGATGCCATCGAACCAGCGGATTGAATGGACAGCGGACCACCAAGAAGTCTGGAGAAATTGATAGAGTGTTTGGTCCGACCACCCGTGTTAGGGTTTCCAGATTTCTCTGAACCATTCATCCTGCATACAGATGCATCAAATCAAGGCCTGGGGGCTGTTCTATATCAACGGCAAGGTGGAAAGTTGAGGGTGATTGCTTATGGGTCCAGAACATTGACAGCGGCTGAGAAGAACTACCACCTCCACAGCGGGAAGCTGGAATTCCTCGCCCTAAAGTGGGCTGTGACTGAAAAATTCAGGGACTATTTGTATTACGCCCCAACATTCACTGTGTACAGCGATAATAATCCCTTGACCTATGTACTCTCATCTGCAAAACTCAATGCAACTGGGTGTCGATGGGTCGGTGAGTTAGCGGACTTCAACTTTACAATCCGCTACCTGCCAGGAAGAGAGAATGTGGATGCAGACACGTTGTCCAGGATGCCGTTGGATGTAGAGACTGTGATGAAAGAGTACACAGAGGAGCTTCCATCAGATTGCATTGGAGCAATGATACAAGCAATTGAAATCCAGGACGAGCTGGGTCCCAACATGACTGTCAGATGTGAGGATGTAATGGCATGGAGAGACACAGATGAAGCATCACCAACATCATTGTCAAAAGAGGAGATTCGACAGGCACAGAGTGACGATAAGGACATCAACGTTATCGTCGAGCACTTACAGTCTGGGTCCCGGCCAGGCTCAAAGCAGTGGCGGGCAGTCAACCCAAAGTTCAGAGGTTTAATCCGAGAATGGGACAAGTTACAGTTAGATGAACATGGCATACTGTACCGTAAAACGTCACAGCGGACTCAGCTCGTGTTACCGGCCAAATTCAAGCACATTGTCCTGAGGGAGCTACACGATGAGATGGGCCACCAAGGGCTGGATAGGACAACAAGCCTTATTAGAGACCGTTTTTTCTGACCACAGATGCAGAAGGATATTGAGCATTATGTCCTAAGGGCGTGTCCATCCATTAAGCAGAAAAAACCATGCCGGGAGATACGAGCACCGTTAAAGAGCATCAAGACAACTTACCCGTTTGAGCTGGTCTCGATTGATTTTCTCCATCTAGATAAGTGCAAAGGAGGATATGAGTACATTCTTGTCGTCATCGATCACTTTACACGATTTGTTCAAGCCTATACTACCACATCAAAATCAGGCAAAACGGTGGCTGACCGACTGTTCAATGACTTTGCCCTCAAGTTCGGATTCCCTTCGAGGATCCACCACGACCAAGGTGGAGAATTTGAGAACCAGTTGTTTGACCAACTAAGGAAGTACAGTGGTATTACAGCATCGAGAACAACCCCTTACCATCCACAAGGAAATGGCCAGGTGGAAAGGTTCAACCGAACAATACTACAGATGCTCAAGACTCTGACAGAGAAAGAGAAATTCAATTGGAAGGAGGCACTTAACAAACTAGTCTTCGCATACAACTGCACTAAATGTGAGGTTACTGGCTTCTCGCCATTTTACCTGTTGTTTGGGTCGCTCCCCAAGACTCCCCGTTGATGCGTTGTTCGGACTTGACCAGGACCGCGGCACCACTAATCAGCGAGAGTATGTAGAACGCTGGACAAAGGGGATGCAAGAGGCTTATGAGATTGCACGGGACCATGCAAAAAAGTCTGCTGAAAGGAACAAGCGAAACTACGACCACAAAGTAAGATGTGCTGACCTGTACCCTGGGAGCCGAGTCCTTGTGAAAAATCTCACTCCGCGAGGGGGTCCTGGAAAGATAAGGAACTACTGGGAGGACGAAGTTCATGTTGTAATCCGTCAAGCCATGGAGGATGTCCCTATTTACGAGGTGAAACCTGAGCAGGGGAAAGGAAGGTCAAGAGTCTTACACAGAAATCTACTTCTACCATGCGATTACTTACCGTCAACCATTGCAGAGAAAAAGGACTCCACACCTAACCAACAGAGGAGAAAAAGGGGTCAGTTTGGAAGGAACAGAGAGTATGTGCCAGAGGCCAACAGTGAAAGTGAGGAAGATGAATACAGCTTCAGAGTGGAATGCCAACAAAGAGACAAAAGGACAGATGGACAACATGAGACAAATAGAGATGTGTTATCAAAGGAGTCAGACTTACCTGAAACATCAGTAGGTACCCATGAACTAGCTCATGAACAACATCCACAGTCAACCCAAGCTGAATTGGAAACTGAGCCGGGAGAAGAGAGACAAGTCAACTACACAAGAGACAGACAGGAAGCGCAGGAGATCGGATCAACTGCTGAGTCTGAGGAAATAGAGTTAGTTGAGAGAGGAGCACCTGCAACACAAGAACAGAGAAACATGCACTCAGGGGAACAAAATAAGTTAACAACGAGAACGCGACGACCTCCAAAAAAGTTCACTTACGACACCTTTGGGACACCAGTATGTCGCAATGTGCAGAGCATGAGTGGTGACTATTATCAGGATTTCAGAGTCCCAAACACTTGGACAACAATACCCTTTTATTATCACCAAGCCCCACCTTTTTGCTACTAACTGTGAACTACCATATCTTTAAGTTAATCTACTGTTTTGGTTATACTACCAAGTGCCTTTGGGGTGCAAATAATATGGACTGTTGATATGTGGTCATACATATTGGAACATTTGATAAACTATGAACTGCCCTTTCTAATATGCACACTGAAGAGCTTGGAAAACATATATGAACGATGGACAATCAATAGTGAACAGCAAAGCAGATACTACTGTGCGATTTAGGGAACATGGACTGTTTTAGGGCTCTGAACACAGCCACGTTAAGCTGTTCTAAGCTTCAAATGGACTGTTCTCGTTTGGCATAAGTGAGATGTTTTTTTTTGTCCTTTCCTGACGACAATTCCACCAAATGGACTATTGCTGAACTTTGAGACTTTTGTCAATATATGACATTCGACAATTGACTTATATGGACTAAAAAAAAAGAGATATGACTTTCAGTCTTGGTGCCATTGCAATTGTTATGATTCCATTAAATAAAAAAAAAAAGATATTGGTTTAACAGGAAGCAATATTGATTAAGATTGATTGAGAAGGGCATTGGTAGATGTCGGGACGGCATTTTATCCTGTGGGGGAGAGTGTAATAGTGAGTACAGGCCGTTTGTGTTTGTACATTTCTTTGTAGTCTTTGTAATAGTGTGATGTAAATTTTCCAGTACTTTTGAATATGGTTTAAATGTTTATTTGTGCTTTATGTTTAAAAAGGAGTGTGTGTTATGCGCATTTATTAATATTATCATTTTCGCTTGGCATACCAGCGTGATGACGTCATCGCACGCATCGCATAGTAACGCGAGTGCTAGTGATGCCTCATTCGTAGTAAATGCAGAGACGAGAAGCCATCACAATTGCGTTCTTCTCTTCATTGTCTTCTTGTTACTTACAGGAGTACTACAATACCACAGTTTAAAAAGCAGAAATTCAACTGTTAAAATTTATTTTACTATCTTGTGTCGCACAACCTAGTCCTACTTTGCTTTCTTTGCACATAACATCACATAATATGAGCAACAACAAGGATGAGGATGCAAAAGAGCGAAAGTTTGGGGAAAAAATGTTAAATGTCTCACTTGCAGTACATTGCCAAGAGTCTTATGTGTATAATTTATTATCCTCGACTACTGAAATATTTCCTTGATGGTGTTCAGGTTGAATAAGAACAGAAAAGTCGGTCATGTTGAACCACTGTTTTGGCACTTTTCTGGCACATATTTACACACACCTCCTCACAGATTTCTGATTTCCCTGTACTGGAGCAAACCGGCTTTTGTTGAAACCCTTTGCTGAATCACAAACAGACAAAAATACCAGGCTCTTTTGCATACTGATTCCCCCTTTTTTTCAAGTTCTGGTTCTTTTTTATACTCTGCCTCATGGGGGATCATTATAAAAGGAGATCATAGAAACAAAGCAGAGAAAGCAGGGTAGCACTGAAAGGAATAAAAGGGCGAATTTTGCCCTTGGACTCAATTTCTGATTTCATATAATTATTATTATTTTTTTGGAAAATAATATGAACTTTTAACTACACGTCACATAACGAGTCATTAACAAAAATGATTTAACTCACTCAAGCCTTATGGAAAAAAAAGACTTGTAAGAGTCGATTTGTTCAAAAAGCACCAGCTCAGAATCGTTGGAGTACTGTATTTTAGGAATTCTGTTTGTACCTTCCAGGAAAGACAGAGAGAGACAGAAAGAGTTGTCAGCGATGTGAGTTAAAATCAATGACGTGAATATTCGCGCATTACCTGGATGTTTTCCACGAATTCTGGTTCCCTTCTTTTCCTTAAGATTATTATTAAATCACCTCCTGAATAAAGGATCTTATCTCACGCAAATTAAGTGACAGCCAGAATCCCCTCAGTTCAGTCATGATGAATGTTTAAGTGAATCCCCGAATGTACTAAGAGTCTGGGTAGAAAAGGAACAGATAAAGAAGCAAGCCTGCAGCAAATTAGAAGTAGCCATGTTTAATTTAAAATATGTGCCTCCATGAAATCAGTTCAGTTGCGGTGGTGAACAAGCTTAAAAAAACAGCATAAATCCAGCCAGAGTAAGAGTTGGTGAGCCTTGCCAGCCATAGTGTTCCACAGCAGGTGGAACCTGGTGCAAGCAACTGATAAGGTCACAAAAAAGCTGATAATAATTTCAAGCGAATCAGTGAGTCATCAGTGTTGCTGGCAAGAATGAAATGGCACTGCAATTTGACAATTTAAATTTTTTTTAAAGGTTACATATCACATTTCTCATGAATCTCGCTGATCGTATGACTCAGAGTAAGATCATTGGATGCTCTGGTCACATTTATAAAAGGAATGATTGCCATTGAGTCCAAGAGGTAATGTGCATTGAAACTAATGTTGTCACAATAATGGATTTAAACAAATCATGCAATATGTTCGCGCCAAACAATTTCCATGCTCTCTTATTATAATGAGTTAATCCTTCCAGCCGCTGGCTCATTGAGGGATCTGACTTGGCATTATAACATCTGACTGTTAGACCAAGAATCAATCCATTTTAGCTGGATGGAGTCAGTGGTGCCAACAGCAAACCCCACCGCCATCACAAAAACAAGCCAGTGATAGATTCCAGAAAAAATAAATGTGATTAATTTTTACTTTTATAATATGTTTATAAAATATATTTAATAACATACAGGCAGTATACATGTTATTTCATTCTCTGATTAATGTATTGTGAGTGCAATTTTCTAAGTGCTCCTTGTATAATTCATAAATTCTTTTATTTATTTGTTTTGTATAACAAACTTATTTATACATACATAAAGATGATATATAACATATAAGTAACTTCTTAATGACACATTAGTGTTTGCAAGTGGCTATGTTTTAGAAAGACACCAATCCCTAATATTCGTCAGAAACGCCTTATTTGGTAGAATTCGTTATCTGTTTTGACAGGAGTATTCATGTCTTTTAGGATAAGGTATTTTGGTTCGGACAAATGCGTATTTTCAATAAATAATTGAGGACCTAGTTTTACAGTAGGTCAAGTATTAGAATAACACATTAATTAAGGTACATGTATATTCTAGAAACTATGTCTTCATAAATAAAGGTTAAACCTTTTGTGGTGTAACTCTGGCTGTGGTTGCCATCCTGACCTTGGCGTTCATACGAAATTATTTGCTTTTAAATATACAATATTTATTGAGCTTGAAACATCAGTGAAGTATAATAGAGGACTACTAAGAAAATATGAACTTTTTTCTTCACTCATGCATTAATATACAGAGCAACTTTGCTTATAATTGTTATTCATAATGAACTACACAGCTGTGTAGCGAGTTCAGCTCAACCTGCATGTGTATCTGCAGACCGTGGAAGTAATGATTTCTCCAGGCTACAGTTACTCAATCATTACCCATACTGCCACGGTTTTAACGAGGTTGGGATTGTCGTTTTCTCTGAAGTGTACATCCCCTTGAGGCAGTATAAACCTTTCCAACAGTTTTGTTGTCTCGGGAGACACAGAGGCACAGCTGTTTTGTCTCAACAACATGAGCAGAGCAGCAAGTGTAACTATGCTCAGAATAATCAAGGTCTGACTTACATGGTGGGTCTGGTGCCTCCCCCAGAGAGAGACAGTGTTTTTAACTACTACTACTACTTTTGGTGGGACAGTTCACACCTCCCTAGGGATTTAATTCTGGGCTATAAATTGTGATGGCTTACCTGATCTGTCGGTTCCTCCTTTGTGAGCACTGCTGGTGTGTAATTGGTCCATCTGCTCGACGTGTTTGAGGTATTGCCTTACCTGGGAGGAGAATCAAAGTTAGTTTTTCCCCCATGCTCTGCTGGGCCTATTTGACTGACAGTAATGGGAATATTTTGTGTCAGTTTATGACTGTAATCACACTGTGTTTGAAAGTCACCTATATTTGGAGATTGTAGAAAATATGTAGTACTGCTTTAAATGTTTATTTATATGCAATTAATGGTTCTTATTGGTTTAAGATCTATCTTTTGTTTGTTTTCCTGCTTGTTGTTGCAAATTGGTATTTGTTATTTTAGTAATAGTCCAGTAATAACTAAAGTGAAAGTGATGTGACATACTGTACAGCCACGTATGGTGACCTATACTCAGAATTCGTGCTCTGCGTTTTACCCATCCAAAGTGCACACACACAGCAGTGAACACACACCTGGAGCAGTGGGCAGTCATTTATGCTAGTGCCCGGGGAGCAGTTGGGGGTTCAGTGTCTTGCTCAAGGGCACCTCAGTCATGGTATTGAGGGTGGCGAAAGCACTATACATTCACTCCCCCCACCTACAATTCCTGCCGGCCCGAGACTCAAACTCACAACCTTTGGATTACGAGTCCAAATCTCTAACCATTAGGCCACAACAGAAAAAACTATTAGGCAAATAGTTTCACCATTAAGTGCACTTTGTTATTTTTCTAATTATTTACCTATAGTGGCTAATGAATTGGAAATAAGACACATATAATTTTTTTATATGTAATTATTACTATCACTATTTCTCCAAATGGTGAAGTATTTTCTATTTCCAAAACATTAGCTGCTATGTTGGAAACATTCCTCAGAGATTTTGGTCCATACTGACATTATAGCGTTACACAGTTTCTGCAGATTTGTCAGCTGCACATTCATGATGTGAATCTCCCGTTCCACCACATCCCAAAGCTGCTCTATTAGATTGAGATCTGGTGACTGTGGAGGCAATTTGAGTAAAGTGAACTCATTGTAATGTTCAAGAAACCAGTCTGAGATGATTTGAGCTTTATGCCAATTTCCGACACTACCATCTAAATATTGCAGCAGAAATCGATACTCATCAGACCAGGCAACGTTTTTCCAATCTACTATTGTCCAATTTTGGTGAGCCTGTGCAAATTGTATCCTCCGTTTCCTGTTCTTAGCTGACAACAGCGGCTCCTGGTGTGGTCTTCTGCTCCTGTAGCCCATCTGCTTCAGGATCCGACGTGTTGTACTTTCAGAGATGGTATTCTGCATACCTTGGTTGTAACGAGTGGTTATTTGAGTTACTGTTGCCTTTCTATCATCTCTAACCAGTCTGCCCATTCTCCTCTGACCTCTGACATCAACAAGGCATTTTCGAACAAGGCAGCTGCTGCTCAATGGATATTTTCTCTTTTATCGGACCATTCTCTGTAAAGGTTGTGGGTTGTGCATGAAAATCCCAGTAGAACAGCAGTTTGACCAGCCCTTCTGGCACCAACAACCATTCCATGTTCACTTAAATCCCCTTTCATCCACATTCTGATGCTCGGTTTGAACTTCAGCAAGTCGCCTTCTCCACATCTAGATGCCTAAATGCATTGAGTTGCTGCCATGTGATTGACTGATTAGCAATTTGTGTTACCAAGCAATTAAACAGGCGTACCTAATAAAGTGAGTGTATCTGTGTGTGTGAGAGAGTATAATTCTATGGGATTTAGGTTATAGTAACTAGGTAGTATCAACCTCTTGCATTACTGACTAGAGAACTGCGAAGGAGCCCTCGAGAAGCAGATCGGTTGTGCCTTTGCTGTTTTTTTTTTTTTAAAGTGACATGACAAACAGCCAAGTATGGTGACCCATACTCGGAATTCGTGCTCTGCTTTTAACCCATCCAAAGTGCACACACACAGAGCAGTGAACACACACACACACTGTGAACACACACCCAGAGCAGTGGGCAGCCATTTATGCTGCGGCACCCGGGGGTCCAGTGCCTTGTTCAAGGGCACCTAAGTCATGGTATTGAAGGTGGAGAGAGAACTCTACATGCACTCCCCCCACCTACAATTCCTGCCAGCCCAAGACTCGAACTCACAACCTTTCGATTGCGAGTCCAACTCTCTAACCATTAGGCCACAACTTCCCCAAGGTCTTCCAAGGTCTCTGTTGCTGCACCATCATAAAATTCTGGCAGTTTTGTTATACTGTCATTCATAAAAGATCTTCACTGTCAATGTTACGTTTTCTCCACAGGCATTGTGATGTCTGAAAGCAATATGTCACTTTGATAACTGGTTGTCACTGTCTTCATTTAGTGCAAAGATGAAATTTTTAGATGAAATAGCATAGTATTTGAACTCCTCATTCCTTTCCTATCACTGTTGCCTCTCTGAAGCGTCTATCTGTTCTAAGTGCAGGTTTTTTTCTGAGATGCGAGCCTGGGACAGCATCATACCAGCAGTAAGAACCACTTGTTCATTACTGATTACACAAACTCGGGGCTCGGACTCCTCCACAGAGCTGTGTGTCTGCTCATCAAACTGCAACATCTGCTTGCTGTTGTCCCAATCATGCTGGGATTTAATGAAAGCTCGGTATGCACAAAAGGAAAACAACTTAATTTTTGTTTAATTTAGCTTTTTATATAGTTGTTTTACAAAGTGCTTTTGAAGTCAGAAAGAGCTTTATAGCCAAGTATGTTTACACACACAAGGAATTTGTCTTGGAGACAGTAGCTTCCAGTGCATAAGAAAGTACAGACATAGATGATATTGCAGACATATAGTGTAATTACACTGTCATGTATTTTTATGGGAACAAAAAATCCTGCAGGTCATATAATTTCAGTCATCTTGCAGTACTCAAACAAATGCATTTCACATTTTATTATGAATTTTCCTCTACTCAATAAATGCATGACCAAGACCGCAATTTTAGCTATTTTTGATTGAACGATTTAAATGAATCTCTTTGTAATCATAAAGTAATGTTCTGGATAAAGCATTTGAAAGTGAGATTTATTGGAAGATGAAAGTTAAATAACTGTTCAGTCATGCTTAGATTAATCAAATGTGAGCCTTGAATTACATAGAAAGTTAACATTAGCATGAAATCAGCACCTCTGTTATCTGATTCTAGAGACTCTGGTTTGAACGTCTTTCTCAACTGTGTTGCCATTACCCAGGGCCAACTGCAGTCACAGGTCTATTTAAAGAGCAGCACAGTGCCCTGGCAGTGACTATTGATTCATGCCCTTGAAAACCAGTCCAGTCGCAAGGAATTACTGCTTGTGACAAGTGAGCAGGATTAGCGTTATAAGTAACTTGGCTTGGGAATGTGCGATTTTAATCAAATGAATCTAAAATAACAGCATGCACACTCCATGTGACAAACTGAAATATCCCTTTAACACATTGAAACTTAGAGTTGCAATGTACCATACCTAAGTGGTCAGTGCAAATCTTAAAGCAATGCTAAGGAGTTAAATATTAGCCATGTATTCTGGTGGCTTTTTTATTATTATTCAACACACTGTATATTCCTAATATTAAATGAAGTTTGATATGTTAATCATTCCAAATATAAAAGAATAACTGAGACCACACAACACCACAACTATAACAATAACACTTCTTCTTCTTGTTCGTCCATCACAGTTGATGATGACCATTGCAGGTTTTGTCATTTTGTTGGGTTTGGTGAGTGCGCAGATGGCTGAAGAGGCCAATCCGAGCCCGGAATTCCCTGTGGCACACTGGACAGGTCAGGGAGGATGTAGAGCTCTGAGGTACAGCCACATGTCCTTCCTTGGTAGATTTGCACTGCTGCCTCTTCAAGATAGCACAGGAGCATCTCCTGCTCTCACAGAGGACTGCACCGTCCTGGACTTTTCTTCTCCAGGCAGGTCGGTCCTGTGCTACGGATTCCCAGCTTTTCAGGTCGAGTCCAAAGCTCTTCAAGGAAGCTTTAAGGGTGTCATTGTAGCGCTTTTTGGGGCCACCTTGTGCTCGCTAGCCATTTTTCAGCTCGCCAAAAAAGACTTGTTTTGGAAGTCTCACGTAGGGCATTCTGGTCACGTGGCCAGTCCATCTAAGCTGTTCCTTTGCAAGCATGGTGTAAATGCTGGGGATATTTGCCTTGCTGAGGACTTCCGTGTCAGGGATTCTGTCTTGCCACTTGATCCTCAGCAGTTTCCTCAGAAAGCTCAGGTGGATATGATTAAATTTTTTGGCATGGAGCTGGTAGACTGTCCAGGCTTGGCACCCATACAGAAGAGTTGGTAAGACAACAGCCCGGTAGACCTTCAGTTTTGTCTCCTGCTTGATGCCAGTCCTTTCCCATACCGAGTCACGTAGACGTCCAAAGGCTGCGCTGGCCTTGACAATCCTGATGTTAATTTCATCATCTATGTGCACAGCACGAGACAGTGTACTACCAAGGTAAATAAACTTGTCAACGGCTGAAAGCTTTTGCCCATTCACAAAGATGGTTGGCTCAGTGTACGGTTTCCCAGGAGCAGGTTGGTATAGGACTTCAGTCTTCTTTGTGCTGATTGTTAGGCCGAAGTTGTTGCAAACTGAGGAGAGGTGGTCCATACTGTCCTGTAGATCTTTATTTGGGCCAGCAACAAGAGCACAGTCATCAGCAAACAAAAGTTCTCGAACAGTGACTTCCTCCACTGTAGTTTTGGCTTGCATCCTGTGCAGATAGCCCACCGTCAAAACGTTAGATGAAGTTAATCCCAGTGTTGTAATTCTGGAATGAGTCTTGCAGCATGGCAGAGAAAACCCTGCTGAAGAGCGTTGATGCTAAAACGCAGCCTTGCTTCACCCCGTTTGTGATTGGGAATGGATCAGAGAGTTCTTGCTGGTCTCTGACGCTGGCCATCATGCCATCATGGAGATTGCGCACAATGCCAATGAACTTGTCTGGACACCCATACTTAGCCATGATTTTCCTTAGGCCTGTGTCGAATGCTTTTGTTAGATCAAAGAAAGCCATATATAGATCAACATTTTGTTCTTGGCATTTCTCCTGTAACTGCCGAGCAGTAAATACCATGTCAGTGGTTCCGCGGTCTTTTCTGAAACCACACTGACTCTCAGGTAGCAGACCCTGGTCTAGATGGACAATTAAGCGGTTCAGAAGAATTCTTGCCAAGATTTTGCCAGCGACTGATAGTATGGAGATGCCTCTATGGTTGTCGCAGTCCTGCCGTTTGCCTTTCCTTTTATATAGATTGATTATAGTAGTATCCTTGAACTCCTTGGGAACGGCTTCTAATTTCCACTTAGCCTGGAAGAGGTCGGTCAGTTTCTCGACTAGGCGAGGCCCTCCAGCCTTGTAGATTTCTGCTGGAATGGCATCGGACCCTGGAGCTTTGCCTGATGAGAGAAGTGTTATGGCTTTGCTGATTTCCTCAATGGATGGTAGAACAGCCAAGGACTGGTTTATTTCAACTTGAGGCAATCTCGCAATTGCCTCCTCATTTATGCATGATGGCCGATTGAGGACCACGCTGTAGTGTTTGACCCACCTTCTCCGTAAGGAGTGTTGTTCCATCTAAGTTCAGAAGAGATGAAGTTCCTGAGTGTTGCGGACCATAGACCTGCTTGAGTGCATTATAGAGGCACTTGGTGTTGTTACTGTCAGCGTAGGATTGAATCTCCACAGCTTTTGCGCACAGCCAGGCATCTTGCATGACTCTGGGTCTCTGCTGAACAATCCTGCGAATGTTGAGGAAGGCAACTTTCTTTAAACTTGAACTGCTGTCATTCAGATGTGCTTTATGCTGGCAATGTTTTTCCTCAAGGAGTGCTCGGATTTCTGCATTGTTCTCATCAAACCAGTCTTGATGTGTACGTAATGGAACAGCAAGTGATTCAAGGGCTGTAGAATGCAGCACGGTCTTGAGAGCAGTCCAGTCTGCCTCAACGCTCGAAGCTTAGAGACTCCAGGTGATGGTCTAAAGCCTCAACAAAGGCCAGCCTGGTGTGTTCCTTTTGTAGGCCAGTGATGTTAAGACGCTTGACACGTCTTTGTCCTTGTCCAGAGGTTAAGTTTGGAGATAATGAGACGATGGTCAGTCCAACATTCAGCACCACATATTGCCTTGGTCACCCTGACATCGTGCCGGTCGCTCCTCCTCACGATGACGTAGTCAATCAAGAGCATGTGGTGTGAACAAGGATGCATCCATGAAGTTTTCTTACGCTTTGGTAGTTGGAATATCGTGTTGGTGATGAGTAGGTCAAATTCAGAGCATGTTTGCAGCAGTAGAAGACCGTGGCTGTTACATTTTCCAATACCATGTGCAACTATGACTCCATTCCATGATTGATGGTCACTTCCAACTCTGGCGTTGAAATCACCCAGTATCAGAAGTTTATCCGAGCTGGCTGTAGCAGCAATAATGACTTCCAAGTCATTATAAAACTTGGTTTTGATCTCGTCAGAGTTGGTCATGGTAGGGGCATAGGCACTGATGATGGTGGCCACCTTTTAACCAAATAGGTGGAGCTGTAAGGTCATTAAACGGTCGTTTATTCCCTTGGGTTGGCTTGCCAGTTGGTTTACCAGGTGATTTTTTACTGCAAAACCAACACCAGCATCACGTCTCTCCTCCTGGCCTCGTCCGCTCCAGAAGAATGTGTAACCTGCACCCACTTCAGTCACTTGTCCAATATCGCCCAGTCGGGTCTCACTAAGGGCAGCAACATCCACATTATATCTGGCTAGCCCTCTGCCCACGAGGGCGGTGCGTCTCTCAGGTCTTTTTGATCCAGATGTGTCCATACAGGATCCCGCCAGCTGCGGTAGGCTGGCCAGGATGTTTTGAAGCAGACAATGTTTAGGGTACCTTTTCTAACCCTTTCCTCACTACGGAGGTGAGCAGTGTGATCCTGAATAGGACTGCTCAGTCACTCAGGGTGCTGCCGGACTTCACTGCTGCTTCGGTCCAGTGAGGGAACGACCAATATCCTGAGCCGCCTGCGTGCAGGTTTGCGGCTACAGCTTCCAGCATATCCGTGCCTGCTGCTTCGTCGCTCACCCATCGCCACAGGACTTGAATAATGACGATGGTAAGAAAAAGTGCCATGACTTGCGCAGAGAACTTGGATTTAAGTGAGGGTGATTTGCGCAGCATTCAACCTCACTCTCTTGACCAGCCACATCTGTACCCAGTGGCAAGACGTAGTCAAGAGACTGGAGATGGTCCTGGTTGCAGTAGAAGGTCCAAAGACCCGTTTAGGTGGAATTTCCTCCACCAAGTGCTCCACACGCCCAAGCTCAGTCAAGCTGAGTTTTCTGGGTTAGTTAACCACCGCCCGGGGTTCGGCGTTAGCAGCTACTGACTGTACCAACTCACCAGGGATGTTGAGCCTGGTGTGCACCTACGGTAGCAGCTAGTGGGCTGGGCCGGATGTAACAAGCCTGAGGCACAACTAGCTGGTCAGACACACTTCGGAATCACTTTCACAGCAATTTTGTCATCCATCAGAATCCATCCTGCTTTAGAGAGCTCAAGCATTTAAAGCGGCAGACAATAGATCTCCAGTGTGTGCTCAAAATAAAAGTTTTGTTGTGCGTTATTGTGGACATGGATATAGTTATTATTCTTGGTGTGAACGGGCCTACAGTCCACCCAAAAAAGAAAATTCTGTCATCATTTTCTCACCCTCATGTTGATCTAAGTCTGACTTTCTTTTTTCTATGAAGCCAAATCGTTTTGGTTCCCATTGAGTTTTACTGTATTTTTTGTCTATTGGAACTCAAATGGTTTGGTTACCAACATTCTTCAAAAAAATATTCTGTGTTCCACAGAAAAAAATAAAGTCATGCGGGTTTGGAATGACATAAGGGTTAGTAAATGATTACAGAATTTTCATTTTTAGGTGAAGTCTGTTTTCAGTATCTCATTAAGTCCATATCTCACCTCAGTATTTCTCCTGTAAAAAAACTCACATTTCAAGTTTTGCTCAGGAAAGCATGTTGAAATAAGGTGAATTCAAGTGTTACCTTTTCTGCCATGTGGCATTTATTTATCTTATGACAGCTTTGTATAGGGTTGCATCATGCCAAAATATGCAGAGGCAGTGATAATCAATCTTTCTAAGCTTAGAATAGAATGGCTATGTGGCTCTTAAGATCCGTGGGAAGAATCTGTTCTTCTGGCTTAAACTGTGAAGTGAATAGCTTGAATGGTTACTGTCTCAAGGGAAGATTACAATAGACCTGGAGGATGTGTAAGTGAAAAGAAGAGAGGGCCCTTGTATAGTGTTACAAGCACACTCTGGAATTTTATGTTGTGTCTGCCTGTCTTTCTGAGATCTAGGAACTGCACTGTTCATAGCTGTCAACATCTCTGTTTAAATCCTTTCCCTCCTCTTGGTGGAGTGTACAAAAACTTGGAGGATAAACGGAAGAGTCCCCTGACAAACTGAAATTGGTCCTCAGAATGGGCTGGCACTAGCTACAGAGCCTTTAGCTTATTAGAAGTTTTTGATTCTGTTAGAAGATAGCCGTAACTGGAGAAAGCTAGCAGCTCTTCATTACAATCCGCTACTCTTGAACACTTCATC
Organism: Carassius carassius; assembly: GCF_963082965.1. Taxonomy (NCBI): domain Eukaryota; kingdom Metazoa; phylum Chordata; class Actinopteri; order Cypriniformes; family Cyprinidae; genus Carassius; species Carassius carassius. The sequence continues at coordinate 11,280,497 of NC_081801.1, forward strand.
ATTAAACAGTTGATGGCACAACTGTTATTGACTTGAGTTTTGACCTCAGAAAAATTTTGAAGTTTCTCTAAAGTGGTTCTATGAAGAATGTTAACATCCTGGAATCTTTCAAATGCACAAAAGGTTATTTAGATTAAATGATCTCCACATTAAAGGGGTCCTATTAGGCTCTTTTACAAAGTCTTGATTTTGTTTTGGGGGTGTACTACAACACAAGCACGTCTCCGATAAAGTGATAACACTCACTGCCTTCTCTAGTGCAGCTCAACCAGGTCTCGTCCCATTCGTCGAACTTTGTTATATCACAAAGACTGGCAAGAGCAGCTTCAAAATCCTCAATACTCATCTTATTGGACCTGTCTGCTGCTTTTGACACCGTTAATCACAAGATTCTCCTGTCCACCCTCAGAAAGATGGGCATCTCTGGAACCGCACTCCTGTGGTTTAAGTCCTACCTCTATGATAGATCCTTCAGGGTCTTGGAGGGGTAAAGTTTCTAAGTCACAACAACTTGCTACTGGGTTTCCTCAAGGCTCAGTACTTGGATCACTTCTCCATCTACATGACGTCATTAGGATCTGTCATTCAGAAGAATGGCTTTTCTTATCACTGCTACGCTGATGACACTCAACTCTACTTCTCATTCCAACCAGATGACCCGACGGTAGTTGCTCACATTTCAGCCTGTCTGAGTGACATTTCTAGCTGGATGAATGACCATCACCTTCAGCTCAACCTTACTAAGACAGAACTGCTGGTGGTTCCAGCTAACCCATCGTTTCATCACAACTTCTCTATACAGCTGGGTTTGTCAACCATAACTCCTTCCAGGACAGCCAGAAACCTACGAGTTGTGATGGATCATCAGTTAAGCTTCACAGACCATATTGCTACAACGACCCAGTCCTGCAGATTTGCCTTATACAACATTAAGAAGATTAGACCCTTCCTGTCAGAGCAAGCCACCCAACTTCTTGTCCAAGCTCTTGTTCTCTCCAGTCTGGACTATTGTAATGCTCTCCTGGCGGGCCTTCCTGCATGTACTATCAAGCCTCCCCACATGGAAAAAACCTATATAAACATATATGTTTCAATATAGGTTTTGATATATGTTTTTAATATATGTGACATATATAAAATTGGCCGTTTTCCTACATTATATGTACATATATGTACATATATGCACACATATATATGTACATATATATGAACATATATATGTGCATATATGCACACATATATTTACACATATATGTACATATATGCACGCATATATTTACACATATATGTACACATATATATGTGCATACATATACCTATATAGGTACATATATGCACGTATATATGTTCCTATATGTTCACCTATAATAGTAAAATTAAAATCCATAGCTGCTAGGCAACATAAATAAAAGTCCAAAATGTAGAAATGTACATTATTTATTTACTCAAGATCAATCAAATAGTACAAAACAAAAAATATAGTACAAGAACAAAAATAAGACAAAAAACCTGCCAGGCAACATAAATAAAAGTCCAAAATATAGAAATGTATATTATGTATTTACAAGAACAATCAAATAGTACAAGAACAAAAATAAGACAAAAAACTGAACAGAATTTTTTTTTTATCTTTATTATTCTTTGAAGGTCTGTCATGACGCGCCTCATCATCATCCTCCTCCTCCTCCTCCTCCTCCTCCTCCTCCTCCTCCGCCGCCTCCTCCTCCTCTTCCTCTTCCTTCCTGCACTATCCAATGACGTTTGATAGGGTGTCCAAGATTTTTATTTTTTCCTCTTTTTTTTTCGGCGCACAAATTTTTTTGCGGATAGGCGTTTTCGTCCACACAGATCTGGCGTTTTGGAAGAGTGAAACCGATGTTTTGAAATCGGGTCCCAGAGTGGAATTATTTGAAAACGCCGCTTTTGCGTTTCTTCTCGGCGGCAAATCCGTACATTTTCTGAAAATATGGCATCATCAGCCCATGTCTTGCCCCTAGTCAAACACCACTACATCACGTAACAGCAACAAAAACATGAAGAAACACTGAACGCTAACATTAACACGGATTAATAAATGTACTGTTCCATGTTGGTTTGTGTACCACGCGCAGCAAATCCATGTCTTCTTCTCCGTTTTAAGTGTATCTCTGTGGCAGAATTACAGCGCCACATGCTGGTCTGGCATCTATACTACATCTGTTTCGTGTGGACGCGGATATTTCTTGAGACGAGGGAAAAAAAGATCGGGGGTCCGTCTCCGTGTGGACGGGGCCGAAGAAGTAACGGGTACTTACGGTTATGGATAGAAATGTAGCGGAGTAAAGAGTACAATATTTGCCTCTCAAATGTAGTTGAGTAAAGTCATGAGTACTTCCCAAAAATGATACTCGAGTAAAGTACAGATACCTCAAAATTGTACTTAAGTACTGTACTCAAGTAAATGTACTCCGTTACTGTCCGGCTCTGTATATCCTGTTAATATATTGCCATAGTTAAATTCCATAACATGCCAATTACATGTGATACCAATTTCACATGTTCGCAGTATATATACGCATATATGCAGCATATATGCGCATATATGCAGCATATATATTATCATATATGTGCATATATGCAGCATATATGTGCATATACACTGCATATAGGTTTCATATATGCGCATATATCCACATATAGGTTCTTTCCATGTGGGTCTGCAACTGATCCAGAATGCAGCAGTGAGGGTTGTCTTCAATGAGCCAAAAAAAGCTCACGTTACTCCTCTCCTCATCAGGATACACTGGCTACCAGTAGCCGCTCGCATCGATTTGAAGGTACTGATGTCTGAGTCTTTACTCATTTTCAAAAAACATCTAAAGACTCATCTTTTTTGCCAGCACTTAACTAACTAATACTAGCACTTTCCTTTTCTTGTCTTTTATATTCTTATAAGAAAAAGAAAAAAAACTGGCTATACATTCAGTACTAGACTAACTGAGACTTGTCATGGCACTTGTATACTGTTGTTGTTCTCTTGTTGATCTGATTGCTTCTATTGTTCTCATTTGTAAGTCGCTTCAGATAAAAGTGTCTGTTAAATGTAAATGTAAATGTAGTCTTCAGTGTCCTGTGATCCTTCAGAAATCATTATAACATGCAGTTTGTTACAGATCACTCGGGAGGCTGAGGAGTAACAGACAGAAGGGCTTATTAATAGACACAAGCAGAGGAGCAGGTAGTGTTGGGTAGAGGGATGAATGGATCCGTGAGAGCAGGGTGAAGACATCAGAGGAGGGAGGTGAACCACACAGACGCACACTGGGGATCTTGATCTTCGGAGAATCACTGGAGAGAGGTAAGTAGAGGAAGAGTTAGTCCTTTGAGTTAGCATACAGGTAAGACCTTGTCGCGAACGAGACCGGACGCTGATTGAGTGCGTGTGTGTGGTATTTATGGTGCCGAGGTGATTGGGTAATGATGAGGGTCAGGTGGAAGTGCTCAGTACTCAGGTGAGGGTTGTGAATGAGTGGAAGTGGAACCTGACGTGTTTGTAACACAGTTTGGGTGCTCAAAAATATTTCTTATTACTATCAATGTTGAAAACAGCTGTGCTGCTTAATAATTTTTTGGAAACCGTGATACATTTTTCCCAGGATTCTTTGCAGAATAGAAAGATCATGAGCATTTATTTGAAATATAAATGGATTTTTATGTGTGTGTGTGTGTGTGTGTGTGTATATACAGCACATACCAAAAGTTTGGACACACCTTCTCATTCAAAGAGTTTTCTTTATTTTCATGACTATGAAAATTGTAGAGTCACACTGAAGGCATCAAGGGCTATTTGACCAAGAAGGAGAGTGATGGGGTGCTGTGCCAGATGACCTGGCCTCCACAGTCACCGGACCTGAACCCAATCGAGATGGTTTAGGGGTGAACTGGACCGCAGAGTGTGTGTCACGTTTGATCAATTTAATTCTCTTAAAAAACAATTATATATTATGTATATATATATGTATATATATATATTAGTCTGTTATTTTGTCTAAGTTAATCATGTCTTTTCTCGCCTAGGGCACAGTGTGTCAGGACAGGCCTCTCAAAACATAGGGGCATGACACCCCAGTGCATGATGTATTATTAAAGGAGGCCATTGTACTGAAACTCTAAGACTGTTGATTGTAAAGGCTTTCATAAAAGCTAGTGAGTCATTCAGTGTGAGCTATAGTTCGTAGGTTCAACCCATGGAATGCCTCTAAAACATTGACTTGGTGATTCATATTTAAAATGACAACATTTAAAAGAACGTACTCGGTTACTAAACGTAACCTCGGTTCTCTCTAGAAGAGCGAACGAGTACTGCGTCTTAGCTAAGACGCTACGGGAAAAGTCTCTTTTCACGAAATACTGAAGCAAAAAATTATCCTTAATTTTGTATTTTTGTAAAGCGCATTTGCAGCAGTACACAGCCATAGGCGAGACGGCTCGTTCGCTCATTGGCTTGTTCTGCGGCAACTGCACAGCCTATCGAGCGCGGGCTGATGCAACATCAGACCAATAAGGGCGCTTCGCGCCCTTCTTGCCACTTCCCGCCGAAACGGGTGTGGCCCAACCTATAAAAGGAGCTCGAAAAGGCTGACTCACCTGATTTATTTCATCGCCGAAGCGAACCAGAGTGAATCGTACGCACGGCAGAGAACGCAGTACTCGTTCGCTCTTCTAGAGAGAACCGAGGTTACGTTTAGTAACCGAGTACGTTCTCTTACGAGAGCTCTCTCGTACTGCGTCTTAGCTAAGACGCTACGGGAACCCGATGTAAAACGCCGTGCGCGCAGGGATCACACACCGATAAACCTGAAGCAACGCCCAGGATTTACAGTGCACATATAACAGTCGGCAGCGCCTAGCGCTCATGAATTCAGAATTCCCCTCAGGGCCCTGATTCTTCTATACCGACAGCAGCCTTGCTTGCAAGGCGGGAACCTCCAGGTTATAGAACCTGATAAATGTAGACGGCGAGGCCCAACCCGCCGCCATACATATATCCTGCAAGGAGATCCCAGTAGACCACGCCCACGACGAGGCGACGCCTCTTGTGGAGTGTGCTCTGACGCCCAACGGGCACTGAAGGCCCCTGGAAGCGTAAGCTAACGCTATGGCGTCAACTATCCATCTGGATAGAGTCTGTCTCGAAACAGCCATTCCCTTGGAACGTCCACCGAACGAGACAAATAGCTGCTCCGTCTGCCGAGAGGCAGCAGAGCGAGACACATAAGCTCTTAAAACCCTGACAGGGCAAAGAAGACTCGAGTCTCCATCCTCCCCTGACACCGGCAGGGCAGACAGGGCAATAACCTGAGCCCGAAACGGTGTGTTGAGGGATTTCGGCACATAACCGTGCCTAGGTTTGAGTATGACCCTTGAGTCATTGGGCCCAAACTCCAAGCACGACTGGCTCACCGAGAGCGCGTGCAAATCACCCACACGCTTCACAGAAGCGAGAGCCAACAAGAATACTGTCTTGAACGACAGATGCTGAAGGCTAACTGATTGGATAGGCTCAAAAGGGGGACCCTTCAAGGCCTCCAAAACCGCCGCGAGGTCCCACATAGGGACTGACGGATGTCTGGGAGGATTCAGCCTCCTAGCTCCTCTGAGGAACCGGATGACTAAATCGTTCCTTCCTATTGACTGACCGGACGCCGTTTCAGAAAACGCCGCGATGGCCGCCACATAAACTTTGAGCGTGGATGGGGCTCTGCCCTTATCCAACAGCTCCTGTAGGAAGGAGAGGACCTCCGTCACCTCACAACTAAGGGGTGAATAACCTCGAGCTGTGCACCAGCTGGAGAACACCGACCACTTCGAGGCATACAGACGTCGTGTCGACGGAGCTCTAGCCTGAGTGATGGTATTTAGCACTCCCCCTGCGAGATCAGCGGGTAACCGTTGAGTGCCCATACATGGAGGGACCACAACTCCGGTCGAGGGTGCCAAATCGAGCCCCTGGCCTGCGAGAGGAGATCTCTCCTCAACGGTACCGGCCATGGGGCGACATCTGCTAATTGCATCAAATCTGGGAACCATGGATGGTTCTTCCAAAGAGGTGCCACAAGCAGTATTGAACATCTCGTTTCTCTCACCCGTTCTATCACCTGCGGAAGGAGGGAGACGGGAGGGAACGCATAAAGCGGGCAGCACGGCCATTTCCGTGACAGCGCGCTTTCGTTCTTGGAAAAGAATGTGGGGCAGTGAGCGTTTCCGTGGGACGCAAAGAGGTCCACCTCCGCCATGCCAAATCTCTCCCACAACAGCCGAACTGTTTGCGGGTGTAGAGACCATTCTCCCGTAGGGACATTGCCTCTGGACAGCCTGTCTGGACCCAGATTCTGCAGTCCAGGCACATGCACCGCTCTCAGCGAGCGCACGTTGCGTTGAGCCCAAATCAGGAGGCGTTCCGTCAGCCTGTACAGGTTTCGGGACCCGAGACCGCCCTGGCGATTTATGTAGGACACCATGGACATGTTGTCCGAACGGACTACGACGTGGTGATCCTTGATATGGGGACAAAAGCGCGTCAGCGCATTCTCCACTGCCAGCATTTCCAGGCAGTTGATATGATGGAGCTTTTCCCGTTCTGACCATAGGCCAAAGGACGGTCTGCCTTCGAGCAGCGCTCCCCATCCCGAAGTGGAGGCGTCCGTCGACACCATTTTCACACTCGGGGAAGTCCCCAGGCTTACACCTGATCGGTACCAGCCGTTCGCTGTCCAAGGTGCTAGAGCCGCAACACAGCTCTGATCGACCTTGAAATGCAGCCGGCCAGACGCCCACGCTCTGCGCGGCACCCGAGCCTTCAGCCAGAACTGCAGGGGGCGCATGCGGAGCAGGCCCAGCCACAGAACCGGAGATGCTGAGGCCATGAAACCCAGCATCTTTTGACAGTGTTTGAGCGACACAGTCGCGCCACAGCGGAAAGAACTCGCTGCACGCTGAATGCCCATCGCGCGCTGTGGTGACAGCCGCGCCGTCATGGAACACGAGTTCAGAACTATACCCAGAAACAGGATCGTCTGACTGGGGTTCAGCGAACTCTTCACCCAATTGACACTGAGGCCGAGCTTCTCGAGGTGATCGAGTAAAACGGCTCTGTGGTCCATGAGCTCCGCTCATGATCGGGCCAGAACCAGCCAGTCGTCCAAATAATTCAGCACTCGTGTGCCTCTGAGTCTAAGAGGAGCGAGCGCTGCATCCATGCACCTCGTAAGCGTACGAGGAGCTACGGACAAGCCGAATGGCAGGACTGCAAACTGGTATGCCTGGCCCTCGAAGGCGAATCTCAAATATCGCCTGTGGTTTGACGCTATCTGTATTTGAAAATTTGCGTCCTTCAGATCTATTGACATGAACCAGTCCCCTCTGCGAATCTGCGCGAGGAGCTTCCTGGTCGTGAACATTTTGAAACTGTGTTTCATCAATGCCTGTTCAGCTGTCTTAGATCCAGTATGGGCCGGAGACCCCCGTCTCTCTTGGGCACCAGAAAGTATCTGCTGTACAGCCCCCCCTCGCTTTGAGACACAGGCTCTACAGCCCCTTTGCTCAACAGTTTTGATATTTCGGCCCGAAGTATGTGTGCTACTTCTGTTTTGACCGTAGTTTCGACGCGCGCTGAAAAGCACGGTGGGCGTCGAGAAAACTGTAGCGAGTAGCCTCTCTTTATAATGCCTAGCACCCAATCCGAAACCCCTGGAAGCACTGACCATGCATCTGCATGAATGGCTAAGGGCTGGATGCGAAACGCGCTCTGTTGACTGGGCAACGGCGGCGCTCGAGTGTGCTGCGCATCTGAGGCGGGGAGCGCGCTGATCACAGCGGGCAGATCGCTCTTCCTCGACCCCGTTCCGGCGCTTAACCGACTGGAGGGAGGCTGAGCGGGTCCCGTGGGACTCGATATATCTGCGAGTAACCGTGGGCTGCATGTGTGCACTTTTACCACTTTCAACTCGCTGTCTGCCTGTGCAGAATGTACGTGCACGGGTCTCATTTTTACAGAAGCCCCGCGCCGTATGTGACATAGTGTATGTGGGCACTGGGAAGTGGGCACGTTTACTATGTGGCGCGCTCGACCGATCTGTGTCGATCTTATGTGCGCTAGCCCTGTGTGCAGGGCTGTGCTTACATGTGGAGATGGGCACTGGGTAGTGGGCATCGTCACTGCATTTATAGCACCATCGGCCGTGGCCGGACGAGCATGCACGGGTTTCGTTTTTACAGAAACCACATGACGTGTGTGACATAGTAATTGTGGGCACTGAGGGGTGGGCACGTTTACTATGCAGTGTGCGCGACCGACTTGAGTCGACATTATGGGCGCAGGCCCTGTGTGCAGGGCTATGCTTACATGTGGAGATGGGCACTGAGGAGTGGGCATCGTCACTACATTTATAGCACCATCGGCCGTGGCCGGACGAACGTGCACGGGTTTCGTTTTTACAGAAACCACATGACGCGTGTGACATAGTGATTGTGGGCACTGAGGAGTGGGCACGTCTACTATGTAGTGCGCGTGATCGACTTGAGTCGCTTTTATAGGCGCGAGCCCTGTGTGAAGGGCTGTGCTTATATGCGGAGATGGGCACTGAGCAGTGGGCATCGTCACTACATTTATAGCACCATCGGCCGTGGCCGGGACACCAGAAATTACACCTTTTTCGGGAAATATCTGGGTAGCCGTGATAACGGTTTTCGTGTGCAGGCAAGCTGGCAACCGTACAGGCTTGCGCATTGCAAACAACGCTGAAACAGTCACAATCTCTGGAAACTGAAACAGCGGCGCGCTTCGGTGACAGCCCGGCCGCAGCGGAACTCGTACACCGGCGCTTCGATGAAGCAGCCATCGTGTGTAGTGCCGACGCAGCGTCATGCAGCATGCGTAGATGGCTTTCCCAGGATGGCTTCGGGGCTCCCGGCCTCACCGTAATCCTCTGCCGCGGTCCCCGCGGCGCGGGGCGACGGCCAGTAGAGCGAGAACGGGGGTCTCGAGCTGCGTTGCTGAAGCTGTTGTGATAACGGCTTTTGTGTGCGGGCAAACAGCGGGCGCTGCCCACCGGGAAGCGATGCAGGGGGGGGCCGGTGAAGCAGGGCGAACCGGCGAGCTCGGTTGAGCTGAAGACGGTTCCGGAATCCGCTGGAAGCGATGCTTTTACGGCGCTTCAGCGCAGCGGAGAATGCAGGCTCAGAGAAAAAGGCCAGGCGAGTCCTCAGAGTCACCATGGCAACAGCTCGCAGTGGGGGCATCCGCCGTCAGCGAGCGAGCGCTGCGTGATCTTCACCCAGGCAGGAGACACAGATGACGTACCGGTCTCCCTCGCTGAGTGGGGCTCTGACGAGCCGCAGGAAGGCATCTTAAAAAAGACGCGAGCTCTTTTACGAGTGTGTGTCGCAGGGCGAACACACACACACACATAAAGAACAGCTTGTATATAACAGGATTGAAAGGATATAGGCGCCGGATAGCGCAGCAGGAACGGCAATGGAAGGCGGCGATGCCAGCAGCTTCAGAATGGCTCGTCCTGCTGATGTGCTTTCTCAGACGGCGCTTGCTTCCTCCGTGATCCAGCGATGCGTGAGCTTCGCTGAAGAGATGAAAAATCAGGTGAGTCAGCCTTTTCGAGCTCCTTTTATAGGTTGGGCCACACCCGTTTCGGCGGGAAGTGGCAAGAAGGGCGCGAAGCGCCCTTATTGGTCTGATGTTGCATCAGCCCGCGCTCGATAGGCTGTGCAGTTGCCGCAGAACAAGCCAATGAGCGAACGAGCCGTCTCGCCTATGGCTGTGTACTGCTGCAAATGCGCTTTACAAAAATACAAAATTAAGGATAATTTTTTGCTTCAGTATTTCGTGAAAAGAGACTTTTCCCGTAGCGTCTTAGCTAAGACGCAGTACGAGAGAGCTCTCGTAAGAGAACATATATTCAGGGGCATTGCATTTTAAGGAAGTGTATTCACTGGCTCCAACAACCTTGGCCAAGTGACACCAGGTGCAATGCACAAAATGAAGTTTCTCTTTGAAAAGGATTTGATAGGAATAGCTTGATTTTAACTTGGATGTTGTTACAAGTTTTTATTCCTCATTAAATATATTGCAAAGTGTTTGATGCTTGTATTCGGTCTTAGAAATATTATTAGTCTTCGACCAGATTTGATAAAAGATGGTCCTTACCGTTTTTGGTACTGCAGCTGCTTAATTACCAAAAAATATGTAACTTACAACATAGGGTACATACATATAGACTATAATAATGTATATTACAAAATCCGAATCAACCAATGGCAAAACAAATGTTCTTCTGCATTTAACTTGCAATTATGTTTTTCAACCACAAATGCTGATAAAGAGCCCACAATTCCATAGTGTGCCTTTAACTATAGCTAACAATTTAATTACACATAATAAACTTCCATTTGAAGTATATGCTATAGGCCATGGCTATTGTGATTCACAGTCATAGCCAGCTGGTAGCAGGAAGTGGGACACATAAAATACACTTTGAAATAGTCCCCTTTTATTTACCCGCTTAAATGTATTTATTGTTTTTTATACATCAAAAGACCCGAAAGGTTTCTATAACTTGTGAGAATGTATCACATCTAATGAAACTACTGCACTGTTTTTATAATCTTATTACGATCAATGAGGTTTTTGGGGACAGCTGTTTGGGACAACAGAAAACAGTTTTGTTCATTTAATGAGGCATCGCTCTCATCATTTCACCTCCCCCAGAGGATTTTATAAAGCAGATCTCCAGAACAATTACAACTACAAAGCAGAGACAAAAACAGAAAAATAAATCATGTTATCGCCACTGTAATAGCACATCGATTTTGAATAATGATGCACTTCTGTATGTTTGTCTGCTTTGAGTTTTTAAGCAATAGACAATTATTCGACTACTCTTGCCAAGCTCTAATCCCAGTGCACTGCGGATTTACTGATTTACTTCTTCCAAGGCATCAGAAGAAAAACTTGAACCAAATTGTTTTTGTTTGAAAGCCCTTCGACAAGTGTACAAGAATAAACAGCATAAAACAAGGTTGCATTCAAGTTTTCAAGTTTCATATTATTATACATTTTCTTCCTATTTATAGGAAAATGTAGCACATTACGATGTAATACCTCAGCAGATCTGGACCCTGTTTGTTCTGCCGGAGCCTCCAATAGAGAAAGCTGATGTTTCTCTCTCACTGTTGTTTTTCTCTCCAAGAACATGGCTTAGGGGGTTGTATCCATTTTAAGGCAAAAAATTAAATAAAATACAAATAAATTTGGTCATACAAGGGGTGTAAAGTCTTGCATTTTAGCTGCAAGAGGGGGATATCTTGTAGGGAGACAGCAATTTAAGTGACAATGAAATATTAAACAATGCACATTTAGCTTTCCCACTTTAATACTTTGTCTTATTAATTAAGAGGCTTCTTAACTGCACAGTCTTAATTACCTCACACCACATTATGAAGACCTAGTAAAAGGGCTAGCTTGTATAAAAGTCATCACTTCCTCACTGAGGAAGATAGCTGATTTACGTGCAGCTTATTTTAACAAACGTACAAGCCACAAAATTAAGGATTGCAATAAATAAACATCAGTGAAATTAAAGCATGTGGGTGGGAATCATACAGTCCATTGCTCAAGCTATTTTAGGGGTGCATTTCCTGAATAACAACAAACTCACTGCTTAACTATCATACAATTCATTGTTGGAAAAACTAACAAACTTGTCAGTACTGTTTCCTGAAAACGTAGGAATATTGTTGTACAATGTTGGTTAGAATTGTTGTTAATAACGTCAAGCAGACGGTGTAGTATTACATTATTAATACTAATTAATTCATTTGAGATCAAATGAATGTCATCTCAATCACTCCGGGTTTCACCTATGGTACAAAAGCAAATACACATGTGCATATACTTCAAAATCTTCATCTGACCAACCAAAAGACGCAGAATGAAATTTTTTTATGAAAAATGTCGATTGTACTACTTAGTTAGCCAATTTTGCTGAAGTGTATTGTATATTTAAATCCATATGTCATATTAACAAGAAACTATGTTTCTAACCACAGGTCAAGGGCTATAGTTCCTACCACATATGAATTTGGGAAACTCTGGAAATTTGTTGAACTATATTATTAAAGGGATAGTTCACCCAAAAATGTAAAAGTATTCCATGATTTACTCACTCTCAAGCTATTCTAGGTGTATATGACTTTCTTCTTTCAGGTGAATACATTCGGAGTTATATAAAAAAAAGTCCTGGCTCCTCTAAGCTTTATAATTGCAGGCCTTCTAAATCGAAGCAATACATCTGTTCCAGTTGATGACGTAGGACATAGGCGTAGTGTAGGCTCCAGCGACAATTAAAGAACGCAGAAGCACAGAGGAGAGAGCAAAACAAAACAGCGGTCACAAATTAGAAGAAAAAAAAAGAGGATTTGTAAAGAAAATTGGGGTTAAAGCCAAGAGGAGACGGGTTTTGCTTTGTTGTTAACAAAACTTGGTTCCTATGAGACTAGCATATTCTCACTGGAGCTTATGCTACGTTCAATTCATACATACATTCATACATTTTGTTGATTGTTTTTAAAGCACTGAATAGACAAGTCCCATTAGACATTTCTGACCTCATCTTATTTAATTCTGTCATTAATCTCTTAAATCAGTCAGATCTGCTAATAAAGCTATTTTATATGTCCCACAGTAACAACTTAAGTTTAAAGGTGACAGAGCCTTTGTGGTAGCTGCTCCACGTTTATGGAATCAGTTGCAACCTGACATTAAGAGTGCTCTGTCTATTTCGAGACTTAAAACTAATCTTTACTCTATGGCCCTTCCTGATTTTTAAATTATGGATCAGTATTGTTATCTTGGATTTTCATTTTCATTTTATTTTATACTTTACTGTATTGTTTTGTACAGCACTTTGGTCAGTGTAAGCTGAATTTAAATGTGCTCTATAAATAAAATGTACTTACTTACATCTACGTCATACACTGGAATGCCACTCTCTTGTTAATGTGCATATGTCAATTAGCAGAAGCTAGAGATTACAGTTTATAAAGTTTTAAATATGATTATTTTTCTTACACAAATGAATGGAGAAAGTAAACAATATTCCCATTTCTTATTCTCAGAAAAATGTGAACTGCTTTAAGGTCAGTGGATTTAGGATTTATATTATCAAGAGATAGCATAGGTTTGATTAAGTTAGAGCTGTGGAACTCAAAGACAAAATATATTTTGATTAATTAAGGATTAATAAAATCTTAATTTCTTTAAAAGTTGTCTACTAAGAAATATGCTTTTATTTTCCCATCAGCATAAACTCTAATCTCGCTGTTCTTGTTGCAAAAGTGCAGGGAACTTTATAAAGAGGTCATGCAGGTCAATAATATTTCCTGCCATGGCCAAAACATACTTCATTTTATTGGCTTTTCCTTCACTGTTTGTCCAACTCCATATGTCTGGCTCGTGGGTTTTCTCCTCTCTCGGTTCCATCCATCATTTACTCAGTGTAGTCAATTTTTCGGGCCCCATCCAATTCAGCCAGACCAGACTCTCTCTCTCTCTCTCTCTCTCTCTCTCACATACACACACACGCAAATGCAAACGGCAGAGATTTTATTCCTTACCTTCAGCTATTCACAGAATTGTGTTACATGGCAGTACTGATAGATATTCTGATAGATATTGCATTTAATATTGCATTTAATCTTTTTTTATATTATGTATTAGATGCCCAGGCCAGTTGATGAAACCACTTAATGAACAAATATATCTCTAAAATCTAAAGGTATTCCATGAATGGAACTGAAAACTACTGTTTTGCTTAAACAGCTTATATATATAGAAGGATCATGTCATGTCTCATGTGACACTGAAGAAGAATGGCTGCTGAAAATGTAGCTTTGCCATCAAAGGAATACTTAATAAATAATAATTTAATAATAAAAGTAGGATCATAATTATTTAAAATTGCAACAATATTTGACAATATTACAGTACTGTAGTATGCTTCAGCTTTAGTATGAAGAAGATAAATGATGAAATGGTTTAAGCTATTCTCCACATGAAATGAATACTTTCATTTAAGCAACATATGTCTTAATACGTCTGATTCCATTTTAAGAATATTTCTGGTTTTAACATCTTGCTGAGAAGGCTGGGAAGAGCAGTGAAAGATCAATTCTTTTAGACTTTTCAGACCAGCCCTGCATTAGCGCAGTCGAGCAACAACTCATTGAGAAGAAAAACATTTAGCTTTTGTTTGAATGAATGAATGAATGAATGAAGTATTTATATAGTTCATTACTGTGTCTTGCTGTACATCCAAAATGCTTTACAATCATATCATGCAATCTCTCCTCAACAATCCACCAGTGTGCAGCATCCACCCAGATAACGTGACGGCAGCCACAGTACAATGGTACACAAACCAGCTATAGGTGGAGAAGAGAGAGAAACAGAGCCAGTTCAACTGAAACTACCCATGATTATTCAATTAAGAAAGAGTGGATGAGGGGAAAGGATATATGTGTTTGTGTGCTTCCGTGCTTAGCTGTACAGATGGTCTGAATATTAATGTAGTAGTAGTGGTGGTGGGGGAGAATAAACCCATCCTTCATTGACCTATTTGGATCTCATAGTCCCCATCTTTGGCCTAAGAAAGAGAAAAGATAAAGAAGAATGGCTTTGGGGCTGAATTTCCTCTTAGAAGCACCACCCCTGTGCAGGGAGCAAAAGATAAAATAGAATAAGACATTTTCATATGGTTTAAAATAAAGGCCTTTATTCTATGCATGTCACTGAATTAACTATTCTAAGGCCTTTCTTACTGTAATTTCATCTTGAGTTAAATGATCTCATCTAGTGCCAAATGTTAGTCTATTAACTATGTTTCAAAATGAGTGTGAATTCTGTCTTTTTATATTGCCATATATGTTCATTTTCATATTTTCTCTAACATTTTGATATGCCGTTGCAGGTCTGGAAGACATGCATAGCTATAACCGAGCTCGCTGTCTCCACAGGGATTTGATTGAATCAGCAAAACTCCTTTGAATTTGAAATGAACATGGCAAATCCACCTAATTTTACTGCATTTCTTCCTGTGGGCATCCACAATGTATTTCCACACGACTGTAGCTCATGCTTTGAGCATGAAAGGAAAGAATAATGACTTTGCAAGCACATTTCAGTGTAGAATGTTAATAGAGTGAGAGAATAGCAATGACTGATTAAAAAAGTGAAAGCATGCTAACATGGGTCTTGAGGTCAGAAAATGCAAGTATATATATATATTTTTTTTTCTTTCTTTTTTTTTTAAAGAAAACTAATGATAACTACAGCAGGCCTTCAGTACATTATAGACTGATCTAATAAGTCAACATTCCTATGTATTCCATGACCCCATTTTTGTTTTATCTGCTCACTCCTCATTGACGGTTAGGTTTAGGGATGGACCTTCTTGCTTACTATTTTTGTAAAAAATGTACAAACCAAATTGTATGAATTCAAATTAAGTTTTTACATGAAATTGGGTTGGAAAATTAACCCTAAATGTTGTAACAGTTCTTATTCTAAATGATTTATCCATATACATTTCATTTTTAAAAAAAGACTTTGCAAAACGTTTTCATATCACAATTTGGAAGGAAAGATCTGTTTCTACTTCTACTAGATTGCAAATTAAAGGTCAGACTGGTGGAATGAGAAATACAATATCAGAACTCTGGACAATGCACAGCAAAATCCCCAGTGTTAATTTAACACTCTGAGTGTGGACTCATATAAACACTGAAGCAGTGTTAAAAGTAACACTGAAGCAGAGTTGAAGTTAATGAGATAATTAAGAAGTTAATGGAGTTATGATTGACCATTATTGAAGACACCTGATGTTAACAAGCAGACTCACCAAACAAGAAAATCACAATTTGTGTGTCACCATTATAGTGGTCAGTGTTTGCTTTAGTTGGGATCTTGAACCTTCAGTTATTTAGTTTAGACTTTGTGGGCTGTGGAAACAGAATTATAACATACAGACCAGAGCAAAGGCAATCATGTGTGCTATTGATTGTGGTTTGAACTAATTGTCATGGAGGAACCTGATTGTGTGAGTTTAGGTTTCTTTAATGTATACATAAATTAAGTGGAAAAAAAGATAGCAATCCAGCATTTTTGGCATAATATGACATGTTTTTAAAAGTTAGTTCTACATAAAGAAAGAGTTCTTTAGTTTAGACACACAGACATCAAGAATCAGCGTGAGCATGACAACAACGGTAACCATCAAAAAAGCATGTTGTAGCCAATAAAAACACATCCATGGCTCACATCATGCATTGCAGCATGAATAAATTATGAGCTGAACTGTCTTTTTAACTTTTTATTCTAACTATATTTTATTTCTGCTGTTTTTATGTGAATTTTTAGTATTTAGTTTTGTGATGTTCAGAGTAGATCTGTTTATCTGGATATACTGTTTGTCACCGTTGTTGAGATTCATATGCTGATTCTTGTTATCTGTGTGTGCCTAAAATAAAGACTCTTTAATTAAAAAAAAAAGAAAAAATCAGAATCACTTGCAAGAGATGGCTACAAAATGTATAGAAATGCAGACGCTTTCATTGTGGAATCAAAGCTGTTACAATCAATAATGTAAGTTTTATTTAGAGAAAACACTGTAAATAAGTTCAGTAACTCAGGTCAAACAACAATTACATTAAAACATAATCATCACCACCCTATGACTTTTGCTCTTGGCTTGCCAAATAACTTTTAAAAGTAAAAAGCCACAAGTCAAGATCCCAACTAAAGCAAACACTGACCACTATAATGGTGACACACAAATTGTGATTTTCTCGTTTGGTGAGTCTGCTTGTTAACATCAGGTGTCTTCAATAATGGTCAATCATAACTTAATTAACTTGTTAATTATCTCATTAACTTCAACTCTGCTTCAGTGTTACTTTTAACACTGCTTCAGTGTTTATATGAGTCCACACTCAGGCCCTGTCCACACGGACATGGGTATTTTTATAACCGTGACATTTTTTACGCGGTTCGGCCTTTCGTCCACACAAAAACGCAGTTTCAGGGCACCGAAACCGAACATTTTTGAAAACTACGGCCAGGGTGAGCATTATCAGAAACGCCGGTTGCAGTGTTGTCGTGTGGACAGTTAAACCGGGGTTTTTGCCTTGCGACGTAAGAGTGTGCGCCGTTATCCGCTGTGTTTGACGTCCGATTGTGCGCTGCTGACTGCTTCTGATTGGCCAAGGTGACTTTACAATTTGGGTTATATCGCCGCCTGCTGGTGTGGCATGCTCTTGACAGCGCTTGATAGCATGTTTTGGCGTTTTCGTGTGGACGGGATTTTTTTTTTAAACACAGGAGGAAAAACTCTGCTTAAATTAACACTGGGGATTTTGCTGTGTGGGATTGACCAATGAGAATCAAGTTTTTCAGAGAGCTGTGTATGTCATTTAAAAAAATAGCTCAGATAGAAGAGAGAGGGTTGAGGTGAACAGAAACCCTGACTGAACTGTCTGCTAAACCGGAAGCAGAGCATCTGTGAGCCAGCTGTCCGCGATAAGGAAACCTCACAGAGAAAAACATGGAAGTGAAGTAGTGCCAGCAGATCTCATGATTATTTTCATCTTCATCCACCCTGCGTTGTATCTGGCAGACTTGGTTGGGAGATACGAGAACAAAAAGAGGTTTGAAGCACCCGAGAATCACATCATGTAAAACACACTGTCCTGCCCATGCATGCTGATTATGTCTTCTCACTCTTTGAAGGTCATTTTGGAATTATACAGTACAGGATGCTCATGGGATTTGCTTTTTAGTCTTGCAAGAAGTGCTGATTTGTTGTCAGAGAGAAAGAAACAGAAGGGAAATAAGAGAAAAAATGCCAAGCAGAGGGAGAGAGAAAGAGGCTTGCCTTTGCTGTGTCTGTGACTTGCAGGGGTTAATGCGTCTCTGCTACGTTCTGACACACGGCTGCCTAATTTTCTCTTGCGCATTATCTCCTGTCTTCAGAGACGACAAAGCTAGTAAGCTTCTCTGACAGGCAGCAAAGTTAAGGCCTTTAATTTCTTTCATTGTGAAAAACAAGGCCACAGAGGCGTGTGGAAATAGAAATCTGCAAATGTGATTGTGTTAGTGTGTGTGTGTGTGTGTGTGTGTGTAAATGTCAATGTTTATATATAGTTCATATAAATAATTGTACTATTTCAGAAATTAAATAAATATAAAATTCTTAATTATTATTTATTTTATTTACATATTTTTTATTTTATTCAAAAATGTTTGTATATATGTTTAGAATATAAAATAAATAAATGCATTTTGATTTTATTATTTGTTTTTTATTTACTTTTTTTACTTACAAAAATTTGAATTATATATTTATAATTATATACAGAATTATATATTTTTTTATATAAAATATATAAATTTTTTTAAATTGAATTAAAGATATTAAACTGTTTAATGATTATTGACATATTTATTTGTGATATACAGTATTTTATTGTAAAAAAAAAACTAATTTGTATTTATATATATTTTTAAGAAATTAAATAAATACATTTTTAAGAAATTAAACAAAAGTTCACTATTGATAATTATTAGTTATGTATTAATAATTTAATTTTAATTGAATACATTCTAACACAATTTAGTTCACAAAATATTTGCAACAGAACAAAATATTTATGCAAGATATTTGTGTTAACTATTACTTATGCCAAGCTGGGGGGTAAACCATAAATGCCATCTAAAAATACCCCACCCCCCAATCCCTCCCCTCACCTCATCTGACTCAGATCGTCCCTTGGAGTAACCAGCAAAAATGAAAGAGGCTACAGAAGAGTGACGACACTGGTACAATTACACATACCCAGGAAAAATGTCATGAGTTTGAAATGTTGCTGGGCCTCTCTAAAACACAAGGGATATTAGGAGTTACTGTTTATGAAAAGAGAGAAAGTACTTCTGCATATTAGACAGCAGATGTGAAAACACCCACATGCATATTCAAACATTTTATAGACGTGGAAATCAGCTGCTGTTTCATAGAGAGAATGGCTTGATGCATTTATGATGCAGCCTGTGCAAATAAATACTTTTTTTTTTGAAAATATTATTAATATAATTTACTATACAAATTATATTGATAATAATATTAATATAATTAATTATAC
This sequence comes from Carassius carassius, assembly GCF_963082965.1. Classification (NCBI taxonomy): domain Eukaryota; kingdom Metazoa; phylum Chordata; class Actinopteri; order Cypriniformes; family Cyprinidae; genus Carassius; species Carassius carassius. Next base: position 11,299,742 of record NC_081801.1, read on the forward strand.
AAATTATGCTGAAATCCTAATATTTGTAAGTCATAAAATGATTGGATTTTAAAGAAATAATAATAAATATATCTATGTAATAGAAATAAATAAATGTATTCATTCTCATTCTCATTGCTTTTGTTTCTGCAGAGAATAGACATGAATGGCAAAAAAATTAGTAGTAGGCTACAGAAATGGACAGAGATGGCGGCAGCGAATCAATGCGTGAAATTACAGCATTTGCCCTTTTCCCTATATTAAGCTGCCCTATGTCTGAGAGAGACCCTTGTGCTGATCAAAAGCCCCTCTCTCCCCCACAGGCCCCTGAGGGGCCGCGCCATAAACCTACAGCAGCATTTCTCATTCAAGCCATCTGCACTGAGAAAAACCTCATGAGGCCCACATCAATCATTGATCTACTTTAGTGACTGTAATTCCAATGAATCCATCCATGGATATGAGTTTAAATCAGCGCAATAACATTTGCCATCTGTCAATTGCAGGTTTGTACAAATCCATTTGTATTATCCATCTCAACACACCTTGAGTCCAGAAGGTTTGTGCCTTCTGTTGTGCAGTAACTATTTCTGCATCATTACATTCTGCTGCAAAGGGATTTATATGAGATAGAGCAGGCAAGGTGGTGTTTGCAAACTTTTCCATTCCCCCTTCAGCACCAGAAGTCCTTGTACCAGACTAAAGCACACTTGCCATTGCACATACACTTTTAACAAGCTCCCAACCTATCATGCATTCACGAATGGGAGCCGTCAATAGATTTACCAGTGAATTTTTAAAGACATTCCTCAAAAATGCAAGGAAATTCAATTAATCATTGATCCATCCTTCTCTGTGCAAACTGACGGATCTAATTTCGGTTCTGGGTTTGTCCGCAGGCTAAATATTATGAATATGAGGATGTGTAAGAAACAGCCAGACTCTCTGGGCTCATTGTCACTTGATTTCTTTCTCTGAATGCCTTGATTTTCAGTCAAAGATGTAAGTTCTTAAACAGTGTTTCATAATACATCAATTGTTTGCATTTTTCTTGTTTCTGTGTTGCAGCACTGCTTTCGTGCAATAATCAATCTCAAGATCAAACAGAACCATGATGCAGTGCCTTTACAGAGCCATATGACAATGATAGAAAGATAAAGCACTGTGTCAATACAAAGGGGTCCAAAATGAGGCAGACCTCTCAGTCCAAGGAAGCCAGTGTGATGCCAGTTAGTCACAAAACTGAACCTTCAGCAGTCTCTGTGATGTTGCGTTGACCCAATCTTATGACCCAGTCGAGCGGATTTAATTCTGTACTTCAGCCAAAGAGGCGATGCAGTTCACTTTGTAAGAGTAGCTGAGATCCCAGCATCTGGGTATATGGAAAAGGCAGAGAGACTAATGATTTAAGACACCTCATTTACCACCAGTATGATAAAGAAGAAAAGTTGTGTCCATGATCTTTAACTGCGAACAAGTATAATGCAACCTATCATGGGGAAAAAAATGTTATGATGACCTGCAGGGAATGTTGTCACAATGAGAACCTGCATTAAATAGCCTATTGCAGGCTATTCAGGTTAAAAAGTACACAAACAGAAACACAATATATATATATATATTTTTTTTTTTTTTTTTTAATGGAAGGGCTTACAAATCGCTCAAACCATTTCAGACTTGTAAATGATAAATTATGCATAATTACAACATATAAAATTAGAATATGAGCTGACCTGATATTTATTATTTTCCCCCCAGTTTATGTATTATTTATTAGACATTGGATTTGTTTTATGACAATTACTTCTCTTAATGTGTTTCTGTAAATAAGATGCCTTGTTTTGCCGTGTTCCGCTTAAGTCAATTTTAACAGAGTCGCTCCATAATTGCTCATTAAATGTTGTGAATATATTATTTGGACCGTATACATTTAATATGAAACCCCAGCTTCTATTTTAAAGGAACAATTCACCCAAAAATGATCCATTCAAGATCTAGATGAGTTTCTTTTTTCATTGGATTTGGGGGAATTCAGCATTACATCACTTTCTGACCAATGGATCCCCTGGTGCCGTCGAATGAGAGTTCAAACAGCTGAGAAAAAATAAAAATAAAACCTTAACAATTATCCATATGAATCCAGTCCATCAAAATCTTTTTAAGTGAAATTCTTTGTTTTTGTAAAAAAAAAAAAAAAACATCATTAAGGCATTTTAACTTTAAATCCATAATAGTGCTTCCTCCAGTGAAAAAGTTTAATGTTGTTCTCTCACATGTTTTGTGAGAACTGTTTTGGACTGTTTTTGCTTGTAAACTGTACTTGATCTGTGCATTTTTTTCTCCTGATCTAAAAAAGACAAGTTTTTTCAATGGAAAAAACAGCTTTTCACTTCACAAGACAATTATTTAAAGCCTGGAATCATGTGGTTTGTGGAATATTGTTATGTTTTAATCAGATAATCATTGTGACGGCACCCATTCACTGCAGAGGATCCATTGTTGAGCAAGTGATGAAATTGTACATTTCTCCAAATCTGTTCTGATGAAGAAACAAACTCATCTTTGATGGGTTGAGGGTGAATTAACTATTGCAGAGAGAACTATTCCTTTAAAATATAAAAGCTTGTCAAAAATGTAAATATTGAGACTTCTCTATGGAGATAACAGAAGTTAAAGTTAATATTTCTTGCACAAGCTCGGTTTTGAATTTCAATGGGGCTGTATAGATTCAGGACCCTGGACAGAGACAATGCGGTTGACGCCACTCTCCAGAACTAACGTCTGTTCACGCACAGTGAATGCCATGGTTGGTTAAAGCTGCCTAATTGATTTGCCCATCCAAACATCTGAGGGAGGACAAACGGCAGCAAGTGACATTTAAGAGTCACTTTTGAAAGTATTTCCTCATTTAAAGTCATCATAGAGCTTATTTGAGAGAATACAATCATAGTCTTTCAGAGATTTAGTCTTAAAGTTCCTCTCTTAAAAAATGGTTACATGCTTCATAACCATATTCGCCTGTAAAAAGTTTTCAAATTGATCTATATGGTTCTTTGAACATTCATTATATTTAAGTTAAAGGTTCTTCAAATCAACTTACTGGCTTTTGGGTTCTCTAAAGCACCAGTGAATTCTGAAAAAACTGTTTCTGGTTCTATACTGAATATTGATTGTTTTTTCTTTTAAGTGTTGCTTCTTGATAACAGTAACAATACATTTGTACAAAACCAAATATCACTAACCTTCTGCTCATTTTTCACAGACAGCACTCCTTAAACACTAGAGGTTTTACTGAAGCAGTAAGACTGATATAGAAAATGAGGAAATGGAGATTGTGATGAACAGTATGATTTATGATTCATGGGACTGAAGAGAATAGGGAGTTGAAGACCAGAAAATGAAAAGTCACTGCATGGTCATTCATTAAATGTCGACAAAATGTGTTAAATGTCATTTCATCTATTTCAAAGACTCATGTCTGCCATTCGCTTTTTTGTTCTGTAACATTTAGTTTGTCTAAATTTAGCATATTTGAGCTGTGTGTCTCAAACTTTGATATAATATCTAACAGAAATACATGGGGAAAAGTGTCACAATTCTCCCTCAGCCTTGATTTGTGGATGTTATATCAAAATTTAACAAGAGAACCTACTGATTCAGATCACTTATTTTCTGACATGGTACATCCATCAACATGATCACAAATTAAATACACAAATGTGAAATTATACTTTCTTAACCCCAAACTGCTTTTTGTTCCATACATTTTACCATTTTTACAACAACTTTCACCTCATAAAGGTCTATATAATGCTTAAGCTCATTTATAATTGGTTTAACTGATGGAATTTCGGTTTAAATTGGTTTAACCTATTGATATTATTAGTCTACGTGTATAAATAGTTATGTGTCACAGTCATTTGTGTATTTCAAGGCAGAATAACGCACATGCAGTACGCAGCATACAAAATTACTGGACAGCACATATCTGACAGCAAAAACACCATGTGTCATTCAACCGTGTTTCTGTAGTCTAACAAGTCTAACTTAGCTTTTGTTTCATCGTGACAGTCCAACCGAAAGGGTGGTCGAGTAATAAAAGGGCTTCCGCTCAGTTTAGAGTCGCCTATATGCTGTCTCAGAATACGGCACTAACCTAAAATGGACACACGAATCCCCGCGACAATGAGTGTGTGTGTGTGTGATGTAGAGAAGGCGCATGTGTGATGAGTGTGTGTGTATATGTAGACACTGCCCACCGCTGTCGCGCTCCCCCCATCTTGCATGTGGACCGTCTACCACCGGACGGAGACGCACCAGGGTTCGTGCCACTGCAGGGGGAAAAACCCCGGCAAGAATGGATTTCTAGCAACGTTTCTCTTTTCTGTCCTTTACCCGACTGACGTCATCCTCAATGTCTCTCACAAATTTTAACTAACAAAATGAGGATTTCTTGTAATCAGCTTTTATTGCTATTCTCTTGCGTTTGGGGACTTACTATGGGTGCTTTTCCTAGCAGCGTTCAAATCGGTAAGTACGGCGGTTCATCTCAAAGACACGAGCTTAAGTGCGTTAAACTGTGACAAATGAATGACAAAAATAAGACCATCTGCATTAGGGTCAGCAGTGAATGTCAGTGCTTAAATAATGCGGTTGGAAATAGGTTTTGTTGTATGACAGAAAAGGGTTATTTTAAGGGAAAATCATTTTTTGGATACTTTTTGTTTGTTTGTTAGCTGTCAACCAGATCATTGTGCCACGTTTTGGTTATGGCACCACTGCAGTGCTCTCCGTGCAACGGGATGCTGCTCTGAAGGTGGATCATCCTGAACAAGGGCACACACGCAGTGAAAGTTTATATATTTGTAAATAAATGCTTGGTAAAATTAAAGTAATATGGATATATAATGACAAAGGGATTTGAATATCAGTTCACCACCTCGTCAATGAAAGAGGTTTAATTTATTCCAGTAGCTACTGCATCAAGCCCTGTCATAAGCCCTGAGACTCCTCGTGCCTGTGAAATTCCTAATCTCTCCCATTTTTTTTTAGCGAGAATATGAAAAGTGTACTGATATCTGTGGAAAAAAACGTCAAGATCACATTGTAAAAATACGTCAAATTTAAAGCCGAAAAACTGGCAGCCGTGATTGTTTGAAAGTCAATGTGATGACGTTTCAGACGTCAAGGGAGCTGTTTTGTTGCCTTTTACATTTTGTATATTTAGGCTTTATCATTGACTAATCATTGAAACACTGAGTACCTTTGACAGATAATAGCCAGTTAGTAGGCTTTTTATTTCTTTTTAATCAAAGAAAATATTTCACAAAGTGGCAAAAGTATCAAGCTTTTCGTTTCACCAAGCAACGTACAGACTAGGAATGGAACTGGAATGGAGCAATAAAAAGTTCCTTGACCAAAGTATTCTGTATTCTGTATTCACTCACTTCACTAGAGCCGAGTATTCACTCGGCTCTAGATCTACTCCGGGTTTTCCATTTCACGATCCTCGCCCACCTTTCCATGGCAATTGCTAAAAAAAAACCTGTATAAACCATAGACTGTATGAAAACAGAACAGTATTACTTGAACAAAAAAACAAAAAATGTTCATATTAGGCATTTTAGAATACCCCCGTATAAGCTATTTTCTTTTTCGTATTCCACATCCTGTCCAATGATCTCCTTCAAACTATAAATGTTTAAAAATATTACACATTATACAAAAGTTTACAATATAAACAATAATAAATGCATTATAAAAACTGTTCAGAGTTAAAAAGCAGGACAAAAAAGCAGGACAGGACTCTCTGAACCTTCAATGTTCTAAACGTTTTCCTGTAAATAAAAGGACTGTTTAGATCCAACTACATGTTATAATCCCATCAGAGTTAACATACTGTTCTCATAAAAAAATAATAATACTAATAATAAAAATACTTGATTTCAGTTAAACTTACATTGCATCCTGTCTGGTTTTTGCAAATGCTCATGTTTTCGCGCACTAACGCAGATAGGCCAGAGATTTAAATGAATGTTGCTTGTTCCCGGGACAAGCAAAACAAAAATGTGCTTTATTTTCTTACATCTACAGAGAAAAATATAACCAGAAAAAGCAAGTCATGCACTGGTTTAAACAACTCTTAAAGGATAGTTCACCTTCAGTTGCTAATCCCAACTGATTTGCATTTTTATACTATGGAAGTCAGTGGGGACCAGCAACTGAAGGTGAACTGTCCCTTTAAGTTACAACACGCGCATCTGTCTAAGCATCTGCCACATAAACCTGTGTTAATGAGCCTCTTGGAATCATTTAATATGCTTTTTGTGCTTTGGATATCTTAGGTCTTGTGCTTTCACTCAGCAGTTCGCTTGGCCTCCCTGTGGCTTCTCCCACTGGTTATTTTCAAACGCATTTTCCCATTAATATGTATTTTTGTAAAGTGTCTGCACTGAGGGAGCATGACAAGCAAATATGAACTTCAGTAATGAAATTTGATGATTATTTTCTTTATCGATTAATCATTGAGGCATTGAATTGTATCAATGCTTGTATGTAAAATTACATGTTTTTCTTAGTGAATGTAGTATGGATTTTCACCATGAATAATAGCAATTATTACTTTTTCAGCAAAAAACAAAACGTGTGCACATACATTATTATGTAAAATATTAAAATATGATTCAATAAAATATAATCCAAAATCAGATTTATTTTCCCCTTCTATGGTAAGGCTAATGAATTATTAATTAATAGGTTATTGTTTTTGCTTTTTCTGAATAACAAACATTTTAATAGTACATATTATTTATCTTCCAGAGAGATGTCATATGTGCATAATGGGGTTATTCACGTGTGAAAGCTCACTAGAGTGTGCAAGTGTGCACTTGACTCATCAGATGTGGCATGTTACTTGAATTTCAAAATCCTTGAACCTCTTGTGTTTTTGTTCTTCTTAATCAAATAGCCAGTATCCTATATGACGTCTTTGGTGCAATGTGTTATTTCCCCCCTCGCTTTCAATTCTCCTCTTTTCTTCTTTCTTTCTCGCTACACTCTCTCTCTCTCTCTCTCTCTCTCTCTCTCTCTCTCTCTCTCCTGCAGGCGGGCTGTTCATCAGGAACACAGATCAGGAGTACACTGCCTTTCGGTTGGCCATTTTTCTTCACAACACAAGCCCTAATGCATCCGAGGCCCCCTTTAACCTGATACCCCATGTGGACAACATTGAGACTGCCAACAGCTTCGCCGTGACCAATGCCTGTAAGTTCAGCCTGAAGCTGCATACTGGATATTTACATTAATGCCTTTTAGACAGAGAAATAGAGAAAGGACAGTAGGTGATATTGTTGATGGACCTAGAGTTGTTTTGGATTAAGTGCCATTTCCGCAAACAATTTAAGCTAATGATAATCACACCAGCCACGTGAACTGAACAGAAGCAGTAAAGGCCATTCATACAGTGTGATAGGGATTACCTAGCCCCTATCCAGTCAGCACTGGTGTCTCTTTGTGAAATCTGTCCTCCGGCTCTCAACTGGCACAAATACAGGCTAAGTACATGTAGTGTACGGTATATTTGCTTATGCACCCTTCCCCCAGTGCCCTGAGCCGAGTGTTCTCACTGTGTGTTCATGTGTGTGAATGTTTGAATGCATTTGCATCTGATCTGCTGACATATGTGCTGGCATTGCATAAATTGTGTTTGTGTGTCTGTGTTCATATTTTGCAGTAATACAGTCTAGGTCTGTCATAGTTTGTTTGTAACCCCCTTCTGGTATTTCTGCTGTGTGGTATCATGTTTAGGCCTGTGGAGCTGAATGCTGGTAGTGCATCAAGCCATATCCATGAAGATGTCACTAAGGTGCACCATATTTTCTGAACATCTTTTTGCAATATCCCACCATGCTTAGTGGTTTTTGACATAGGGTCAGAGGGTAATTGTGAAGATCAGCCATGGTTGTGCCTGGACTTCTGTTTTCTCCTACTTGTTCAATTGCTATTTTCTTCAAGTAATGTTCCATGCTCAGCTCTAACCACAGCATACAATGTTCTTATTGTCTTATCTACTGTGCTGTGATATGAAGTGATACGAGGAGCTGTGCTTCCCAGACTATTGTGTTTTGTGGAAAGTTTGAAATTATGGTGCGCAACAAGAAATGTATTTCTTTAACTTCTAGCAGAGACGACATCATAAACCCCATGCAATCAAAATTTGAGTTTTGCAGCCATTCTGTTACTTTTAAAGTAACTGATTGAAGCAGACACACACAAGTAAAATTTACAGTCACTCTCTTCCAGGAAAATGGAGGAATATTTTGATGACTCATATTGCACTTCACAGTTCTGGTCGAATTAAATGCTCTGAAGTGAGAATGAATGTTTTTGATTTTAAACAAAAGGGACAATCCTTCCTATATGTCCGGCCTACAACTTTCTGTTTCCTGCCCTTGTAAAGCGATTTCATATGGTCTTCATTTTCCTTATTTAGACGTGTATGCTATCAGACAAGCTTTTCGTCCTGTCTTGCAGATGCACAAATCCTTACACTCCTCATCCGGTGTCATCACATATTGTATTCTCCACACTCTGAAACCTGTCCCTAATGATAGAGTTGGCCCCTTGAGCAATAATGATGAATTTGTCTGAAATTTCTATAGCCCATTTAACCTTCTCAGCAGATTAAATGCACACTGCACACACAGTCGTCATGGTAATTCGAGCCAGCCTGATAAATTCCTGTCTTATTACTGTGTATGAACAATCGGTTTCAGTTAAACAGATTAATCGCCTGGTCCGTCACTAGCCATTTTGAGCACAGTGTAAATCACTGCAGAGTAGCAGCAGCCCTGCTTGTGTAGTAGTCAGACTACCAGCGATCTGACGTGGTGTGCCACATCCTCGGCATCTCAGCCTTTCCTTCCTTCCTCTGTGACTGTTTGCAGCTCTGTTTGCAGTGTGTTGCACATGATGGCTTTTACTCCTCACTGGGGAGCCATCGCTGCCACGGGAGGATGAGTAGAGGACAGATTATTCTCTCCCAATGATCTTTCTGTTTCTTTCTCTCCATCCTCTCATTTTTGCAGTGTTATTTTACAGTCAATTGTTTAATTAAGCGGGGAATGACAAATGCGTGTTTTTGAGGAGGGTGAGGGGAAATTTTGCATAGTAGGGATTTGTGTGACCTCTAGGACAAATGTGCATGTGGGCATGTTTTCAGGTTCTCAGCAGTGGGTATGTCAACTAAGCAGCATAGTGCTGATACAAGCCTCTTTTTATGTAATTCAGTCATACCCGAGACAAGTTTGTTTCCTACCGTCATATCAGTGTGCATGATAGCATCGCCACATGGGCATATGCCCCTCTCCACAGAGCTACACTCAACCTATTTACTTGCAGCACCACATGAATGAACGCTGCTTTATAAATTGAGCACGGCAGCTGGATGAAGTGTTATTGGTGCTTTCAAACTGTTTATAAAGAGGTCAGCAAGTAAAAAAAAAAATTCATTTGTACTTTTGCTGCTGTATGTTCCAGTTAATCTAACCCCAGAGGCTTATGATGTATAAGATAGCACAAATATCTGAAATATTGTGCTAATAGAGCAGGGTTTATTGTCACAAGAAATTATCACAAATGTGACAAAAAAAATTATAAAATAAAAAGTAAATAAATACAATCAGAGAGTAAGCTAAATGTAGTTGGTCAGGATTTGTGAACTGTTTTTTTTATTTTTATGGGTCAGCCAAAAAGTTTTGAGAAACTGGTTTGAACGTGCTTGTGACTTAGTGGTTTGACTTAGACTCATTCTGTAACTTGGAAACTAGTGATGCAACAAAATTCAGCTGCTGAAAATATTTACCTGAAACAGCAAAACAAATAGCAAAAATTTTCTGTTTCGGGCGAAATATTGAGTTTGACATAACAGGTCTGAAATATTGAGGGACTGTTAATTGCTGGAAAATGTTACAATTACCTTTTTTACCTCATGACTCTCTCATTATTTACACTATTTACACGATATGGCGGGGCTAAACAGATAGTGATGTCGAAGCAGGCATTGATCTTCTGCAGAGGCGATTTTTAGCCAGGCTACGTAATAAAGTGACACATTCTACAACCTGTCATTTTGCCAGATTGGCTTCAGTTTAAGCTGTTTTTAGAATAACCAGAAAGTTCTCAAACTTTCAGGATATTTTTATAGTACATTGATCTCTTACTGTATGTGCCAAAAGATCAAGTAAATTTTGATTTCTAATAAAATCCCAATTTAAATCTGTTCATCATATAAAGTGCTCATTAGGGTGCATCAAAAAATAAAACATTTCTGAAAGTTTTGAAACATGTTTTGGCAAATATTTAGCACATTTCCTGTCTAAGTAGAGTGTAAATGACTTCATGCTAGGGCTAAAGAGAAAATCTTGCATTTGATTTTATCTTGCATACAGATTAACGGTAAATGTGACTTCACCTTTATCAGTTTGGTAAGACATGAAGGTAAATAATGACAGAACTGTAATTTTTGGGTGAGGTTTCGGTTTCTGTGTGTCTGTAAAAAAAAAGAATTTCACTAACATCACTATTGGAAATTTGAAATGTCTTTTGATCAGTTTTTCATTTTAGAAAGACTGTGGCTCCCTAGTAATTTTATTTAGTCTGGAGCCATGTAGCTTTGTTTGACCTTGATGTTGTTACAGTATCTGCACCACTGCACTAAAAGCTGCCTGACTCTGGCTCAACCAATGGTATGAGTTTGGGTTGAGACTACCTGCCAAACTATGAGATACTGTTTTTCAGACCTGCTCCACAGCCTCCAAGTGCCCTTGAATCACCCTTTGCTGAGAATTTTCTTATTATATGTGCAGTTCTGTTTGGTGCAGATAGTGGTACAGAGACAATGCACTATACCTTTCTCTACCTTTCTCTATACTCTTTCACTTATCATACACTTTCATTTGTCAATTTAGATCAGAGACACCATGTTTTGATAAGAATTTTAGAAGGAATTATGGGAGGAGCTGTAAAACTGTATAGAAACAGTGTGCAAAATAATATCTTCAGCAGTGCCTTTGTTCTGCTCCATCTGGTTTTCAAATGTATGAAGCTTTCAATCAGGCCTCTGAACACCACAAGAGTCTTTTTGCTTTGTTTGGTCTGTCAACAAAGAAGATTATGTGCCAAAAAGATAGGACTGTGTCTATGTTTGTGTTTAAAGCCACAATGTCCCTCTGTCCCCATCGTTCTCTCAGAGGGCTTTCTCTTCCAAGGGGTTTGGCTAACTGAAAAGAAAAATAGAGAGAAAAATGCACAAGCCAAGCAGCGACGAAAATAGCCAGGGGCTTGTGGGGACCGTTTCTTCAGATTGAATCCCTCTGTGAGCAGAATCCATCCCATATCACTGTTCCTCCCTCTGTCTCCCACTTTCTATATCATGCACAGAGTATTTCAACATGGGAACACTCTGTCTGTATTTCCTCCGACTTGCTCATTAACGTGTGGGTCTAATGTTTGCGTAAGTCTCGCTGTAATTCCTGAATCAATAGTTGTTTCCTGCGGCCATCTGCAGTGAGAGTGAGGAAGGGGTGAAATTCTCCAGTGATCTCGAGTTGTTTGATGGAGAGTCATGCTTCCTACTTGCAGCACCAATTCTCCATTTATTGACAGAATGATATGTGTATTGACAAAGCTACATCAATAATTTAAAGCTGTCAAAATAGGAAATTCTCCTTTTGTCTTTATTAGTCTTTTTTTTTTTTACTTTTTGGTAGGGGTGTGCACAAATAATCCAATATCCGAAAATTCGATCTGTAATTATTATTCAAACAATAAAACACTATTCAAATTTTACTACGAGTCGATTTGCTGGTTGCAATTGTAGGGAATTTATGTTACATCCTAAGTACACAAACTAAAAGTCAGTTATATTATAACTAAATGCACTTGGGGAGCATACTTCCTTTAAGTTTCCACAAGCGACAGTGGTTTAAGAACAGAAAACACAATGCGCTGTAAGAAACTTTGCTTAGCACACCGTCTGATTTGTGTCTATGGAATATCTGTGTCAGCGCACTTTCTTATTGTTATCAGACTGAGGAGCTTTTATTGTTTTTATCAACATTAACATGTGAAACAATATAAATACAATAAACATAGGCCAACTCCAGTGTATGTAGGTTCTGTACTGTAATTGGCACAATCTGCTTTCCTTTTTCAGTTTAGTCTGCTTGAGCTTGGATGCATTTGTTCTGTTCTTTATATGTTTGTTTGTTTTGTTTACATGTGTTTTCAGATAAAAGAAAACCTTGAAATAACATAACATTCTTATAGAAAATTGTTGTGTATAATGCCTAATTATAAGCTTGTTCAGAAATGTCTTTCTCGTTAATTGTCATTTAAATAAACAAATATTTGAATGTTTGCTTTTTTATTAGCCCAAATATTCAAATACAGTGTTTTTGAAAAATGTACTTACCTATTTTTAGGTGCCAAGGAGATATGTTGATCTCCTTGTTTTATCGGAACCTACAGTACAGTTATAAAGTCAGCTGTTTATTTTTATGCATAAGGGTTTTATACGGAAAATATGCATTTATGAATATATAATATTTTTACATTATATATTTATATTTTAAATCTAATATATTCAATAAATATATTGTATAGAATATGTATAAATACGTATTACAGTACAAAGTGTGTGTTTTTGTGCATATATTATAAATATGTGTAAAATATTATCTGGAAAATATTTTTCTTTCTGTCTTCATCAGAAGTCTGCAATGTGCCATGTGACATGTTTTAGTACATGCATGGTAGAGTTTTGTTTTGCACTCTCCTGAGCCATTTCCTCTCTTCTCCCCCGGAGGCAGGGCTCTGGACACCCTTTAAGTGTTTGGGATTCACCTTGTGATTGAAAGTCTCGGGCGGCTGGCTCTCTGAGGATCCTGGGCAGTATTTTTGGGTTAGGTTCGATCCTTCTGCTTCAGTGGGATCTGCCGTCCATCTGAATGAGTTCCAGTATAGATCTGTAAATGAAGGGATGAAGGCAACTGTTCAAGCTATTGGGAATGTTGGAGAGGAAGGAGAGGTAAACCCTGTGCAGGGTTTCCTCGAACAAGACATTAATATGCCCAGAAAATGCAGAGAACACACAGGGATGTCCAAAACACTACAAACTACTAGCAAAATTTTTTAACTGTGTTGAATCTATTTAATGGTACAGTACATTTTAAAATATGTATTTAAAAAGATAATATTTCTTAAAGAGTATTTTTTTTTTTTTTTTACAAAATAATTAAAAAAATAAAAAAATTACAACACTGAGTGGAAAGAACTTTCCGTTATTTTCTACAATATGTTACAGAAAAGATGGGACTTAAATGAGTCAATCTATCAATAAATTGTTTATTAGACAAACTATGCTAATGAAGTAGTTCATTAGAGTAAATAGGCTTATCAGCTTTATACACTACTATTCAAAGGTTTGGGGTCAGTAAGTTTTTTAAGATTTTTTTATTCAGTGAAAATGACAGTACAGGACAAAATATTTTAATTAAATGCTGTTATTTTTAACTCTTCACGGTTTCTTAAAAAATGTTAAGCAACACAACTCTTTTTAACAGTGATAATAATATAATAATATATGATAATAATGTTCCTTGAGCAGCTTTTCTGAAGAATCATGTGACACTGAAGACTGGAGTAATGATGCTGAAAATTCAGCTTTGCATTACAGAAATAAATTACATTTTAGAATACATTAAAATATAAGACAATTATTTTTAAATTGTAATAATCTTTCACTTCGCTTTTATTAAATTTCTTGCTGTATTTTTGCCAAACTTTTGAATGGTCCCGAGATATGGGTGAGTTTAATTTCTAAATAGGTACAGATCTTCAGGACTGATACCCAAAAATGAATTGGACAGTCTTCACTTTTATACTATTATTGGTCTATTTTTTTCTTGTATTCGGCTCTCACAGAGCAGTCGTTTTTATCAAAATTATTATTTTTTCCCTGTGATTAAAAAAATGCTTGGTTGTTACCCAAAGCGCTCTTGAGAAATCTGTTAATTAGTGTATTTGCAGAGGCCAGATATTTTCTATGGATTCTTTTCAGTGAGCTCTACCGCATCTATCTTAGTGCTGTGCCAATATCTCAACCTGTCCTCCAACCAATACGCTCGTATAGGTCGTTTGTCCAAATCCCTGAAATATGACCCATCAGAGCGTATACTACAATTGCGCACCTATCAGCAAAAGGTCATTTTCATATTAATGTTTTGTACTCTTTTATTTGCACTGTGATTTGCGTTTCGTGTAGCTCAGTTGGTAGATTATTGCGTTATAGCTTGAAATGCAATCATGCTATCATGGGTTTGATCCCAGAGAACGGAAGTGCACGTAAAATTTAGCATGATTTCAGTGAGGGTTAGGTTTAGGGGTGGGGTTACGTGTGGTCATTCAAACAAATAAGCCACCTAGTAAAATTTGTACGAATTACTGTGAGATCGGTGTAAAAGGCCACACATTGCATTTAAAAAAACATGCGTTTTGATTGGTAATGAGGTTATATGTCGTTTCATGACGAGAGACGCAACGCGATACTGTCGTTATTTTTACGCCCGCTAGAGGCCGCTTAACTTTAATATGTAAATATAGGTCGTAATAAGGTGCTTGCACAAACGAACTTTATGGTCATTTTTTGTTGGAGGACAGGCTCCAATATCTCCACAGATTAGAGCCTTTGTATGTGCCTCAAAGTGTTCGCTTCACTGAGCAGCTGTCTCCGTTGAGGCCAGGTAGAGCCGATAGATTGGAAACCCTCTGAACCTCTTTCAAAGTCCCTTTCTCGCCCCATGGGATTCGTACTTCCGACACCTTCCTCTGTCCTTTAAGCTGTGCTTCAGAAACACGGCGGGGCTGGAATGATGGATCACCTTAGACCCACGCACAAGGACAGCACGGATGGGTTGATGCTGGGGACAGGGTGGCTGTCTGTCAACTCTCCTCTGGCAGGTCCAGTGCTTTGTGCTTTGTTCTTTCATGATTTTTATTTTTTTTGCCAGTGGATCGGTCCACTACTACAGGGGAAACACAAGCACATGGTCCCCTTGCACGTGGTTATGGATGATAGGAGGGGTCAGGGCAGATTTTTTATCTTATAATATTTTATGGACCACCATAGTGTCGCTCTCATGCATTCCCAAGCTGCTGTGATTTAGGTTAAAAATGCATAAATATTCAGAACATATCAAAGGATCTGTAATAACAGACAGAAATTGTGAGCACATAATAAACACAGTTACTTGTGTGGTGCAACATTACTGTCAGATCCAATATAGTAAGCACATTAGTTTAAATTTTTTGAAAATCCTGCATAGAAATGTATCTTGTTGGTGAATGATAACCAAGATAACTACTAGCATCCACACCAACACACAATAACGATCTGATTATTATAAGTGCCCACTGCAGTTTTGTCTTCTGCTGCTTTAAATGCTCAGGCTCTTTAAAGTGGATACTGGTTGGCTGTCAGCATTTTTATAATTTATAAAAAATATTCTGAAACTGATTCCAATGATAGTGTTCCTCTTGTGTCGTTATCATTATCTACCTAATTTTTATCTACAGTAAGCTATTTTCTTTAAATCCGCAAGACTTCTGATTCATTAGCCGCTATGGGTAAATAACTAGCAGTAAACGGTAAAACTGTTTGCGTTAAAAACCAGTGTGTTTATGATTATGACAATAAATGAATGTAATATGATAGCAAATACCAATTTACAACATCAAGCATCATAACGTTGTGTTTTAAATGCTTTCCAACATTTAAATAAAAATGTACCCCATTACATATAAACGAGGCCTTTATATGTAATGGAATCCTGAATAACGCATCATAAGAATTTTGTGTTAGTGTTGCAGGATAAAAGTTGCTAGAGTGTCCACATATAGTGTTGTTAAACGTTACACTGGGAAGCTTTGGCAGAATGAGAACAATGAGATTACTAAAATCAGGTTTGATGAGGTCTCTTGATTGTCAAGAGTAACATTGAATAACATTGTTTTTATTTGTTTGTTAGATCAGTCAGTTATGGCCATATGGCACAACCAGAACGTTTGATCAGTCATGGCCTGTAACCCCAGCCTCGTCTGCAGCGACTGGATCAGCACTACACACCTCCATCTTGATATGAGTCAGTCAGCCACCTCTGCGTACGAGCGAGTCAGAATGATGGAGAGGTGTACAGTGAAATGAATAGCTATGGATGGAAGGATAATGTAACAAAGAGCTGACACATGAGAAAAGAGGAATAAGTGCCAGGTGGTGAGGAATGGCACGGAGTACAGGACCGGACAGGTTTATTATTCCAGGCATTGTTTGGATTTCCTAGTTGTATGCACTGGAATTATAATATTTTCCTTTTAAACTTGACCAACAATGAGTAACAACAAACAAGGATGTAAAATTGACTTCTTCTAAGAGAAAGAGGGAGCAAAGAAAATGTAGAAAACTGAATGCAAGAAATTGTATGTAATTGTAATGTTCAGTATGACACTGTAGAAATACAGTTTTACTTTAGTATTTATAGCATCTACTATTATAATATTTATTAATCACTTGAGTAATCTTTTATATTTTCAGTTTTCATTTGTTTTAGTAATTTTATGAGCCTTTGTGATTTTTACATTTATTTTGTAAGATTTCTGTTTGCCTTTTATATTTAATCATTTTTAGTGTTGATAATTTTAGTATTTTAACTTAAACTTAATTCAGTTACTTACCAAGACAACATTTTTATATTTTTATGTAATTGTAAGAGTAATGGAAATGTGATTCTTGATATACGTTTTTAAATTTTTCCTGTATTTTTTTAAAACCATTAAAACAATTTGCTGACAATCAAGTTTTCAAAATTACCAGGTCTTAGCTGTTTTCTTCTATATTATTATTGATTGATTTTGACTGTACAGTTCTCTCTGCATCAATTAACCATTTTATGCTCCAGTTATGGCCTGCACAGTTTTAGATTTTCTTATCAAATGTTAAACTGATTGTGTAAGATCCACTGTGTTGGATTTATTCCTTTTTATGCCGTATTATATACCACCTTGTTGAATTGCTTATGTAACTATATTTTCTCTTGACACTTCTAATGGGGGAGGTGTAGACTGAGGGTGGACTTGTGTGAACTCTGTTGCTTACTGTTAATTACTTAGATAGTTAGACTAGAAGCCTCTCTTGTGTACTGCCCCAGTCTTTCTCATTGCCGTTTCTCTTTTTTTTTCTTTAGCAGCATCAGCTCTTCACTAAAATTAGACAGGAAGATGCAATGAAACAGTAATTTAAAAGGGGATCAAAGAGGTCGACACATAATTCAGAGATTCTAATTGAAAAAAGCAAAGCAAAAAAGATACAAGCTGTGATTTGATCAGCAATGCTGTTAGTGAAGCTTCATGTTCATAGATCAGGATGAACAGAAGTTCCTGTTCCTGTCTGCTCCCTGAGTATGAGTCATTTAACATGGCACTTTCTGAAAGGCTACTGAAAAAGAATCATTATACAACTGCACTGGGACTTTTCACTGTTTATGTCATTCAGCTCGTCTGTGTTTGCAACTTTGCATGTTACAAAGTGACTGTCAGTCTGTGTATGAGTGGTGGGGATTTTTCAGTGACTCTTTCTGCGGTTCCATCATTAGTAGGTGGTGACAAGTGATTGTCAATGAATCGTTCAGAAACGCATATTCGTTCAGGACTAGCTGTATCCGAAATAGCATACTTTCTGTGTTTTCAAAAGTACTAATACTTCGGGACTAAGTTCATACATCAATTTGAAAAACATAACAATAACTTTTCCTGGTACCGTTAATATCGAGTCAATCCAGTAATTGCTAATAGCCTGTAATTGTGTGAGCACTTCGTAAAGAGCATTAAAGTTTACAGTTTTAAAGGTTTTTTTTTTTTGCAGCTTGATAATTGTAGCCAATCACAGGCTGGTTTTTTGAGCATCTGACCGCAGTGGCCAATCAGAATCAAGTCAGAATCCTTATTGTAATGGGATGGGAATTTACAAAAACAAAAAAAAAAAATAGTTTGTGCTTCGTGTGAACTGAAATGTTATTAGCTTCATTGATTATAAAGGGAGTGCTCTTTGCTCACTTCCTGTATATAATCCATTCCTAATTTGAATCAAATATAATTCCCATGCTGCTAAGTAGACTCTGAAAAAACTCAGGAATGATGGCTTTATTATAACGTGGAACTGAATCTGAAATTGCGATGTTTGTTAAAGCAACGAATGGGACAAAAAAATGTGATATGTGAAAATGAATCTGTGTGTTATATCTTGCTGTTCAAGTGCAATAGATTTGTTCTGTTACCTTTAATGTGTTTCATTATTTTGTTACTTTCAGTTGATCTTTTTATGCTGTGTTTACATAATTGAACATTTGAAGGCTACATGCTAATGTTTTAACAGATTATTTATTTATATATTTATTTATAATCATAGGTGATGATTTATGTTTCTGCCGGTGGGTGCCCAACCACAGTAACACCACCACCCCCCACCCCCCACACACACACCCACCCTCTTTTTGGAAAGCACAAATAAATTATCAACCAATAAAACTGGTTGAGCAATTGATATGGACTCATTACTCAGTGTAAAACTAGGCCTATACTTGATTGGTCATATACTCGCAGATACAAATGGGGTGAATAATGTTTTATGTTCTGACTTAAAGTAAACATTGGCTGGCCACATTTAACTTAGTTTTTTTCCTTATCAGAGCTTTTGAAATAGGAGATTAGCATTACATTTTAAAAAAAGAATCCACACAGAAGAGTATGCGATGATGCCTGTTTGCATTCATGCTTATTCTTTCTGCTAATTTTTCTGACTTTGAAGTATAGACTACTGCTGCATAAAACACCATGCGATTATAGTTTATTATAAACTCATGAAGTTTTGTTATAATGAGGGGATGGGCAAGATTGCAAAACTCAGCAATGGACAAAAACCCTGGTGTTTTGAGCAGTTATTCTAACTTTAACGCCACTGATTGCATTCAATAAATCTTTGTTCATTGCTACATTGTTCAACGCTGCAAAATCTTGATCTAAATAGAAACCTTTAGACGCTGTCCAGAGCGCAAACACAAATATGCACTGGATAGTTTGCCAGCTCTGTTTCGCCAATATACCAATACACTGTTTAAAGTAGAGAAGTAGGCATATTTGGACAAAGGGACGTCTTTATGAGTGAATCATTGAATCATTTACTGAAACAATTATTTTAAATATTGATTCATTCAAAATCTAAACACAGTCAATTACTGTGTTGCACATGACAAACACACAATAACGTTCTGTATGTTCTAAGTACAAGCTGTAGTTTTGTCGACTGCCACTTTAAATGCATGCGATCTTTAAAATCGGGTGAATTCTGATTGGCTGTCAATGTTTTTATCATTCATCAGCTGGAAATACATCTTCCTGAAAGTGATTCAAACATATTTCAAATCCATCTCATGATCATTATAGTTGTGGTGTCAACTTCCCTTTTCCCATAGAATTAGAATGATTATTAAAATCTTTATAGTTATCATCTGTGGTATAATTGGCCTCATCTCAGTGTTATTGAACTTTGTTTATTGAATTGTTATAGAAAATCAATGCTATATTGCTTAATGTGAAATAGTCTAAACTGCCAAATGTGGCTGATTGACTGGGGTTTAAGGACAGTAAAATATAGTGTTTTCAGTCCATCACCCAAGTTGTCTTTTAGCCAAGCTTTGGCTGTATTGATCAAGACATTAAACACAGTAAATACACACCCTCTGGATATTATGAGGCCATGCAGGGATATTCCTCTTCACTGCACTTTAGTTGCTAATTATCATCTTATCTTAATATGACTTATAATACACTAGATTATCTTAAATAAACCTTAGGAGAATGGACATTTATAGCATTTATGTTCAAATTTGGCTAGATAAGCTATCAGGGGAGACGCTTGTTTTGCTGCATCATCCTGTACACAAAGCAACCAGCTGTCTTTTCTGCACGGTAATCACATCTGTTATAATGCTGCATAGGCAATCCTACTGTACATATAAGCATATTAAGGCATCATCTATCTCTTGTTTTATAAAGCATTGCTCTTTTATTTATCATTTCTCTTACATGTTCTGCAGTGGAAAACTACTTTTCCTAATCCATTCTGTGGTCAGTGCGGTCAGTCATTTTATTGAGCAATAAGAATTAATTTGTTCTTTTGAAGATCCCACAAATTAGACTCCTAAATCATCATGCTTCATTGATAAAAGCCCACGGCCACTACGGTTTCTCATAGCATCTGAATGATGGACGAGATTTCCCCAGTGGCCTGCCGTGATCCCAAGTGTCCTCCACTCACTAAATCCAGACAATAAATAGAGACACTGTAGTGAATGTAGACTGTAGGGCCCTTCTTTTAGTTTTTCTGGATTCCCTTTTTTCCATTGTAATATTTCTAGATTCATTTTAATTGTTAAATAAAATTTTGGAAAGCTAAATCAGTGTTGTACCGCACCGCATCCAGTGTAGGCCATAGATATGCATATACTGTATCTATGTTGTACTGTAGACAGCATAACTTATTATAACAAGTTCTATAGTAGAACGCTCACGTCCAGTGTAGACATGGTGTAACATTGATTTTGCTTTGTTTTACAGAACTAATTGTTGCCTGGGTTGTGTACGTGTGGGGCGGAGCTATCAAAATAGAGGCGAGAAACTTTTGGGGCAGGGGCGTGTTTGTTTTGGTGATTTCAAATGTCAACATTGGCTACAAGAAATCACTTACCCTGCCTTTAAATCATGAAACGTACATAATTTAACGGCAATACAAATTTTTTTAAGGCCCTATGAAATGTTTTTTTTTTCTCAAATTCCGTTTCATTTTTTTTACCTAAATGGATTCCATTTTAATGGTTTCATTACATTTTAATTGTCAAAAGCATATCTAAATAACTGATTTTATATAAAAAAAATAAAATAATAATTATCTATATCTATATCTATCTATATATATATATATATATATATATATATAATTTTTATTATTTTCTTTATCAGAAATACTTTACTGTCACAGTTTCTTCAAGTTAAAGCAAACTTTTATTTTGACGGGTTGCTGTGAAGACAAATGTGTGTAGTAAACAAAACCGTGTATTTGCGCACCATTCGTTCACACAGAGACATGCAGAACATGAAGGATAACACTTCCTCCATACTCTTCAAATTTGTTGTAAATTTTCAGTGAATAATTTTTTTTGGGTAATCGGTTCATTGCAATAAATATAAAAAATTTGATCAAATAAACATCTAAAAAATATGGCAGTTATGTAATAAGATTAAAAAAAACAGAACTGCAATGTAACAATTAAAATGTGTTGCAGCTTAATTGGAAAGTGGAAAGAGAATTTTATATTTTCTATTAAAATATTTTGCTTCTATATTGTTTTTTTTTTATTGTTTTTTTTTTATTTGAACCTTAAAATCTGCCACTGTCAAGTTACTATCTTTTGGGCTTTTCTATGCAAAAATTGATAAAAGCAACTCATTAGCTTGTAATCAACATGTAATTAAGCTGCATTTATAATGAAACAAAAAAGGCTTTTGATCAGTTACTTCACTTGGTATGCTTTGTTTCTACGATCCGTTTAATATGTACAGTGTTATGAAGAGCCATTATCTTTATACATAAATATGTAATGTGTGCTATACGGCAGAACTATATATATGACTCTAGACTGCTGACTTTATGAGTCCACATATCAAAAGAAATAGGAATGGCCTCCACACGGTCCAAGTCCACAGTGCTTTGTCATTACGTTGCAGACAGACAAACAGCTGTTCCACGTCCATGCTGGACTTACAACGCACAGCACACTTTCAATTATATGGGCTCTAGGCAGGCTGTGTAGAGATGGGTGCTTTCCAATTACACGGCAGGACTCGGCTGCCGAGTGAATGAGCCGCTGCTGTATACACAGACATGCTTATGTTTTAGCCCACACACAGGCTTGAACGTGAGGGTGCCGTGACCGATCTCGCAACTGGCTTTATAAGGATATGTTTCATATCAGGAATAACTCTCTACATTGTAAGACTGTCAGTGTAATAAATCGCTTTCTCGACTAATGAAGCGTATGTGTCAAATGATGGTTTGTGTTTGAGAATTTTAAAGCCGTTATGACTCTCTACTGAGGTTTGTTGGCCTGTCTAGGGAGAAACTTTATAGAGTGCTTATTGATTTGTTTAACACTGGATTCTTGCTCCCTGCATCCAATAAAAGGATAAAAAGACAGCAGATCTAATCCCATGGTTTTAATGAATTTTAGAAATCGGCTTGGCACTGGTTACAAAGGTTACTTATGTATGTTTTGCTTTGCATGTAAGGAGACAGGCTTAATTTCTGAGCCTATGAAATATATT
Source organism: Carassius carassius (assembly GCF_963082965.1). Lineage (NCBI taxonomy): Eukaryota > Metazoa > Chordata > Actinopteri > Cypriniformes > Cyprinidae > Carassius > Carassius carassius. Next base: position 11,322,209 of record NC_081801.1, read on the forward strand.
TTATAAACACTCCTGTTCAAAAGTTTGAAGTCTGAAAGATTTTTTAATATTTGTCCTATGCTCACCAAGGATGCATTTATTTGATTAAAAGTACAGTAAAACAGAATTGAAATGTTTTTATAATTTTCAGCGGCCATTACTCTAGTCTTTGGTGTCACATGATCCTTAAGAAATCATTCTAATATGCTGATTTCCCAATTAACTGCTCGAACATGTCATATTATTATAAATGTTGAAAATTTTAGTTTGTATACAGTTTTAGACCATCAGACGGTTATTAGATGATGACAGAATGGGAAAACTTGAATGGACTAACCAAATGAAGATATGAAAGTGATTACAGCTATAACATTTTAGAAAAACACTTTTTTCTGTTTGGCTCAGGAATCTTGTGGGGGCATGTGGTTCACATTCTTCAGTTGAGGATTCTGGTTACTCAGAACACAGTGGGGTCATAATGGGGCTTCTTTCTTTTTCGGTATGCTGTTCCATTCTGCCCTTAAAGAGCTGTCAATCAAAACCTCCCCGAACATATTTGTACAAAAAGACTCGTCCTGTGGGACAAATGACTCTGACAGATCGCTGTCTGAGTCACAGTCATTCTCCTGCTTGTAAGCATTGACCTGCAGGTCACCGCAAGGAACAATCCCTTCAGATCTAAAGGGATATCTCACCCAACAATGAAAATTATTTCTTCATCAACTGCAGATTTTGCCAAAACACATTTTCTAACTAAGATCATTCCTTGCTTCTCTCACTTATTTAAGCTCAGCCATAGCTACACAGATGTTGTGTCTTGCTAGGCATGGATGTAAGATTTGGCAAAAATGCAATGGAAAATGCATGGCAAGGAGAGTGATTTTTCTATATTGAGACGGTGTTATGTGAATGTGTGAGAGAGAGCAGCTGAACGTGAATAATGATGTGAGTCTGCAAGTGTGAATCTGTGTTTGTGTGTGCTGTGGGGTGTATGCACACGGGGCAATTACAGGTACAAAAAGCACTCCTTTTTTGAGCCGTAAAAAGTGTTTCCATGGTGATGAGGTCATCCCGTCAGGACTAAAGAGGCAGGAGGACGCTAATAGTTTGTTTCGGTCACCTCTCGCCAGCCTGGGAGGCTAAAGTGCAGGTGTTAAGACAAGAGGATCCCTAGGTATTGCATCTCTGTATGAATGCTATTTTCACTCTTTCTTGTCCTCTTTAAACGCTACGTGTTGTAAAGCATGTCCCGAAACTAAAGGGAAGTGAAGATGCTGCATGCAGCTTCCAGTTTCTTCCATTTCAGAGCGGCAGGAGTCTCGCCATGCTTCGTGTAATCAATGTTTATTTTTAGCCCAGCCTTTTCGGTTTTTCGAAAGAGAAAAGGCCATTCGGATAAATGGGATTTTTAATCATTAGTCACAGACAAAAGGATAGAAATCAGCAGGGCACGTCTCTTTGTGCAGGGTCTGTGAATGGTCGTTGCACAGTTAGGGCTTGACATTGTGTTTTACTGACTCAGTGGAGTTCCAGTAAAGGCTGACTTACACTCCTCGGTCTTTGTAAAGCCCTGGCGTTGTGTGTGTTTATGAGCTTAGGCCAGCGGTACAGAAAGAGATAAATTCCAGCCCCAAACGGTGTCGATAATGCTCGTTACAGTCCATAATGAGGTCACAGGCACACTGTCTGGCCCTGATAAAGATTTATAGAGGGTGTGACTCATTGGAGTATATCTGGATCCGGGGCCGTGCTGCGCAGCGCTGCCACCACTGGACACAGGAAGTGCTCGCTGAGACGCGTTCAGCGCCCTGCCGCTTGTACTGGAATCAAGCTTGTATGCCATTCCTGGTGCTTTCCATGAAGAGGATACAAATAATTTATTTTAAAGCATTAGAAGCACAGCTTACTTTTTTGTGTATGAATTGGGTATGTTAGATATTAGCTGGAAAAAAAATATAATGTAGCATGAAATGTAGATTATCTTAAAGTTGTTGTTTTAAACTTTAAAAATGTTAAGGGTTGGCAGGATTTTTAGTTTTTGAAACAAGTCTCTTATGCTTACCAAAGCTGTATTTATTTAATTAAAAATACAGTAGTAATATTCTGAAATATTATTACTACTGTATTTTTCGGACTATAAGTCGCATCTGAGTATAAGTCGCATCAGTCCAAAAATACGTCATGATGAGGAAAAAAACATATATAAGTCGCACTGGACTATAAGTCGCATTTATTTAGACCCAAGAACCATGAGAAAACATTACCGTCTACAGCCGCGATAGGGCACTCTATGCTGCTCAGTTGTAGACTACAGGAGCACTGAGCAGCATAGAGCGCCCTCTGGCGGCTGTAGACGGTAATGTTTTCTCTTAGTTCATTTCTCTTGGTTCATGTCAAATTAATTTTGATAAATAAGTCGCACCTGACTATAAGTCGCAGGACCAGCCAAACTATGAAAAAAGTGTGACTTATAGTCCGGAAAATACGGTATATAAAATAACGCTTTTTACTTTCATATATTTTAAAATGTATTTATAATTTGTGATTGCAAAGCTGAATTTTCTCCAGTTTTCTCCATTCTTCAGTGTCACATGATCTTTTAAAATCATTCTAATATGCTGATTTGGTGCTCAAGAAAAATTTCTTATTATTATCAATGCTGAAAAATAACCCAGGATTCTTTGATGAAATAGGAAATGGAATACATTTATGTTTGATTAGTGTACCCCTGCTAAATTGAAGTATTAATTTATTTAGAAAAATATATAAAAATATATTCATTAAATTATTATATATTTTATATTTAAAGTTATTTATTTAAAAAAAATACACATACATATTTAATACATTATTTTTTTAATTTTAATTTAGATATAAAATGAAGTTTGTATTAGTATCAGGGTTTCAGAAACTGCACACATCATAAAGAAAGCAGCACATTTAATATTTAATTTGACCTCCTGTGCTGGTTGATCACGATTTTCTGAAGGTTAAGTGGCTCCTTTCACTTACTTAGAGTCTCTATTTTGTACCCTATTCGTGTAAATTGTCTGCCACACTATGAGCTCTAGTGTAAGTGGTCCACCAAGAGTGCTGTTTTTCTGAGAATTGTGGAAGAAATGACTAAAAGCAGTTTGCTTGAGACAGCTGTCCTTGACCGTTACATTTTTTCAGCTAGCGCTCTGTACAAAACCTGCACAAGGTGCAGTCCTCAGTTGTGACACACAGAAAGAGATGTGATGGAACAATGTGTTTGCATGAAATCTGTCACAAGTGTCTCAACAGTTTTTCAGTGCACTAGGCAGCCCAATGTCGAACACACTCATCTGGAGAGTTAGTGGAGTTTGTATCTTGTTCATTCTTAATTTTGTATGACAACAACCAGTTGCAGGGCTCAACAGTGTGAGCATTTACTCTGCAACTAAAAAAAGATGTGTGCAAATGGTAAAATATACTTGCAAATAAAAGAAGTCCCTCAGTTTTATGAAAATGAAGGTCATAAATGATATAATATATGTCTTTTATAGAGGTTAAAGAGGTTTTGATCTTTGGAGATGGAAGAAACAGAAATCGTGAAACAACCTAATGTAATTATTATTATATTTTTTCAAAGGGTATGATTTGATTAAATAAATATGAGCGCTGGACATTTCAAAGTCAAAACTAAGCACTTTTGTGTGTTCCACCGAGTCGCAGTTTCAGAGCATTTTGCAATCGATGAATACTGAAAATTTGCTTACGATCTACTTTTTATATATTGTAATCTAAAAAATATTAATCTGTTTGAATGATCAGCCAGCAATAGTAAAGCATGGGAATTTCAAAAGTATATTGTATTTTAGGCTCGTTTAGAATTAAAAGCCCCCATGTTTTTTTTCTTCCCCCTTCATGATATCGGTACTTTGATTGCACAGCAAACAGTAAACCTAGTGTACTAGTATTTTTTTATTATTTTTATTTCTACTTTTATCCCTTTATTAAAGGAATAATTAATAAATCTTCATTGCACACCCAAATTTTTAAATATGCTCCTAAATGTTTCAGTTTATGGTTTTGTAGCTGCGCATTTCTATTTGACAGACAAATGCTCTGCTCTGGTGTTACTCGTGTTTACTATAATCTGCACTGTGGTTCTGTCAAGTAATTTAGTTAATATGATAAATGTCTTGTGCATTTGCCCATTATACTTGGAATAAAAGCTATATGATTAAGCCAGTGTGATTTCCTCCTCAGACATTTTCCGGTGGGCCATATTCATGTTTGTTCATATGATTGTTTTGTGTAGGAAATGCCCTGAGCGCTGCTTTTAAAGGTGATCAGCAGTGTACACTGCCAGGAGATGCTGCTGTTCCCCACCTTCTCCTACACATACACACAGGACTAAGATCAGCGGGCGGAAACGAACAGTTATTTACCCAGTGGGGAAAACCTGTTGGTGCGTGGTAGAATCAATCATATTAATGCCATATCCTCAGACTCGCACACACATATAAGTGTACAGTCGTGGCCAAAAATTTTGAGAATTACATAAATATTAGTTTTCAAAAAGTTTGCTGCTAAACTGCTTTTAGATCTTTGCTTCAGTTGTTTCTGTGATGTACTGAAATATAATTACAAGCACTTCATACGTTTCAAAGGCTTTTTTCGACAATTACATGACATTTATGCAAAGAGTCAGTATTTGCAGTGTTGCAGTTTGCAGAAGTTTGCAATCAACTTCTGGGCCAAATCCTGACTGATAGCAACCCATTCTTTCATAATAACTTCTTGGAGTTTGTCAGAATTAGTGGGATTTTGTTTGTCCACCCGCCTCTTGAGGATTGACCACAAGTTCTCAATGGGATTAAGATCTGGGGAGTTTCCAGGCCATGGACCAAAAATTTCAACATTCTGGTCCCCGAGCCACTTAGTTTTCACTTTTGCCTTATGGCACGGTGCTCCATCTTGCTGGAAAATGCATTGTTCTTCACCAAACTGTTGTTGGATTGTTGGAAGAAGTTGCTGTTGGAGGGTGTTTTGGTACCATTCTTTATTCATGGCTGTGTTTTTGGGCAGAATTGTGAGTGAGCCCACTCCCTTGGATGAGAAGCAAGCCCACACATGAATGGTGTCAGGATGCTTTACTGTTGGCATGACACAGGACTGATGGTAGCACTCACCTTTTCTTCTCTTGACAAGCCTTTTTCCAGATGCCCCAAACAATCGGAAAGGGGCTTCATCAGAGAATATGACTTTGCCCCAGTCCTCAGCAGTCCATTCACTATACTTTCTGCAGAAGATCTGTCCCTGATGTTTTTTTTGGAGAGAAGTGACTTCTTTGCGGCCCTTCTTGACACCAGGCCATCTTCCAAAAGTCTTGGCCTCACTGTGCGTGCAGATCAATCACACCTGCCTGCTGCCATTCCTGAGCAAGCTCTGCACTGGTGGCACTCCGATCCCGCAGCTGAATCCTCTTTAGGAGACGATACTGGCACTTGCTGGACTTTCTTGGACGCCCTGAAGCCTTCTTTACAAGAATTGAACCTCTTTCCTTGCATTTCTTGATGATCCTATAAATTGTTGATTTAGGTGAAATCTTAGTAGCCTCAATATCCTTGCCTGTGAGGCCATTTTTGTGCAACGCAATGATGGCTGCACACGTTTCTTTGCAGGTCACCATGGTTAACAATGGAAGAACAATGATTTCAAGCGTCACCCTCCTTTTAACATGTCAAGTCTGCCATTCTAACCCAATCAGCCTGACATAATGATCTCCAGCCTTGTGCTCGTCAACATTCTCACCTGAGTTAACAAGACGATTACTGAAATGATCTCAGCAGGTCCTTTAATGACAGCAATGAAATGCAGTGGAAAGGTTTTTTTGGGATTAAGTTAATTTTCATGGCAAAGAAGGACTATGGTGTTCAGTTTATCCAGACACACCTGATTTGGTGTTCCAGACACACCTGATTTATTCTCATTCCTAGGCTCAAAATGCTCGTAGCTAGAAACACATTGGCTTTAGTTATGCTGCTGTGCCACAGACATATGAAATATCTCTGTTTTCTTCTGCAGAGCTGCTACATAATAAAATCCTGTGGAGATCATGTAGCTAATTAGACACACATGCAGTGTGTTTAACTGAGTGATGAGAGGAACAATAGGGCAATGCCTGTTTGAGTTTTAAACCATGTTTAGAAGGTTTTCATTTTAGTATATGGACTGAATGAGTACAATAAGACACCAATGATTTATTGGCGCTAAAGTGGATGGATAGTTATCAGTGGGTTTTCGGCCAGTTGATGGTCACTTGCCCTATTGATATTTGTTGATCTTGTACCTTTTTTTCAGAAAAGGTCAATTGTATAGCTGGCTATGTTTTTGTCGAAATTGCTAACAGTGTATATATGGTTATAAATAACTGACATAGATATTTTTTTCAGTAAAAGTGTGTTTGTGAATTTTAATTTAGCTGTCATAGAATTACATTATATTGGTATCATGTTTTATCCCAAATTAAAATCCTATTTTTGTAAAGAAAACAGGATAAAAAAGAAAATAGATTTTTTTTTATTGTTTTTGGAAAAAAAAAATACTGTCCAAGGCTCCATTTATTTGATAAAAAATGCAGTAAAACCTGTATTATTGTTAAATATTATTAAATAATTTACATTTTAAATACCTGTTCAATTATTATATTATTATTACATTATATATTTTAATATGTAGTTTATTCCTGTGATGAAAAAGCTGAATTTTCAGCAGCCATTCATTACTCAGGTATGCAGTGTCACATGATCCTTCAGGAATTCTTAATTTGCTGCTCAAGTAACATTTTTTATAAGAGAACAACATTTATTTGAAATGTAAATCTTTTCTATCATTATAAATGTCTATTAATGCTGGATATGCATTATATCCATTTCTTTAAAAATAAATAAATTATATATATATATATAATACATACATACATACATACATATGTACATACATTAAAATGCAGTTTATCATTTTTGTGTTAACACAGAAAGAAAAAAATAAATCTAAAAATAAATAAAAAAAGAGTTGATAGCCTAAATTACAAAAAAACAAAAAAATTATATTTTGAATCCAGATCCAGCTCATAAATGATGCACTCTAGTCTGGATATTCTTTTGTAGCTTTTTCCTGCAAACGTGTTTGTAACTGAAACTCATCACCTAAAGGAATCACAAACATTTATCTTGATCCTGACTGAGAGAATTTGCCTCCACATTGATGTAATAACAAACACGATACAGCTGTATCTTTAATATTTTGTTGTTCCTTCACCACTTTTCAAAAGCATAACATTATGGATTCAGACAATGAATCAGACATTGAGTCAGAAAGAGGAATTGTTGGATATTAGAGCCTGTTGGGCTCTTTATCAGAACACAGAGTTTTTTGCTTTAAATATATTCAAAACTTCCTCGACAATGCCTCTGCCTAATGTGGTAATCTGGTGAATGCCGGAGTGCATATTGTTCTACAAAGGCTGTTATGAATCAGAGAGAGAGCTGTCAAGAGATGTCTCTCTCTCTCTCTCTCTCTCTCTCTCTCGCTCGTGTTTGAGTATAGTGTATGATTGGTTATGCTCAGTCAATAGGCTTCATTCAGTGTTCTCACACTCACTGGGATTAAATGATGTGGGAGTCTGTTATAGCACTAGTGTCAGTGGGCTGTGGTCACAGTTCTGTAGTCACTGGGCTCTGTCCAATACAACTAGCTCCATCCTAGCTCCATCCAGCCAACATTAGGTCTGCATGTTCAGATCTTTATCCCCAGATCAGAAATTATTTATTTACTATTTTTACATTTAAATATACATTAGAACAGCTCATTTTAAGCAAACACATAATATTGAGCTTTTTCAATTACATGAAATCCAATCTGAAGCCCAATCAATTTGATCAATAAGTGCAAACTGGGACATTTGGTCCCAAACTATTTTATTTTATTTTATTTTATTTTATTTATTATTATTATTGTTATTATTATTATTATTAACCAAGCTGTATCTGAACATTAACACAGCATGTAAAATGAATAGGAGGTGTGGACTGTGTTTTATCGTCAAAGCCGGGTGACTTGTCAGACTTCCAAAAAGAACAAATTATGGGAGCCTGTTCAGCAGGTCTATCCATCCGTCCAATCTGTCTTTATTGTAAATATTTGTAACCTCTTTATTATAAGACTTTATTCCGTTGAACTCACAACAAACCATTTTCTAGTTTAAAATGACTGATCCAGCAGTTCAATGAATTTCTTCAATTGCATTTCATTTTAATTTTGCTATTGTGTGTTGTTTTTGCTACGTCCAACTCATATATATCTGTATGTGTTGGCACAGTGCAGAGTAACAGTCAACTCCTGTGAAATAATATTTGGATCAGTCATGCAATCTCGAACACTTGATTGTGCTGCTTCACACAGTTTTCAATTTGAGCTGGATAAACTGAAGCAGGAGGTGTATCGCTGCCCCTCTTCCTGCGCTAATTAGAATAGGCAGTGCTAATCAAGCTAAGTGCAGCCAACTGCCTGTGTGGCTCTGTACATCAGTAGGATGGGGTGGTATGTGTCAATGGGACATTAATGATCCACACAGTACAAGACAGGACTAGATCTCTCTGTTTCCACTGCCATTAAGATGTTCTCTCTGAGAGCAAGAACAAAAGAGGGCCATTGAGAGGGTTGCTGGCGAGGGCTGACATGGATTGTCATGTTTATCTAAACTTAAGAGGCAGAAATTTAAACAAGAGAGTGCCGAAAGAGAAAAGATGACAAAAAACAAAGAGAATATAGAGGAGGCAAGAGGAAGCACAGAGATAGATGTGAAAGGAAATATATACCATCTCAGAAATGCTTTATAGAAGACTAGCAGACTGGACAGAAATAGGCCAGAAATTCATCCTGATAGCTCATGAAACCAGCGTGGATATATGCCAGTATCCAAAAAAATAAAAAATGAAAGGGAAAGAAAAGCCCCACATCCCTTTGTTCTCCTTTCTGTGGCTTTGTAAATATCCCAGCCTTGTGCTGTTTGTATTGCGAACTAATTACCGTGACTGTAATTAGCAAGGATTGAAATAGAAAATCATGGATTTATTTGAATTAGTGACACAAGCGCAAATGAATCTTCATTGCTATTCACGATTAAAAATGAGTGAGACAGAACCTGTTGTTTTTTTTCTAATGAATGAAATGATCCTAAAATATATTTTTTCCTATTACAAAGTCAGTTTTTCCTCAAACGTTTCTATAAAAAATCTTTTAAATTAATTTCCTCGTTTTGTGACACTTGCATTATAATTTGCAGTATTTTTTATTAGCATTATTTTTAAATCTAGAGTTTATGTGGCTTGGAGATATATACCTAAATAGGGTCCCACAATGTTAATAGTTATATATTTAGGCACCAAAATGTCTTTAAGTTTTAGTTTTGCAAACCTTTTGTAATGCATCACAACTCAATAAATGGGATCTGAAAGCTTGATTCTTTCACCCTGTCATTCTGATTCAGCTGGTCTATTAAAGTAGATAAACATGTCGGCTTATTTCACATTTTCCTCTGTAAAATAACAAGGTCCTGACTGTACATTCAGCATCATACTACATTTCTGATTGACAAGCTGAAAAGAATTACAGCGTGTGACTCAGGGAAAAAGGGTAAGTGATTGGCTGGCGGAGGAGGGCTGTGAATCAGGTGGTATAATTTGTTCTTCTCCCTCTGATCGCTGCCATGGAACACTGCCCATGTATGAGGTCAAAAGAGTATCGTGCTAGATCTGAATTGTGCCACAGAAATCATAACCTTTCTCTGTCTATTCTGTAATGGCAGAGCCTTATACTGAAGTGGATACTTCTGCTGTAACTGAATGGTTCTACCTTAACCATCTATTCCATTTTGATTGTCACTTTGGTTATTTAAAGGGATAATCCCCCAAAAATTCAAACTCTTTTTCACCCAGAAATTGTTCCAAACCTGTATGAATTTCTTACTTCTGCTGAAAAAAAAAACAGTTGCTGGTCTCCACTGAATATGTTTTTTTTTTTTTTGAAGTCAGTGGAGACCATAAACTGTTTACCCATATTCTGGTTTCTCAAATCCTTCGAAACTCACACATTTGTTGAGGAGAAGTTGCAGCTCTGAGGGTTAGTGGTTCTGACAGTTTTTGTTGCAAAAACCAGTCGTCTTCGGACAGAGGAGTCTGTGAGTGTGTGTTTATGTGTGTCTAGACCCAAATCCCAGTGCACTGCAGACTAACATCCTCCTCCTCCTCTCTTTTGTGCTGATTTAATTTAAGAGTGGGCTGAATTAATAACATCCCCAAGGCATGCAGGGCGCCCTTAGAGCCCTTCTCATATTTACTCACCAATATAAAATGTTATAAGGAGTTCTTTTACATCCCTCCTGTGACTTGCTGGACACAGCAACATGCCCCTTTTTAAGGAATATAAGATTGTTCAAGATTAGATATTTTGTTTATTTTTTAAATTAAGCAAAACAGAAAATGTTCAAAGTACCATGTCCCTGATTTTTTTTAATGTAAATAATTTTTTTATATAAATTTAAATATGATGTAATTAAATATTTTATACAACTTTGTTTCAAATTCTTTATGCATTTCAGATTTTTATTTAAAAATGTAAGCAGCTGATGCATAACATGGATCATGGATATATATATACATACATATATATGTGTGTGTGTGTGTGTGTGCTACCCTACATTTTCCCGTTCTTAGAAAAATATTTTTTTTCCCTTTTTCTTTATATCTGCTATGTTCTTTTTCTCTCTCGTTTCTTTCATTCAATGACAAAGATAATCCTGCATGTGGTTTAGGTGCTGCACACTGATATTGTGCTTTGTGTCTGTAAATGGACTTCTGGTCAGACTAGGTGGAAGCTTTTTGTCAACTGCTTTTCTCTCCCTCTCTCTTAAGCTCAGTGTACAGTTTAAGGCTGTATGAATGAGTAAATAAATAAATATATAAATAAAGAGAAAGAATTCTCTGAGGAAGCGCATGTCAGTGTGAACACAAGAGAGTAAGAGCGAGAAAGAGAGAGGATGAGGAGGAGCTGTCAGGGAGAGCAAGCACAAAAGAAAAGACAGAAAGAACACAAAGATAGTGGATGAAAAATCTAGTCACAAAGGATACAGAGAGAGCTACAACAAAAGAAAAGGGGTGAAGGATAGAGATGCAAGACAACAGGTAACAGAAGGAATGAGAGGCATCAACTATAGAAGGAGAGGAAAGGAAGAGAGAGAGAGAGAGAGAGAGAGAAATGGGCCAGCTCTCCCCTGCAAGGCACACCCTGGCATTCAGCCGTAGAAGAGAGCAGGAGAAATGCTGAAAGAGAGAGAACAGTATTTGTCAAGAACTGAGGAAACAGCGTCTGTGCAGCAACAAGGAAAAGAGACAGAAAGACAATACGTCTCAGAGAGATGGCCATGCTTTACAGGAAGTGAACTGTGATATAAAAAAGCCAACTTTCGATTTTATATCAGGCATTTTTTCTGATGTTATGTCATCATCGTGAAGGGATATGAATATGTATCTTCTGATTGCTTAGATAAACATCAGCATGTCGATGATTTACTGATGTCTGGATCTGGAGGAACAGGAAGAGCTTCATTGTGCAGCACAAGCACACACTGTTCCACAAGTATTCAAAGATGTTTCACTGGTGTCTGCTACCATAAAAACAGGTTGAATTATGGAAAAGACAGTGTATTTTTTAGTAGAGTAGCTGCTTGGCATCTATGAACAACTGAACAGCTAAACTGTAGTTTAGGCTATTACAGTTACATTAAAATGAGACGTCCTATTTTGGTGTCCACATCAGATGATATTTAAAGGGATAGTTCACTCTCAAATTAAATTTTGGTATGTTTTAGCTTACCTCAAGGACATCCAAGATGTAGGTTTCTCTGTTTCCTCAGTATTTCCCATTTTGATATTTTTGGTCCAACCGTTCTTGTCTGTGACTCACATAATGGATGTCTATGGTCACCACCTCAAAGAGCATGCACAGAGGAGTCAAAATTAAACAATTCCCCATCGTAAGTATACATTGATGACCTAAGACACAAAAGGAGCGGTTTGTGTAAGAAAACGAACAGTATTTATATCGTTTTTACCTCTTGTACACAACCACGTACAACTGATCTGAGTGCGCGAGTGCTTCCTGATGTGACGTGCGCGCGCGCTCTGGCTTTAGTCTGCGCAAGCGCGGAAACCTACATCTTGGATGTCCTCGAGGTAAGCTAAAACATATAAAAATTTAATTTGAGAGTGAACTATCCCTTTAAGTTATTTTATATTCATAAAAAGCATATTAAATGTTTTAAATAACTTTTGTGAAAATAAAATGTCCGAAAAGGTGGTGAAATAATCGGCATTCGGCATTTTTCATCATTTTGTAAAAACGAAACAACATCTTTATTCTGACCTGTACTTATTAAAATGTATAAAATATATTACATTTCAAATGATTAAAAACTTCTTGCTGACAAATCTGTAACAGGTAATGGTTTGAAGGATAGTTAAAAAATATTGGTAAATATTAAAAATTCCAGTTAATTTGTATTTTGGAGACAAAATTGTGAGTTTTTTAATCTCATATAATGATTCTTCTTCTAAATATGCCTGACAGGATTTTTTTGGTATATAAACTATTGTTACACTGAGTGACATTTTTGTTGGTATCTTCTGTAAATAATGGTAAAAACGTACAATAATTATTATTTTTTCTCGGACAAAAAATAATAATAATTAATGTGTATAATATAATTTACATATATTTTAAGATTATTGTGGAAACTGATACTTTTCTCAGAATTCTTTGATGAAGGGAAAGCTCAAAAGCTGTTTTGAATGTTTGAAATCTGTATTGAAATTCATAACAAAATATTTTGTGACAACCCACCTTGGCTAAAACAAGGTAACTTAGAAAATCACATAGCAACTTTCTAGCACCTCAGCAAATGTTTTGCTTATGTTTTTTTTTTTTTGTTGCCATCAGTGAGTATGACATCAACAGGATCTGATGTCATGGGAATAAACCCTAGTGCTTAATGTTTGAGATATATACCTCAGGATTCATTATGTGATTACCGTTGCTCCTGGAAGGGATGGCATAAATGTTTTCTCTCTCTTTCACCTCTCACCAATAATGACTGTGATGACGAATTTCGTAAATGTCACTAACAAGTGTTTGTTTTTTTCATTTGCCACCCAGCATTAGTCACAGTGCATGTTTGAGTGCTTGAGTGACGCCAACACACTCTCATGTCTCGATCTGTACAGTTGTGCTTCGATGTCTTTCGCTCCCCAAAAAAATCTCATTCAGCCACACTATGATTTTTCTATAAATATCGAACATGCAGGTCCCAGGAGGGAAATCTAATCTATTTTATCAAGTGCTTGCAACTAGGTAACAGAAGATCAGATTTCTATTCAACTTTTTTATTTTTAGCATAGATGAAAAGCTTGTGTGGATGTTTTATTTTAATCAAACAAGAAACTCTGATGATTCAGATGAAACCTGTTTTGACATTTAACATCCAATAGCAAGCATGAAATTAATTGTTTTATTCATTTGTCCTTTAATTCCTATTTACACAGTGACTTTCACTTTCATTTTCATTTTTCATTTCAATTTCATTTTTTGAATTTTCTTGGATGAAATAGTCATTTCAAGTCAGGTCACCTTTATTTACATTTAGATTTACATTTAATCATTTAGCAGACGCTTTTATCCAAAGCGACTTACAAATGAGAACACATGAGAGGCAATCAGACCAACAAAAGAACAACAACAGTATACAAGTGCCATGACAAGTCTCAGTTAGTCTAGTACAGAACGCATAGCCAGGTTGGTTGTTTTTTTGTTTTTGTTTTTAAGAATATGATAGACAAGAAAATAAAAGGTAAGTGCTAGTATTAGTTGGTTAAGTGCTGGCGAAAAAGATGAGTCTTTAGATGTTTTTTGAAAATGAGTAAAGACTGGGGAGGGCATTCCACCAGCTTGGCACAATCCAGGAAAAGGTCCATGAGAGTGTTTTGAACCTCTTTGGGATGGCACCACAAGGCGTCATTCACTTGCAAAGCGCAAACTTCTGGAGGGCACATAAGATTGACCTAGTGAGTATGTTGGTATGTTGGTGCCGTGCCAGTGGTCATCTTGTAGGCAAGCATCAGTACCTTGAATTTGATGCGAGCGGCTACTGGTAGCCAGTGTATCCTGATGAGGAGAGGAGTAACGTGAGCTATTTTTGGCTCATTGAAGACAACCCTCGCTGCTGCATTCTGGATCAGTTGCAGAGGCTTGATATACATGCAAGAAGGCCCGCCAGGAGAGCATTAAAATAGTCCAGTCTGGAGAGAACAAGAGCTTGGACAAGAAGTTGGGTGGCTTGCTCTGACAGGAAGGGTCTAATCTTCCTAAAGTTGTATAGGGCAAATCTGCAGGACTGGGTCGTTGTAGCAATATGGTCTGTGAAGCTTAACTGATGATCGATCACATCTCCTAGGTTTCTGGCTGTCCTGGAAGGAGTTATGGTTGAGGAACCCAGCTGTATAGAGAAGTTGTGATGAAACGCTGAAGGTTGAGCTGAAGGTGATGGTCATTCATCCAGCTAGAAATGTCACTCAGACAGGCTGACATGCGAGCAACTACTGTCGGGTCATCTGGTTGGCATGAGAAGTAGAGTTGAGTGTCATCAGCGTAGCAGTGATAAGAAAAGCCATGCTTCTGAATGACAGATCCTAATGGTGTCATGTAGATAGAGAAGAGAAGTGGTCCAAGTACTGAGCTTTGAGGAACCCCAGTAGTAAGTTGTTGTGACTTAGAAACTTCACCCCTCCAAGACACCCTGAAGGATCTATCATAGAGGTAGGACTTAAACCACAGGAGTGCAGTTCCAGAGATGCCCATCTTTCTGAGGTTGGACAGGAGAATCTGGTGATTAACGGTGTCAAAAGCAGCAGACAGGTCAAGTAAGATGAGTACTGAGGATTTTGAAGCTGCTCTTGCCAGTCGCAGGGCTTCAGTAACCGAGAGCAGGGCAGTCTCAGTTGAGTGGCCGCTTTTGATGCCAGATTGGTTGCTGTCCAGGAGGTTATGTAGCACTTGATACTTGATACTTTGATTTAAAAGCAGCTTCTATAATATTATTTAACTATTTAAACTATAATAAACAGTAAAATAATAGAATCAGTGATGCAGACTTCTTCAAATAGGCAAATTAAATTTCTGCTGTAAAGAATCTCTAAAAAAGATAATATTGTAATTTTTCTGCTCAAGTCAGTTTAATATTGATATAGTTCAGTTCAAAAACTGTGTAAAGTTTAATTATGAAATATAAGTCATTGTATGGAAGGCAACAATGTCGTTATTCATCCCAATTTAAATCAGTTGAATAACAGTGTTGATGTTCCAAATTCTTTTTAATAGGAATCCATGCAATTAGGAATTTTGCGTCAGGGCGAAATATTTTCTCAGACAGATTTTGCAACGGGTTAAAGTTGTTCCATGGATTTGCCATTATTTGTGTTTGTGAAATTTCAATAATTTGCACATTTATTGGTTAAACTGATAATGTTAAGTCTCATGTTACGGCACTCACTTTTATGATAACATTAGGAAAAAAAAAACAATCAGATTCTGTGTTAGGAGTATCCATATCTCTTACATGGTGACAGGCAGCAGTTTAGCCCTTAGAAAGGTTAGTTTTCCTCATATGGCCAGAGGATGGGTTAGGCCATTAGTATTGATAAAGCAGTCATGCACTGAAGGATGCTCTCCATTGCCTCTCAGACTGAAAGAAGAGCCATCGCCTTCAAAGTCACTACTAAACAGCTTTTAAAATGGTATGAAATCAAGATCCAACTTAACCTTATCTCACCATTCTACTAGTTTCTCTATTATACAACGCTTGCTACTTTTTCAGCTTATTTTTCCACATTTTTTGCCATAATCTTTAAGGTTCTGGTCTGAAGGAGAGGGACCGAGAAGACAGGGAAACCTAATCCATCTTTTCTGTCCCAGAGGCATTGTGGGATATGAAGTCAAGCGCACTGCGAGTAAAGCTGTCATCGGCAGTGATGCGTGAAGCGGAAAGCGGGATGTGTTTTTCTGCAGTTCATGGTTTACCTAGAATCAGAAGCCAGAACCCCACCACAATCACATACGCTAGGCTGTGTAGCTGTCCAACTAGAGGAGTTAAAAGGCAAGACCTGTGATGCGTTATTGCATTGTAAATCAGATTTCGGTATAGATCATATGAATTAAAGCAACGCTTGTTTATTTAACCTTTGAGGAACATTAATTTCGCAGATGCATAGATGCTACCCCGAAAAAACTATAAAATATCCACGCTAGCTATAGGTGATGTAAAGCGTCTGGCTATAAGCCTGAACAGAATTTGTTGTAAATGCTCTTTCCTGTTGGGTCGGTTTAAAAAGGGCTACCCCTGAAAAGGTGGCAATGTCAGACTAAAGGGACAGTTCACCCCAAAAAAAAAAAAACATGAACGTGAGAAAATAATGACAGAATTTAGGTTTTTAAGTGAACATCCCTTTAAATGTGCTTGATGTTATATAAAACAGCATGCAGATTGTCCAATCCACACACACAGACATTCATCGATTATGGAAGTGCGGGATAACAGCACTGACCTGCTTGTTCATTTGAGTGGAATGTTGGCGGAGGCACTTTAGGGGTCATTGGTAGTGTTGGCCATAGTGAAATGGACCGTTGCAGTGCGGAAACTGACACAATTGTAGAGCTGCGGAATTGCTTTAATAGAACAGTTGATAAAACTACCCTATTAAAAACAAACCTCTTTTTCACTCCTAAGGGGAAACATACGGCACTGCTTGAAACACTGTGTGTTTAAAGTGTCCTGAGTACACACAAAGGGCATCTGAGCTGTGGCTTTTTGATAATGTCAAATAAAACTTTCCTTGGGTCGTTTTCCTAAACAGACGTGGTCCCTTTAAAAAGGTCAGACTGACAGAGAAAACAACTAAGCTGAGTTGGTGTTTAGGGAGGGGGGTTGCTGGACTGGAGAAGCGTTTGGTGCGAATCTTGCTAACATAATTGCAGTCTTGATTTCTACAAGCAGCCTCTGTGTCCCCTTTAGCGCATACAGTACACCTCCACACTACCCCCACTTTCTCTCTCCCCAGGGATATGTGTGGTGATTTTAGAAGCTATCCAGCCCTGCAGACAGGGGAAGTGTGACTGAAACACGTATAATATAAAATAAATGTATTTTCCGATCTGATATATGATGGGGGGGGAAAAGGAGAGGAATGAGTTCAGCAAAAGGTGGATTCCAACTCTAGGTCGATTGTATCAGAACAGAGTTGTGCACTTTACACCCTATGCCACTGAGCCTGTTGCATGATGTGCATCTTTAGTAATGTGGTCTATGCTAACCAGAAGTTGATGGGCGGAGCTAGTGTGAACAAGGTTGGTTATTTGCTTAGTGTAAATAGACACTCGGAAATTTTGTCTTCCCCTCGCTTTGGCCCAAAGTGTGCATGGGCCACTGGGCCTGAGCCCATGATGCCCATTGGATAATCCAGCCCCTCTGTGCACACACACGTGCCTATTTTCTGGTCTTTTCTGTGGCTGGAGCTGCTGTTGGAAATGTCCCTGTTAAAACCAGGAATGTCAAAAACCTATTAGGCTCATAGGAAAGACAGAATATTCTATTTATAGCCGTTATAATTCTATCAAATGTGCAATATGTATTATTTTCTCATTTATTTGATTAATATTATTGATTGCTTTTAGTGATTTCTTATACTTATCTTTAATGTTGTGAGTGCTGGCATACGATTTTCTGTGTCCTAGAGCTGTGTGGATTGGGATGACAGGAAACTGACAGTAAAATTGGGAGAGTTGAAACAATGCTGTTCTCTTTGTGCTCATTTTTGTGGCAGATATTCATTTGGGTTATGTGGTTTGGCATGCGTTGTGAAAGAATGTATCTAGCAGCATTCAAAAGAGGGTTAACTGTACAAATCAGGTGGAAAAGAGCAACTGCAGGGTGAAAAGTCTGTCGCAATCTTATTTCTCTCCCAGATTGGATAAACAACTAGCCTTCGGTGTTGTGACTTGGTATGCAAGTCTCAGACAAAATTGTTTAAGTGGAGTGCAGATGCTGAAGGGTATGACGGTGTGTGAGCTGACTTTGTGTGTGGTGTATGCTGGTGTGCAAATATAATAAGGAGAACAAACACGGTTTTAGAACAGACCATGTGTATCGCTGGGGTTACTTGGAAATTCATAAGAAGAATAAGAATATATTTAACTATTATTTAAAACTAAATGATAATATATGAAAATTCTAAAATTCATTTCATGATTTTTTTTTTTAATGAAAGAAAACAATAATGTATGGAATGTGTTTTAAAATGTGTGTGTCTGGCACTGGTAGCATCAACATTTTTATTAAATAAGACCTTATAAACAAGAATAACTACACATATTGTGATATAGTAATTAACAGTTCAAACATTTGTGGTCATCAATAAATCAATAATTTTATCCAGCAAAGATGCATTAAAATGATCAAAAGCGAGAAAAGTGAAAAAGGCATTTATAATGTTACAAAATATTTTGTACTTCTATTTTCTCACAAAGCTCAGCCATTTTTAACATGAGAAAGAAATGTTACTGGAAATTCAGCATTTCCTTTACAAAAATAAATTACATTTTAAAATAAATTAAAAGAGAAAACACTCTTTTGAATTCTAATAATATTTCACACTTTTACTGTTTTTGCTGTATTTATTATCAAATAAATGCAGTCTGTGAGCATAAAAGATCTCTTTCAAAAATATTTTGAACTATGCTACTTTTTAGTTTTTTTTCTCACAATATTTTTTGCTATTGTTGTTTAAAATGTCTTATTTAGTGATATCGTTGATGGTACTAAATTATATCATTAACAGTATGAACACATTACTGTTTTTGTCAATGAAGAGATACTTGAGCCTTAATAATGGGTCTGTACATTGTGTACAACATTTTTTTGGAAACACTTTATGTTCTTGGTTTGGCTCTGTATATTGAAGTGTGTGTGTGTGTGTGACTAGCCTCTGCTTCTCTGTGGGAATGATGCTTCCTACCGTCAGATCCAGGTGTCTTTCCGTTCCCTTCCCCCAGTCCGAGGCAGATGTAGTCTGTGCAGTCATGGAGATATCCATGATCAAAGAGCCTATACTTATGGCACAATAAGATCCTGCTAATAATCCACAATTACTTTCAGACACATGCTAGTGCCAATCAGAGTCATACAAAAATAACTAACTACGACAAAGCACTTCAAATGCTGTACGTTCAGCAATATGTAATTATGATACAATCGATTAAACGAGCCTACTTGTGTACGATGATAATAATGCCATCATTGTCGTGAGCATACATTGTGAGTTGTTAGTTATGAAGTGCCGCTGTCTTTTTGGCTGTTTGTTCGGTACAGAAACGGGAAAACAATTTCATCAAAGCCAGGTGGTTTTCCCATTAGCATGCCGCGGTTAAGCTTCAAAGCTGAGAAGTCGGACTTGCTGCAAGAAAGAAATATAAAAAGGGGGAAAACTGACAATAACTGTAAGACCGTCAGACATGAGAGACATGTTCAGAAACAGGGTTGCATAAGTACTCACTTCAGACTGAGGCAGTAGATCAGACGTTGCCTCAGCAGCCACTGAAGTTTCTCCGAATTGCAAAAACACAGGGAGAAGCAATGTGGAGCTCATTATCATACAGCATATAAAGTGTATATTGGAAACTGCTGGCACTTACTGCTGCAGCCCTGACTCAGTTATAAGTCCACATAGAACTGATCCAATTTTTCATTTTCTTTCTTCTATGTTTTTTGTGGAAAGCCCATTTAGAAAGCAAGCACCCTGTAGCCTATTTCCAATGTTTATCATGGTCCCGTTACACTATATACTGTATATATAAGGTTGGTAATTCTCTTATGCTCATCAAGACTGCATTTATTTGATCACAAATACAGTAAAATAGTAATATTATGAAATATGGTTATTCTTAGAAATATTAACCAATTTTATTTTAATATATTTTAAAATGTAATTATCTCTGTGATGGCAAAGCTGATTTTTTTTAGCAGCAATTACCCCAGTTTTCAGTGTCACATGATCCTTATGAAAACATTGTAATGTTGATTTGGTGCACAAGAAACTTTTCTTATTATTATTCTTAAAACAATGAAAAAAAAGCTTTTGATAAATTTTTCAGGATTCTTCGATGATAAGAAAGTTATAGAATAAATAGAAGGAACATAATTGATTTGATTTTTATTTTTTTATATTATAAAAGTCTTCATTGTTTGATCAGTTTAATGTATTCTTTTGGAATAAATGTATTAATATCTTTAAATAAGTCTTGCGGACTCCAAACATTTAAACAGTAGGGTGTGTGTGTGTGTGTGTGTGTGTGTGTGTGTGTGTGTGTGTGTGTGTGTGTGTGTGTGTGTGTGTGTGTATGGGTGGGTGGGTGTGTATAGGTATGAGAGTGTGTGTTTACTGTACCTACTGTACCTTACAAGTTATTGTCAGAAATTGCTCATTTTTATTTAATTTATTTTGTAATTTGTGTTTTGCAAATTAGCCATTCTTCTGTAACATTCAAAACTCCAGTACGAAAGTAAGTTCAAAATAGACTTCATGTAAGGAATCTGCTTGTTCAGGCAGTGGAAGGGTCTCCCAGGCGGTTTCTTTAATGCAAAAGTCCTATATCAGAAAACACTAATGTAAGCGGGA
The DNA here is from genome assembly GCF_963082965.1 of Carassius carassius. Classification (NCBI taxonomy): domain Eukaryota; kingdom Metazoa; phylum Chordata; class Actinopteri; order Cypriniformes; family Cyprinidae; genus Carassius; species Carassius carassius. Next base: position 11,342,995 of record NC_081801.1, read on the forward strand.
TCCTAATGTTCTAAAGTGAGGCAAATGTTTAGTACTCCTTCAGGGTTTGTGTCATTAATGTTTTAAGCATCTAACTCTCTGGTGTTGTGTTTTGCAGTCTGTTCGCAGTACTCGCGGGGCGTGTTCGCCATTTTCGGCCTGTACGATAAGAGGTCGGTTCACACGCTAACATCCTTCTGTGGCGCGCTGCACATCTCCCTCATCACGCCCAGTTTCCCTTCCGAGGGTGAGAGCCAGTTCATCTTACAGCTGCGGCCCTCCATACGAGGGGCCCTTCTCAGCCTGCTAGACCACTATGACTGGAATCGATTCGTCTTTCTCTACGACACCGACAGGGGTAAGACAATAAAACACACAGAAACTCACTCCCTCACGCTAATACCCATTTCCATTTGATAATTTGCAAAATGTAATTAAGTGCCAGTGGAAGTGTTTAACAGTTATACATACTGGCTTGAATATTAAATAATGTTCTGCATAATGTCTTAAAGGAACAGTTCATCAAAGAATTAATAAAATTCTGTCATCATTTACTTACTCTCATGTTGTTCCAAACCTGTATGACTTTCTATCTTCTATGAAACGCATACAGAATAATTTTGAAGAGCCTTCAAACAGCTATTTTATATACAGCAGCAGATTATAGTGAACAAGCTGTAAGTAAACAATGAAGTGTAAAGCCATACTACATTGTATACAACGAACCAAAATTTGTCATGTGATCCAAACTCGAGAATCAAACCAATTTGATTTGTGTTCTTTTGAGTCAGTTCTTTTCAGTGGACCAATTGGTCTGGTTCATAAATCTGGCTGGTCACTTTCTTAATGCAGTAACAATGAATGAGAACTGGAGATTTAAAGCTTCAAAAAGGTCCTTATTTTTTTCTCCAAAGGCTGTTGACAAGTGAGTCAGTAAGTTGAATTTGAGAACATAATCAGTCATATGGAGAACTTAAACAACAAATTCATGAAAAAAATAAAATAAAATAAAACAGAATAAAACAGAAGAAGAATCGGTCATTGCAAGTTCTTGATATGAACTCTCTTGAACTTTCAAAGAGATCTCGGGCAGATGTCAAGACTTTATGAGAAGGCTTTCATTTGACTTCAGAGGACTTATAGTAATGTAGTCATAGGAAGTCAAACGAATCACTTATGATGCTTTTTCACCAAACACCGTTAATGTTGCACAGAAGATAGAAAGTCATACAGGTTTGGATCAATGTGTGGGTGAGTTTACATTGCAAACTCTACTTTATTGGTTGTCTCATGGAGTCAGGTGACTAGGAATGATGAGCTACTCAGAATTTTATTTCCAGTGAGCCTGTTATTAAGAGAGGCTTATTCTATGGAGATCAGGGTCAGGTCTTAAACTCTCAGTTACACTAATGAGCAGTTTGTAGGCCAGAAACACAGTACTTCTGTTTCTTTCTTACTTGTCTCTCTCCCCGATCCTCCCCATCAGTGTCGTTTTTCTCATCTTGCACTGTTGTGAACGCACACTTCTGAAATGCATCGAATTTCTTTGAAAGACGAACACAATACCCTCCTGTCATTTGAGTCTGTAAATCATGAGAGCTCATTACAGAATATTCTATAAATAACAAAAAGTGATCTGTGTTGTCTTGTGCGTGTATAAGATTCACCGTTCCTTCACATCCCATATGGCCAGATATTTGCAAAGTTTCCATATGGTGAGCTTAATCAAATATTTTTGTTAGCAAAACAGAGCATTGTATCAACTTTATCAAGAGTTTTATAAAGTAAATAAGCCCTTTTTACATAAAACAAAAAGCCACAGTGAAACTTTCCACAGAGAGGTAGTGTTAACTGTACCAATCCATTTACTATTGTGCCTGTAACCATTGTAAAATCCATAGGTGGAGGTTATTGGTGATACCTACTGTAATGCACAGCTTGAGAGGCTTGTATTAAACAGCAGCAACAGCAATATTATAAAACAAGGCAAAACATTTAATAATATTCTATGATAATAATAAAAATGCATGTTATATATTTAATATTAGATGTAATAATAATAATACATGGTTTTGATAATAATAATAAACTGTAGTTTTTGTTATTTTTCTTTATTGTAAATAAATATATAATAATGTATGTATATAATAATTGGAATAAAAAGCAGCAAAGCTGTTTATTGTTGCCATCAATGAATTAATATAGAGTATGTTTATTATATGTAATGATTGCTTATAATATATAATGGTTTTATAAATTTAATTTTATTCATAAATTGTTATAAATTATTAGAAATTGTTACTGGTGTTAATAATAAGTATAATAATAATAATTGGATTAAAAACTTAGGCTATTTTATTTTTGTTCTAAACAATGTATTAATATAGATTATCAAATGTGTGTTTGTAATCTAATATATATATATATATATATATATATATATATATAGTTGTTATTATTATTATTTATAAATAAATATAGATATAAAAGGATAATCATTGGAATACAAAACTGTATGCCTTTTGTCTTTCCCAGGCAATGCATTCATATAAAGGTGTTGTACATATGTTTATAAGCATTTACATCTTTAAATGCTCATCCAGTCATAAATTTGAGTCAGAACTATCCTTATTAAAGGGTACAAGTGAGGCTCAAACAGTGAAGGCTGATAAATGAAGATAAAATACTGGAGTGATGGATTATGCAGGTACTTCTTGGGTGAATTATTCCTTCCAAAACAAAGAGAAACGCTCTTGGTGAACAACCCCCCCCCCCCCCCCCCCCTCACTTCTGAAATGATTGTGACAAATGACAGAAGACATTCAGGGTATCATTGTATATGGACTACCAGTTGGCCAATGTTAGTGCTTTGGAGCTCTTGAAAAGAACAGATTTTGTCCGGATGGCCCTTGTTTAGACTACAGGCTGAGTTGCTTTAGACTCAGTGTACTGTGAAAGCCTCTGAGCAGATACAATCTGAGAGGGATGTGGACATGATGAATGGTTGGTGTAAGAGGTTGGCACTTCACTGCATTGTCATGGTCTGTTCTCCATTCCTTCTCTCTCTATATATATATGTCTACCACACACACAAACACACATGCACACACACACACACACACACACACGCACACACACACACACACACACACGCACACACAGGGCTTCTTCCCCCTGCTGGGCTGGATTGGAAATGAGGGGGAAGGGAGGACGCTGGCAGGCAGCTCTAATGCTGATTCTGGTTGGTTCCTGCACATACATGGATATTCACATATGCACATGACACCCCAAGCTACTGATTAATCAGCTATTAAATTGCTTGAATTACTAGAAGCAGAGGCTGTGATTTGAAATAGATGGCAGATGAATTTTAGCACTGAGTTAGTGGTCGATACTGCAGGCATCTGCATATATTGAGAGTGTAGAGCAGGTTTAGTGTGTGCGGTTGGGCACGTTTGCTTGTGAATGTGGATGTATTCAGACTACTTGACTGAAATCTCCATATCACCAATAATGTACAGAGCTTTGATATGTTAATTCATGGCTATTTATGTTACATGTATCCTGAGGGCATTAGGGCATTGGTAAACACTGTGGTTGCTCAACAAGCATTTAAAGTATAATGTTTCTGTAGCTTAACTGGTATGAGCATGATGCTAGAAATACCAAGGTTGTGAATTTGGTTTTCACACATGTCGATAAAACACAAGCCTTGAAATGAAATGGATAAAAGTGTCTGTCAATTGCATAGATGGATTTCATGCACAGTTTTAACAACTTATTGCTTGACTTTAATATCTGGGTTAATGACATTCCACTCATTTATTTGTCTTTTTTATCTTTTTATCTGTTAATTTCTTTAAAGTTGCATTCAAAAAATATTTGTTCTTAATTTCTCAATTTAAAGTCATTTTCTGTTATAATACATTTATGGTAATATTACAATATTTATTATAATAAATATGTGTGTGCATGTGAGTTTACGTATATATTTATCAAGCATAAGTGTATTTCTCATGGACATTTTTTTATCATTCATCTTCACAAATCTCAAGTAAAAGTCTGAAATGATGTTTCATTATATTAAACAAAAAATAATAATACCTACTGTCTTCTCTACTACCATGAAAAATATATAGAACAATATATTGAAAAAAAAACTTTTTTGGAAAATTATATATTGTCATAATTTACTCAGAACAAAGTAAGTCATACAAGTTTGGAACAAGTTTGGAATGTCTTTTAGATTGACTGCATCTGTTGCATGTATACATGTTTAAGGAAATACGTTATATATGCATATATGTATTCCCTGCAAACTGATTCCTTGGTATTATACTGTATATTGATAATATATGTATTTATGTATTACATATTACATATTTTTATATATATATATATATATATATATATATATATATATATATATATATATATATATATATATATATGTGTGTGTGTGTGTGTGTGTGTGTGTGTGTGTGTGTATTTTCTTTTTTTATCATGGACACTCCTATGTCATCCATTTAGACAGACCCATACACACGCACAAATTAATCCCCATTTGTTGAACAGACACAGCAACCGATTGAGCAAAAGGGTTGCCAGATCAAGCACAGGTTAATCCATTAAATAGTAGAGCTGAGAGAGCTGTGTTGCCAAATTCTGATTGTGACCATAAGGGTCCGTTTTACAGGGACATCTGCTCATCCTGGAGTCAAGTGGGCCTCAGAGGCTCCAAGTGCCTATTTCAAACAGCTAGATTAACATATCCAACACCAGCCCTGTCTGATTAGTACAAGCAGCACTGAGGCCAGTGGCTAGAATCACAAACGCACTAATGGAGCTCTCAGGAAGCCTCAATCACACCTTGGAGAAGGTGACAGAAAGCAGCTCTTTCTATCTTCCAATTTAACTGATATGTGTTTCGCTGCATGATGATGGCTTCTATTTTAAGGATGCAGGAGATTAGGTTTATGCAGCCGAAGAAGATATGTGATGTATTTGTCAGTTTCTCTGTGTACTGTTGAGGCTGTAAGCTTTGTGGGGATTGAGGCCTAAAATGAGTCTGCATGAAAGGACAGGAGGTTTATATCAGCGCCCATGATCTGCGCCATGTGATCGCTCACAGCCCTGCAGTTGCAGATGAGAGAGTACCGCACTGGTGCAGGAATGACTCACTGACGATGCCACAAATCACATTCTTTCTGAATAAATGAGAGCCAGGGCTCAATGGATCAAGTCTTCAGTGGTTTGATACACACGCTGATCAAATGCCTCGTTGTCTCTGTTTTGTTGCAGGGTATTCGATACTGCAAGCTATCATGGAAAAGGCGGGCCAGAACAGTTGGCAGGTCAGCGCCATATGTGTCGAGAATTTTAATGATGCCAGTTACCGGCAGCTCCTCGAAGACCTAGACCGCAGACAGGAAAAGACGTTTGTCATAGACCTGGAGGCAGAGAGACTCAACAACATGCTGGAACAGGTGAGATAAGAGGATGTTGTCAAGTCAATATAAACGTAATGCAAAATGCAATAAATTACTGAATAAAACAATTCTGAATAGACAAAAAATGTATATTATAAATATCAATATATATTTATATTTATACATATATATATATATATATATATATATATATATATACGTACATACATACATACATTATAATTTTAATTGTTTTCATTTAGTTGGTTATTGGTTAATTTATTTAAATGTGTTCTTTTTACTTTATATAATTGTGGTGGGCTGATGTATTTTCAGAACTACAACAAAATATTTAATGATAATAATTCCTGAATGAAAGTGTTTCTTTTAGTGTTTGTGTTTGTGGAAGTGTTTCTTAATATGTATGAATTTTATCTGTCTGTATCTCCTGAAATAACAGACACGGATAGATATTCTAGACGTACTGTAGTTCTATTTTATTCAGTTTTATTCAATTTTAACTGTGTCATGTGTTAACACATTGCCCCATAATATATACACATAGAGAACTATGGGACAGGGTCTGAAGTAATGCAGCACCATACCCTGAATGGTTAAACATGTTTTTAAAGGTCTATAAACTGTACTGTACTCTGGTGCATCAGGGTTAACTAAACAGAATTAAATATGCACAAGCGCAAGGTCCTGAGGGAACAAAGAACAGATTTCCTAAAGTAATTCATTTGCAGAGATGACACATTAGAGGGGCATATTTCTCTATTCCGTGCAAACTGATCCCTTGATATTTCCTTTTGCAACATTTTGTAGCTGTCAAAGTCATTTTAAGATATTCTTGCTGGTGTTCACTTCAATATTCCTCAAATTACAGAGCAGTATGAGAAAATTCAGCCTGTTTGATAAGAAATAATTAATAACAGCAGAATTCTGCTCCCAGGTCTTCTGTACATTCATATGTTGGGTGAATGCCGACAACTGTATTTGCTTTTAGGATTTGCCCTGACTGCAATGTCTGGTTTATCTTTGCAGATTGTGAGTGTCGGCAAGCATGTCAAAGGCTACCATTACATCATGGCAAATTTGGTGAGCTAAATTGTATTCCTTTAACGCCTTATTCTCCCTGTCAGCTTGTCCTCCTTTCATATTCTGTTTTATCTCTTACTTTCTATATATTCCTCTCCACTCCACTGGTCTTTCTCTCTCTCTCTCTCACTAGTTGTCTTGGCCTCTCTGTCTCCTGCCCTCCCTCATTCTTTTGCTTTCTTAATCCTCGCTTTTCTTTAAGCAAGATATGTCAATTTGAGAGACTAATTCGTATTCCAATGTGAGCTGTGATGACAGTGTTTTAATGATGCTGGGAGCTGCAGAGCATGCTCTCTCTCCCTGCTCTCTGGCTGTGCACAGAATTGGCTCACAGAGGCAAGCTGGATATGAATGTTTGTGGAATTTCTCTTATCGTTGCGCTGCATTGCCAACTACGTTTTAATAATCTCTCTCTCTCTCTCTCTCTCTCTCTCTCTCTCTCTCTCTCTCTCTCTCCCTCTCTTTCTCTCTGTATTTCTTACTCTTTCTACTTCCTTGCTCTGGCAGGGTTTTAAGGACATCAATCTGGAGCGTTTCATGCATGGGGGAGCCAATGTGACAGGCTTTCAGCTGGTGGACTTCAGCAATCCCATGGTTATTAAACTCATGCAGCGCTGGAACAAGCTGGACCAGCGCGAGTATCCCGGTTCTGACGCTCCTCCCAAGGTACCATTGCTTGGCCCGGTCCAGTGTGGAACTACTTTGAAGTCAGATTCATTATGCATAAAATGCAAATGCATAAATGTCCTGTTTGAGTCCCTCCAGCCACTCTGCGAAAACTCCCAAATGTCCAGAATGAGTCTGATGATCACATCCAATGGTTTAAGTGTGTGTCAAGGTTGAGTAAAGGCCAAAGTATGCTTCGGAATCGGATGTTTCAAGTATCCAAGGGTCCACCTAGTGTCTCCATGATGCAAATTACGTCACCAAAATAGTGTGCACATACCTGCACGAGCCATCTGATTTTTGTAAAAAGGTTCCACATGTGCATTGCCTTGGTTGTGCACTAATCAGTTGTTCCACAAGGTGGCAACACTGGGCCAGGCCATTGTTTTGTAGGATAAAGAAAGAGTTGAAAGAAAGGGAGAATGGATGATGTAAGGAAGGATGGTTAGGTGGAAGAAAGGAACAGTGGACGATATGGTGTGTATAAAGGAAGGATGGATGAATAATGTAAGCAAAAAAGGAAGAATGAGGGAATGTGGAAGAAAGGAATTAAGGGAAGAATTATAGACAAAGGAAGGGATGGATGGCTGGATGGAAGAAAGGAAGATGGGTGGATTAAACGAAGGAAAGAAAAAAGAAATATATACCATACATAAGAACAGAATGGTGGGTGGATGAAAGAAAGCATGAATGAAAGAATGAATGGAAGGATAGATAAAAGAGGAAAGGATGCATAGAAGGATGGATGTTGGTGGTTGCGTTTGTGGAATGAATGGACAAAGGATGGATGGAAGGAGAGATGAAGGAAGAAAGAAAGGATGAATGGATTGAGGGATAAGTTGATAGAATAAGGAAAGAAAGATGAATAGATAGAACTGAAAAGAGTAAAAATGATGTGCATTATACATAGTCTTCACAAGAAATATGAACCTCACTTGTTTTATACCAGAATTGGAATATGTGTCAAAGACAGAAACTGTGCCGATGTATTGAAGTGAGATGTACACATTGTTCTTACATAGAAACGCAGTGTAATAAACCGTATCACTGCGACCCATATTATACACCTTCATTATCATAAGCTGTTTCATTCATCCTCGTCTCACCAGATGAATCCTGCTCGTGATTTGATATGCCTTTCATGTCTGCATCGTGAAAGCAAGGTATTTTTGATCCGTTTTTACTGGGGCTCACTTTGCCCTTGGGGCCTGATGAGGATGACACTCCTTGGAGGGCGGTTGCATTGATTCTCGCCTGGTGATGCGCCACCGTAACGGAAATCCCTTTGGCGTGGCCTGAGGGGACGTTGCTTTACCAGGTTGCTGCTCCTCAATGCACACCACTGGCCAGAGCAGGATGATGGGGAGGGACACCAGCAGACTAGCAAGCAGGGTGTAAATGAGATGCTGTGGTCCAACCATGTCAACACATGCACGGATCCACATATACACTCTCATAGACTCGCCCTGTGGTATTTTGACTCAGCTACTCTGTCTTTCATCCCAAATACTTTAAGCTACAGTACTCCTATAAGCCCATCTCAGACAGCAGCACAACTGACACCCCAAAACCTCATAAAATGCCCAAGCTTTCCTGCTAAGGCTATAGTAAGTGTCCTGAAGAAACCATCTTGTGAGGATACACCTTTCCAGGGATCAATCCATGTGTTTTTAGGGCTTAGGAGAGCACAGGGCATTCGTCAAAGTGATTCAGCTGCAGCTATTGCAGTACTTCCTTTCTGTCCTGCAGGAGTCAAAAGATAGTCCTGCTATCATTGATAATTAACGTAATGTTGGACCACGAAATGGTAGTAAACTAAATATAAACACATCACCTTAAGGGATAATGAAAATCCTGTAATTATTTAATTTGTAAGAGTCATTCATTCTTTTAATAATGTAATTCATTAACACTTTTATTCAGCTAGGATACATTAAGTGGATCAAATATGACCATAGAGACATTTATTATGTTTCAAAGTATATGCTGTTTTGAACTTTCTATTAATCAAAGAATTCCCCTAAAAAACGTTCATGGTTTCTACAAAAATATTAGGCTGTGCAGTAGTTTTCAGCAAGATTTCTGAAGAATCTTGTGACTCTGAAGACTGGCTGGGAAAAAAAATATCAGCTTTGCCATCTCAGGAATAAATTCGATTTTAAGCTATATTAAATCAGAAAACCATTACATAAATTGCACTAATATTTACAATATTATTGTTTTTCTGTATTTTTAAATCTTACACTCAAAAATCTGAATGGCAGGGTACATGCATTCAGAAAAAATGCTGAAAAAAATGCAGAATCGCTCTATTTCAAACTTCCTCTGTCATTCTATCTCATTCCCTGTATTCCATTGTAGCCCAGGGGTCTTTCTGTGTGCTTTGTGTTGTGTTTGTAACGGTACAAAGAGTCCCAGCTCTTATACTAGAGATCTGCTGATGGAATACCAAAAACTGTCTCACAGCACGGCCAGAGTGGCTTCTTTCAACCATCAACCATCAAACAAGCAAGACAGTCTGAACGCACAGGGGTATTTTTCCTTTAATAGTGTGCATGTATGTACGTTCAGCTCAGGTGACCTTGTCTGACTCAGTTTGATGAAATAAACCACGTCAAACTCTCTAAAACAGCAATAAGAAACACAGCAGCAGATGAAAAGCAAGGGCTCGGAGCATCAGGCCTCTAAAGGACACACGCGTGTACAGAGTTGCGGTTTGTTTCCTTTGCAAAAAATACTGTGTGTTGCCTGCAGTGATTCATTCCATGCCGTTTTATCTCAGCGAGGCAGAGAGAAAGAGCACAAGCCACTTATTGGTGCAATCAGGGCAGCCACCGATAGCAGCTGACCGCCCCCCCCCCACTCCCACCCACCAGAGACTGAACAAGAAGTGCCTCACAGCTACTGTGTCAGAGCTCACTGATTTCTCATGCTCTGTCTGCTCCTAATATGTGCAATGACATGCATGTGCGAGTCACTGCTCTCCTCTATTTCTTTTTCTTTTTATGTTTTTGGGTTTTCCCGTTTTTTTTTTTTTTCTTTGATGCAGCTGCAAAACACAGACCGCCTTCCCCTATGACTCCACTTGGATGTTCTCTGCTCATTAGGGACATTAGCCCTTACAAATGGCATTAATCAATTTAATTCATTCATTTAAAATAAACAACATTTTGGTGTAGTACAAACACTGAATTGAATATGTTATATAAATAACATTAGGAGTGATTGATTCTGATTGGTCAATGCCGCATTCTTTAGTGAATTATTATTATTATTTTTATTTTATTTTTTGTATGACTATTAAACAGTTTAATTGACGGACACTTTCCTGTATATATGTGTTGGACACTAGTTTGTTCCATGTCTCACAGTTTCGGTAGATAGATATATACCCAATCTCTCTCTCTCTCTCTCTCTCTCTCTCTCTCTATATATATATATATATATATATATATATATATATATATATATGGGTTGTTTTTAAATTGTTTTTGAAAGAAATCTCTTCTGCTTAAATGAGGCTGCATTTAAAAGAATCTTTAAACAATATTTTTAACATTTCAAATTGTATAACTTAAACAAATCTGAATTAACAAAGATAAATGCTGTTAAACGCATTGATATCTAATGTACTAGCTAAGTAATGTTCACAAATTGAACCTTCAAAACACCATTAAAGCATTACTGTATATATTGACCTTTCCATGACCCTCTCGTTTCTGTAGTACACTTCCGCTCTGACATACGATGGAGTGATGGTGATGGCAGAAGCCTTCCGGAACCTACGCAGGCAGAAGGTGGACATTTCCCGCAGGGGCAACGCCGGGGACTGCCTGGCCAACCCTGCTGCCCCCTGGAACCAGGGCATCGACATGGAGCGCACACTCAAACAGGTCACATGAACAGATGAGCAAATGCAGGCTTTATATGAGAAGGGGAAAGAAGTGCTTTGTGCAGTGTTTCACTGGGAGTAAAACTGGCAGCTGAAATAAATATCTAACGCAAAAAAACAAGGCTGTGAGGTGACAAAGGACTGAGGCTACACAGAACAGTAATCGACGATCTGAAAAATGCAAAATGCCCAAATTTGAATCGATGGAAGGTAGAAAATGACAGGGGAAAAGGAAAGGTGTAATAAAGGAAACTATAAGGATGGAGAAAGCAAGAAGCAAAACAGGGGAGAGTGACAGAAAACAAGATGCATAGAGACACAGTGAGAGCAGGAAGAGAGCAGTGAGGGGGTGGACCCCAATCTGTTTCTCAGACCCCAACAACACACCTCACAAACAAATACATAAAAATACAATGATTAACATTCAATAACACTTAATATTTACAGTACTATTTAAATACTGTCACACTTATCAAAAAAACAGCACTTATATGCATCAGTAATCAGGATGTGCATGTCAAACATGTAAAAATACTATTGAATCATGAGTGTTTTATAAGAAATAAATTACTTAATCGCTTGTAATTATACACAGATAGGTAACGAAATACATTTTAGTTTATCTCTCCCACATTTAACATGCTCTGCTGCTGCATCGCTAAAAGAGTCCAGGGAGAATTTATGATCCTCTCGTATATTTATGCTTAGTCCTAATGCAGACTCAACAGTTACAGTATAATGTTGCTGATGATTTGGCTCCACTGTATATCGCTTGCAATGGTTTCGAGATTTTTTGATTTTCATTCATGGTTGAAAGGATGGACCCCCTGTTTAAGAAACACTGGTTTGGACTAATGCTTTCAGAAGAAAGTGTTGTTAAAGTTCAAGAAAGAAAGTGAATGTGTAAATGAAAGTTTTTCAAGGTGCTTTGCAGTGGTTGGATAAACTGTAATTACATTGTTAATCACTGCAATCCAGGTGCGCCTCCAAGGATTAACAGGAAATGTCCAGTTCGACCACTACGGGCGCAGAGTCAACTACACTATGGATGTTTTCGAATTAAAAAGTAACGGCCCCAGAAGGGTAAGATGTCATTCTTATATCGTGCATTGGTAGTTCTTCCACTTTGATGTTGTATGTCTGACTTAAAATGTACTTGTCTGGGTGTTTTCTGTCTACATTTATCTATGATTCTGAGAAAGTGTACTCATGCTTTGCTTTTGGTCTGTCTCTCTACATCTGTCGAGTGTCATTGCAGTGTAATTCATTGTCTTTCTTGATGTGCTTAACGCTCTGTGCTTCACTTTATGCAGCTGTTTCTGCGAGAACAATCCCAGGAGACCCTGATGAGTCTTTATTATTTTATAGTCAGCATTTTCTTTTGTTACATCTTGTAAGTCTCTTACAGAACTTCACCACTGCATTCCCATTTCATGCATATATGGATCTCTTTAGATGGTGAAAATAGTGTTTTACAGCCATTTTATCTGCCTTATAAACCCATATGAATAATTAGGACTCACACAAATGATGGATGCCAATTTTCACAGAAACAGTCATTATTTCTGCTCTGGCACCAAAGCACAGTGTCCTCTGTTTTCTACCCACGTTGGCTGACGGAGTGAGTGGGCTATTTGACAAGCAGGCTCTGACCGTCATGCCCCTGTGGGATTGTGGGAAATCAAATGAAAAAATCTGTTCGAATTATATTTAGTTAAGAAACATTCTCAGTGTGAGGGACATCAAATTGAGAGAGGGGATTTATTTTCAAATAGTCCGTTAGCAAATATTTGAACCAATTAAGAAAAAATCATTTTACTAATTTATTGCTTTTTTCGTTTGCTTTTCGTAGTTAATTGCAACCAGATGTACAGATTTAAAATAATGCACAAAGTTCAGTCTTGGATGGTCTGGTGGTTTTATTACCAGAGTTATGCATGTACAGTACCATAAAGTCTTGTGTGACACACCGTCTTCTAAAGTTATGAGGAGCTCTCTGCCTCTGGCGTGCTTCATGGAGTATGGAGCAGTGCACCAGGGTGATGAGGAAAGGAGGAGGAGGGGAGCACAGGAACGAGCCGCCAGGGTTAGCACTCATTTATCAGCCAGTCGCGAGCCTCGCTTTAGGCAGACACTGGAACCTAGCTCTTCTTTCTCCCATTCATCTGGGTCTAGTAAGGACATGGGCACACACCACTGCTCGCGTCTCCTCAGTCTGACAGTTTATCGTCCCACAGCAAAATGTTACAAGTGGTGACTCTGTGTTCTTAAACCACACAAAATAACAACATTACTCTTTAGTATCTATACAAACACTCACAAATTTAGCAATGTTAAAATTAAGACAGAAAATCTAGCAGTCAAAGCAGCACTTATTTTGAAGATACACTACCATTCAAAAGTTTGTTTCGGTAAGATTTTATAAATGTTTTTGAAAAGTCTTGTGCTCAGCAAGGCTGCATTTATTTGATTAACAATAATATTGAGAAATATTGTTACAATAAAAAAAAAAAAGGTTTGTATTTTTATATGTTTTCCAATGTAGTTTATGTATGATTGAAAATCTGAATATAGCCATCGATCCAGTCAAGAAACATTTGTCTTGAAACAAGTCTTGAAGGGGTAGTTCAGCCAAAAATTAAAATTGATGTCACTCACCGCTTGTCGATCCAATCCCACATGACTTACTTTCTTCTGTGAAACACAAAAGAAGAAATTTTAAATGCATTTCTACATGTTTTTTGTCCATAAGTTGAATGCGAATGGTATGGACAAGGTGTCCGTTGAAAAATTAATTGTTTAGCTCGGTTTAAACATAAAATGATTTCCACACATTTACACACATTTTACCCATTATGGGCAGGCTTGCACGTATTCACTTGCTCTCAGTTGGGTCTGGAGTCTCATTCTTGTCCTTGTCCCATCTCCAGATCGGATATTGGAATGATGCTGATAAGTTGGTTCTGACCCAGGATCAAGCTTTGCTTCCTAATGAAACGTCTGGCATGGAGAACAGAACTGTGATTGTGACGACTATTATGGTGAGTAGCTGCATTTCCTGAGACTTTATTTGACAGTTTTACAATAAAATAACTTATGGTGTTTGTCCTTCATCTGAAAGCTTCCATATAACAAGAGCCCCTCTCAAACACATGGTAAAAAAAAATTAACATTTCTCAATGGCGATGAATTTCTTCATAACTTGCACACACAAAGATTCCGATCTGCAAACACTGCAGAAATTCACAGCTGCGCTGTACTTGTTCATCAAAGAGCATTTTCTCTCTGTGTACCCTGTCAGTCATACTGCTGTCCATTCAGATAACCCAAATGTTTTTACGTCCGTGAATACACTGTGTGCATCATCCACCTTTCTCACGCACTGTCAGAGTTACCAGAACTGGTGTCTTGGACTCTTTGTATTTTGTTTTGTTCATTTTGTCAACTGTAATGTGTGAACTGATTGAAACACTGCATGATTGGGATAAATTCTGTATTTCCTATACATTTTGGATACTGTAAATGACATGTATATGTACTGATTCAAGAATGTAATGGACGTTCAGACACATATTTGCTAAAAGCTAAGGTTTTGGAGTGTTGCACCTGAAGCCAAATCCTCCTCTTTTCAGCCCCTGATGAAGAATCCCTTATTAAGAAACTGAGCAGCTGATGGACTCTGCAGAGGTGAAATCAAGTGCTTACTGAAGCTCGGACAGACAGAAAGACAAATCAGAACTGAGGGAAAAAACATGGATGCTACTACTGTACCTGAGCCAAAATAAAGCCACACTGAGAAATCAAGCTGTGGATGAAGACGAAGACAAGCTCTAATAAGCAACTCAATCATGAATGGAGAAGACCTGCTAGTCTAAAATGAGTTTCCAGAATTGGAAAACTGGATAGACTCATGGAAGCCAAACAAAGTCTTTACTTTAGCATTTATATCACATGTATTGCAAACAGAAGGACCAGGTTTTTATAGCATGCAGGTTTTGTATATATACTGTAGCACACTGTGTATAAAATCATCAATACTGCCCATTTGCATTCATTAAAGGGATAGTTCACCCTAAAAATTAAAATTTGATGTTAATCTGCTTACCCCCAGGGCATCCAAGATGTAGGTGACTCTTGTTTCTTCAGTAGAACACAAATTATGATTTTTAACTCCAACCATTGCAGTCTGTCAGTCGTCTAATGCATGGCAATGGTAACAAAATCTATGAGAGTAAAATGAATGATGAATTCACGTGCCGTAAATCCAACTGACAGGACTCTCTGAACTGCAGCGCAAACAAACATGGCGGCGCCCTTCTCACAATACAGATCACGATCAAGATCATTTAGAAAGGTTTTTAAACAACAAAACACAGTCATTTACACACATTTATAAATCAGAATATCAGATTGTTCATGACATGGTATGCAAGTTTATATATATATTAAATAAAAAAAGGAAAAACTAAATACATTTCTCAAAGTATATCTCATTTTCCCATTATGCTCTATACTTTTTTACATTTTAAAGGGACAGTTCACTCCAAATAAAAGAAAGAAAAAAGAGAGAGATTGTTGTTTGCTGATCGTCATGTTCCCGAACTTGTATGAATTTCTTCAGTAGAACACAAAAACGTTTTGAAGAGTGTTCATGCTGCTCATTTTCCATACAATGAAGGTGGATGGGGACCTAAAAAGTAACATGAAAGCATCATAAAAGCAATCCAAATGACTTGTGCTGATGTCTTCTAACAGTATAGAATGAAATGTGCTATTTGTATTCAATACTATCTGTATTCAATTAAAAGATGCTATTCATATTCAGTGGTAAATCTTGGATCGTCACCATTCACTTTCATTGTATGAAAAAGAGCAGCTTGGACATTCTGCCTAACTATCTCCTTTTGTGTTTCACGGTAGAAAGTCAGCCATGGGTTTCGAAACTCAGATGGTGTGTAAATGGGTTCCATTTTGGGTGAATTATCCCTTTAAATTTAGAGGCTGTAAGCAATGAAGAATTTTTATGTGTTGTTTGTTAGAACATGATTTTGCAAGACTGCCTATACACCACCTCATGACGCAAGAGTACAGATCACTCACACTTGAGCCATTCCCTGCTAAAGATCCTTTTTTATTTTTTTTTATTGGTTTTTACCTGTAGAAAAACACTGACCAGGAACAACACCGCCCTGTGCTTTGTAAGAAAGATTTCAGGAGAAGGTTGCATTCTCATACTGTACATCAAACAAATTTGAGATGAAACGGATCTTCCGTTGACATTCAGTGTGGAGAGCTCTATTTGCTGTGTGTGAAATATTTAATTCTCCCTACTGGGCTTTCTGTCTTTCATCATTTTAGGCTAGCCATATGGATTAGAACATATTTGTAAAAGCGAAGCAGGTTTTCAGTATTTTTATGTAAATGTTCTGCCATCACTTTGCAAGTAAAACATTTTATTTGCAGCTGTATAGCACGTGTATTGTGTTAGAAATTGTTTGTTATGATAGTACATCATACTGATGACCATTTGTGTTTATTTTATGGCTTTTTTTCTGCACAAATGTTCCTTTTTGTCATCTAAACTGTTATCCCTTATATGATTCAGTGATCAATTTTAAAGTTAGGAGCAAATTTCTGTGTCATTGCATGTGACGGGTTTGCAAAAGCAGATAAAGGCGTGCAATTGTAATAAATAGTAGTTTTGAATTTTATGGGTCAGTTATCATTGCTTTGAATCATGTACAGTACAGAGTGCACACATTGTGTGCTTCATGTTATATTTTAATGCTTGAATGTTATGGTTTCATACATACACCATTTCTTAAATGTTAAAGCATTTCTCCCTGATAGAAAACCCTTGGTTTTGTTGGTTTTATGTGGGAGAATATTGACTCAATTTAAAACAAAAGCAATGTTCTTATGGCTAGAATATGCCACAGGCTCATATAATGACTGTAATTATCTTTAATACTGCTTCTAAAACACTTTATTAATCTATCATTCTGCAATACATCATCTTTAGACTATAGAATAGAAATGAAATGCTAAGTTTAAAGCACTTTAAACATTTTACTTGTTTATAAAAGTGACATGTTGGCCATTGAAAGTACTTCATTGTTTTGTTAATTCAGGAAGGGCCGTATGTAATGCTGAAGAAGAACTGGGAGATGTACGAGGGGAACGAGCAATATGAGGGATACTGCGTTGATCTGGCATATGAAATCGCTAAACACATCGGTTTCAAGTATAAGATCTCCATCGTGCCTGATGGAAAGTATGGAGCTAGGGACCCAGAGACAAAGATCTGGAACGGGATGGTTGGGGAGCTGGTGTACGGGGTAAATTAATTTTCTTTCTTTTTGCGATGTCCTGACTTAAGTATGCGATTTATAGATGTATCTGTATGCTTTTAGGGCACAGAGTTGATTTTTGTTTTAATCAGTCAGTATTTTCAACTCCATAAATATGAATAATTCAGCTAAATGAAGGAACAAGATTGTAACCTTAATGACTTATATAATACAAAAATGCATACACTGCATACAGCCTGTGCTTGTCATCTTGTTGATTTTTGCTGAGCACCAGAAAACACACAGCCCAAAAGTTTTTTTTCTTCCTCTTGAAAGTGTCAGGCAGTTATGAGAAACTTTAATTTCTTTTTTGGATTAGTCTTGCGCAGCCCTGCCGAGGTCTAAAGTGTCACCAACAATAATGTAGTTTTTAGATTTGCTATGCAGAAGAATGTGCAGCCAGACTTTAGACTGTATTTTCTGTCTTTAGCTGTAAGCATCTTTTTTTTCTGCGTTGATTAGTTTATCCTTCTCCCCCCAAAACTCAGTATTAAGCCTCTTAGATGAACTCCTTGGATTTTTTGGCATTAATATGCAAAGCCTTGTTCAATTAGAGAAGTTATAAAATAGGATGTTAGGAGAGGTGGGAAGCGGCAGATTATGCTTCATTTTCTCTTTTTATTCTCTTTTCTCCTCTAAGTTAAATGGTCAAATATAAGATCTCAGCTTTGAATGCAAATATTTAGTATTAGCTTATCCAATCGAATGGCTCAGTTAATAAACTTAGCAAAGTCATTATGTCTGTTTTGCTTGTAAATACGCATATTTTGAAGTGATTTAATAAGATGATTGATATAAAACATTCTTTTCTGTTGTTCTAGAAAGCGGAAATCGCTGTGGCCCCATTGACTATCACTCTGGTCCGGGAAGAGGTCATTGACTTCTCGAAACCCTTCATGAGCTTGGGCATCTCCATCATGATCAAGAAGCCCCAGAAGTCCAAACCGGGTGTCTTCTCCTTCCTGGACCCGCTGGCCTACGAGATCTGGATGTGCATTGTGTTCGCCTACATCGGCGTGAGCGTGGTGCTCTTCCTGGTCAGCCGCTTCAGCCCGTATGAGTGGCACACCGAGGAGCCCGAGGAGGGCACTGACGGTCTGCCAAGCGACCAGCCCCCCAATGAGTTTGGGATCTTCAACAGTCTCTGGTTTTCCCTTGGAGCCTTCATGCAGCAGGGTTGCGACATCTCGCCCAGGTCAGTAAACTCAAACCACCACTAGCAAAATAGAGGGAAAAATATGAATTTCAGAGGGAATTAATAGAGTTAATGTCTCTGATATGGTAATATCTGCTGATACCTGAAATAGAGTCATTGCAGTAGTTTCCATAGTGATTTGATGAAGAGTCTGAATTAAAGAACACGGAGGAGCAGCCAAGTGGGAGAACCTACATTAACACTCGCTGTTTATTCATAGTATCTGCTTTGAATCTTTGGGGAGGGAGGAATAACCAGTCACAACCATCACTAAGAACGTTTACATGCACCCGTTTTTGGAGTCTTCAGATATACGGTACACTACCATTCAAAAGTTTCAGACGCCATGGGTTTCTTTTAAAGAAATACTTTTTTTCAGCAAGATTAGATTGACAGTGAAGACTTTTATTTAAAATAAATGCTGTTCTTTTGAACTTTCCACAAAATTGTTAAGCTGCACAAACGTTTTCAACATTGATGACAATGAGAATGTTTCTTGAACAGCAAGTTAGCATATTAGAATGATTTCTGAAGGATCGTGTGACACTGAAGACTGGAAAAATGGCTGCTAAAAATTCAGCTTTTTAAAATGCATTAAAATAGAAAATGCTTATTTAAAATTGTAATAAAAATCACAGAATTACTATTTGTTCAATGGTGAGCATAGAAGAATTATTTAAAAAACACATAAAATCTTAAAAAAAAACAGAACGCCCCCTAAACCTTTGAACATTAGTGTACAAGACAATATTTAAAAGATTAAATCAATTTTGCAGGTAATCGCTGTGCTTCGTTTCGCACGAACAATGCTGAGGCCAGTTGTAGTCCATACATGCTGACCAAATGCGAGCTTTAATGATATAATATAGATATGTTAGTCCAACTGGTAAAAAATGTTGTGATTTCAATCAGATTAAAGTTTTTACATTACAAATTATTGTTGTGAGTGCATGTAAACATACTTACTGATATGGTCATATTCCATTTGTATGTTGCAAATGTCAGTCGTAAAAGAGCAGTTCACCCAAAAAAATAAATAAAAATAAAAAAACACACAACAACAAAAAGTTTTGTTATTCCAGACATTTCAAAAAGAAATACTTATGGTGCTCTATTGACTTTCATTGTATGCACAAAAACAGTTGAAACATAATTTTTTGTGTTCCAAAGAAGAAAGAAATTCAACCCGTTTTTGAGAACAATAAATGATGACACAATTTTCATTTTTGGGTGAATTATCCCTTGAACATGTTTTACTCTGTATTTACGTAATGCATCACACTATGTCCCACCGGTTCCTCAGTAAATAACTGAGGTGTCATTCCACTTTGCACCTTGTTGAAGTTTATCATCAGTGAAGCCAGTGGGGGGTCCTCATTTTATGTCCACACATCGCCCGTCTGTCCTGCCAGCTAGTTCTCACAGGAAATATGCTAGTCATTCAATGTTACTATGTGTGGCAGTTTGTTTTTGTCATTTGTCTCTTGCTCCTTTCGTCGCCTGTGGGTTTAACATCAGGCTCGCCGCAGCGCCAGCTCTCGCTCGCACCCCCACCCGCCCTCTCTTTTCTCTGTGTAATAAGCACCTGCATGACCACGATAGAGCTCTTTAAAAAGTGTTATCAAGATAAGAGAGAAAAAACAGGCTTTATTTTTCAGCCCCCACCAGATAAGAAATCACTCATGACAGGCCAAGGGGAAGAGAAGAGCAGTAAAAAGCACAGCACATGGCAGAAGACAGCAGGTACTTAGAGAGCCGTCAAAATCATAGCGTCTATCTCTTTTGCTCTATAGCCTGTACATCACAGTGCTGTAGAGGGCCTATGGTTTTGATTTGGATTAAGAGGACCCATTTAGGACTTATAAGAATCATGTTTTTCATCATTTTTGCATATAACTAATAAAGATTCATGAGCTGGATTGGAGCCAATGATAAATGACGGGCAAAAAGTGGGAAAAAGCACTTCCATTCATTTCCTTTAATACATGCCATTAATTCTCTTTAGTCTGCATGTGCCTTTACCTCAATGTTCTTGATTTAGACAAGATGACGCAGTTGCACAGTAGCGTTACCCGGGTGTCAGTACTTGTCCTTTCCTCCTGCTCCCCCTCTTCCCTGTCTAATAGCCTACTGGTTATTCAAATGCGCAGATTTGCTTTCTTTTTCTTATGCACTTGATAGTTATATGCATATTTAACAGCTGAAGTGTGTAATTTTTCGACATTAAAATACTTTCTCTTTTCTCACAGGACTATACTGCCCTGCAGTAAAGATTTTGATTGATTTTGTATTAATTTTCACATTCCATTTTCTTGGAGCATAATGGAGCCAAACCCATTTGTCACAAGACAGATCATAGTCTAAGACAGGTTTTTTTTTACTAGTGTCCATGAGATTTACAGGAAGCCATAAAGCAGATGTTTGAGAGAAAATAAAAAAAATATTATGCAATTTTGATTCGTATGCATTTTAGCAGTAAGAAATTCAAGCCAAATCTGCTCATATTTGTGGGGGGGCGGGACATGTTTTTTCCTGTCATCTTCCTTTTAGTGTAGAAAAAATATACACAGTATATACTAAATGTTGTCTACTGTAGATGATTAAATTTTGGGATTGTCGTGTTGTCTTCATAGTATCACATTTATTAATTTATCACATAGTATTACAGGAAAGTAATAGTTATTATTAGTAGTAGTAGTAGCAGCAGCAGCATTTTTGGATTTAGTAGAATAATACCAATAAGTAAAATATTAAATTGTACAATCATCACAGTCTTTGTACAGATAAATAATAGTTATTATCATTACTGTTATTTCTTTCTGAATTAGTAATAAGATTTATAATAAATGTATAATTTATTACTACTATTAATTACTATTATTATGTAATAATAATAATAATATTAATTGTTGTTGTTGTTGTTGTTGTTGTTGTACAGTTCAAATTCAAAACGTCTTGGTTACGTACGTAACCCTCGTTCCCTGATGGAGGGAACGGAGACGTTATGTCGAACGACATATGGGGTCTCACTTGGGAGGTCAATCATCTCTGAATTTAAGAGAAAACGCCAATGAAAATTGGCTAGTGGATTAACTCAGCTGAGCCACTCCCCGAGCCACGGGTATAAATAGGGCGACAGGTGCATCCACTCATTAGTTTTTACGCTGAGGAGCTGAGAACGTGTCCCGGCAACAGCGAACGGTTCAAGGTTGTGTCATGGGGACATAACGTCTCCGTTCCCTCCATCAGGGAACGAGGGTTACGTACGTAACCGAGACGTTCCCCATCTGTCGGTCACTACGAGTTATGTCGAACGACATATGGGGTCCTATGGAAAACGCCACAACCTGAACATCGTCACAACCCTGTGGCGCTGCAATTGTCGACAAGCCCTGGCGTGCCACAAAATCTACGCTTAAGGTCGTAACCTTCCCAAAGCCCCAGCGCAAATTCACTTACCTTGGTACCGAAGGGGCCAAAGGGTGAGTACATCACTGCTGGAGAAGGCCACGCTGCTGTTCCGCCCACATAAGTTAATGGAAGGGATTTCAACCTTCAGAGAAAGATTCAAATCTTCCATATTTGTTCTTTCAGCTTTGGCAAGACAATGGGGAAGCGAGCCTAGGAAAAGGTCGCTACGGAGACCACATCCTACCCGTAGGGAGGTGACATGTGGATATACCGATATGGACTGACCCAAGGGGCAGTACTACATATGGAAGGGGTCTCTGAGGCAGGTCCTACCTTGGAGTAGGGATGGAACGGCTGCCAGAAGAGACTGACAGAACGGGTCTGTCAAGGGAAGACACGGGTTTGCCAAGAGGGAAACCTTACCATGGAAGAATACCCATATGGGATTACCCGTAGGGAACCAAGCCATATGAACACCTAGCCCAGTACAGGGGCTGACCGGAACTCTGGGCATGCTAACGCCAGTACTGGGTCTGGCGACAGACTGCTCGGCCAAGTCTGACTGCCGAGGGTGCTGGAGGATGCTCGACCAGGGTACGCCAACCGGGGAACTCTACTGGGAGAAGAAAGGCGCTCACATCCCCGTGTTAGGGGGAATGGCGCAGCAAGCATGACACCCAGCCAACCCTTCCCGCCAATTACCTGTTACCCAACACACGGGAAGAAACTGGCTCCACACGGAGGTTGTAAAACCTCGCAAAGGTGTTAGGTGTCACCCCGCCCGCAGCTCGACAGATGTCTGCCAGAGAGGCGCCGTGCGCCAGTGCATAGGAGGAGGCCACACTCCGTGTGGAGTGGGCCCTCACCCCCAGGGGGCACGGCTCGCCATGGGAATGGTAAGCCAAGGCGATGGCATCCACTATCCAGTGGGCCAACCTCTGCTTAGAGACAGCCTTCCCCTTCTGCTGACCTCCAAAGCAGACCAGGAGCTGCTCAGAGCTTCTAAAGCTCTGGGTGCGGTCCACGTATATGCGAAGCGCTCTTACGGGACACAGCGACGCCAAGGCTGGATCTGCCTCCTCCAGGGGCAGCGCTTGCAGGTTCACCACCTGGTCTCGGAAGGGAGTGGTGGGAACCTTGGGCACGTATCCAGGCCGGGGTCTCAGGACAACGTGAGAGTAGGCCGGCCCGAACACAAGGCACTCTTCACTTACCGAAAACGCTTGGAAGTCCCCGACCCTCTTGATGGAAGTGAGCGCAATCAGGAGCGCTGTCTTGAGAGACAGGAAATTAAGCTCGACTGAATCCAACGTCTCAAAGGGACCCCTCTGAAGTCCCGCCAGGACAATAGAGAGGTCCCAGGAGGGAATCAGGGGTGTCCTAGGAGGATGTAACCTTCTGGCACCCCTCAGGAACCTAACGATCAGGTAATGCCTCCCCAGGGACCGGCCGTCCACTGCATCGTGATGGGCTGCAATGGCAGCCACATACACTTTCAGGGTGGAGGGTGACAGCCCACGCTCCAACCTTTCTTGCAGGAAAGAAAGCACGACTCTGACCAGGCATCTCCGGGGGTCTTCTCGGTGAGAAGAACACCAATTCGTGAACAGACTCCACTTCAGAGCATAGGCCTGCCTCGTAGAAGGTGCTCTAGCCTGAGTGATAGTGTCTACCACCGCTGGGGGCAGATCACTTATGTCTGCCGCGTCCCATCCATAAGCCACACGTGGAGGTTCCAGAGATCTGGACGCGGGTGCCAAATGGTGCCAAGCCCCTGAGAGAGAAGGTCTCTCCTCAGGGAGATGCGCCAGGGAGGGGCTGTCACGAGGAGCATGAGCTTGCTCTTCTCCCGGTTGACCTGAAGCCCCAACTAAATGAGGTGCCAGAGCACAAAGTCCCTGTGATCGCACAACTCCTCTCGGGACCGGGCCAAAATGAGCCAGTCGTCGAGATAGTTGAGGATCCTGATGCCCACTTCCCAGAGTGGGGCAAGGGCGCCCTCCGCGACCTTCGTGAAGACACGGGGGGACAGGGAGAGCCCGAAGGGGAGGACCTTGTACTGCCACGCCTGACCCTCGAAGGCAAACCGCAGAAACGGTCTGTGACGAGGGAGGATCGAGACATGAAAGTACGCGTCTTTCAGGTCGATCGCTGCAAACTAATCCTGGGGCTGGACGCATTTGATAATGCGTTTCTGCGTCAACATCCTGAACGGGAGCTTGTGCAGGGCCCGATTCAAGACTCGCAGATCCAGGATAGGTCGAAAGGCCACCGCTTTTCTTGGGCACGATGAAGTAAGGGCTGTAAAACCCTGTCCTCATCTCGGCTGGAGGGACCGGCTCGATTGCATCCTTCGCCAGCAGGACAGCAATCTCCTCGCGCAAGACAGAGGCGTCCCGGACTGCCACCGAAGTCTCGAGCACGCCATTGAACTTGGGAGGTCGTCGGGCGAACTGAATCGCGTAGTCGAGTCGGACCGTCCGGATGAGCCAGCGTGACGGGTTGGGCAGCGAAAGCCATGCTCCCAGACTCCGTACAAGTGGCACCAAAGGGACAGTCGACATACCCGCAGTGGTGCAGCGATGGGGAGTTGTGTCGGAAGGCCCAGAAGGCATTGCGTCCTGAGTCATCACAGCCACACTCCCAGTGTTCCCGGAGGAACTGGCCAGAGACGCGTGGAGAGGCGTTGCGTCTCCGAACCGAGTTGCCTGTGTCAGGGCCGCTTAGTCGACTTCCTTGAGGACTTCGCAGCCGGGAGTGACACGGGGGGCGCCGCTCTCCTGTCGCCGAACAGGCCTACCTGGGAGATGGGAGCATCGAGAAAGCGGGCCTTGTCCATGTCCCTCATCTCAGCAAGGTTCAGCCAGAGATGCCGCTCCTGGACCACCAGCGTGGACATCGCCTTCCCGAGGGACCGCGCCGTGACCTTCGTCGCCCGTAAGGCGAAGTCAGTCGCCGTGCGCAGCTCCTGCATCAACCCCGGGTCGGTACCCCCCTCGTGCATTGCTTTGAGCGCCTTGGCTTGGTGTACCTGCAGGATAGCCATGGCATGCAGGGCGGAGGCAGCTTGGCCCACGGCACTGTAAGCCTTGGCAGCGAGCACGGCCGACAGTTTACAGGCCTTGGACGGGAGACGCGGACGATTCCTCCAAGTGGCGGCGTTTTGTGGGCACAGGTGCACCGCAACCGCTCTCTCCACCTGGGGAACATCCACGTACCCCCTGGCTGCCCCGCCATCGAGGGTGGTGAGGATGGAAGAGGGAGACGAGCGGCTTCTGGCCGTGAAAGGGGCCGTCCACGACTTCGTCACCTCTTCATGCACCTCCGGGAAGAAAGGCACCGGAGCAGAACGAGGTTGTGAGCCACGTCCCGCGCCGAGAAACCAATCATCCAGCCGCGAGGGCTCGGGACTGGGCGGTGTAGTCACCTCCAGCCCGATACTCACGGCTGCCCGGGCAAGCATGGCCGACAACTCCAAGTCAGATTCGGCAGCAGCGACAACACCCGAGGGGGGCAGCCCCGCCGAATCCTCATCCTCAGAGGTCAATAACCCAGCCTCCGATGCAGCGATCGACATTTGATTTTCGGGCGGCGCACCGAAAGACACGCTGGGACCGCCGTGAGACGGCCCAGCAGAATCAATCGGCAGCTGCACGGGACAGGCGCTACGGGAGGAGTGAGAGGTCCGTGGGCCGTGGGCGGAGAAGCTCTCACTGTAACCCTCAGATCTCCCAGAGCGCCAGCCGGCGGTCCTCTGCTCGAGCCAGAGAAACCGGGACGGGTGGCGACAGAGGGGTCTGCTGCACTCCCCTTGAGGAGTGAGAGACGCGATCGCAGCGCTGCCATGTTCATACGCCCACAGTAGACGCATGAATCATCCACGAGCGCAGCCTCAGCGTGTTGGACGCCCAGACACTGCAGACAACGCTCGTGACCGTCCACCGAAGACAGGAAACGACCGCATCCAGAAGGACACGGACGAAACGGCATCTTGAAAAAGACGCGAATTGCCCGTGATTTGCTCTTTTAGAAAACTGTCTCTTTTAGCCAAAGCGCCCAGGGGAATCGCCGTCACAGGGACACCGCTGTACCGCGCCGTCACACCGACCAGGAACAGCTTCTTTAAAACAAAGATGAATGGCTTTGTAGTGACTGCTCTCATCGACTACTCGGCTCCGAAGCAAAAATCTAATGAGTGGATGCACCTGTCGCCCTATTTATACCCGTGGCTCGGGGAGTGGCTCAGGTGTGTTAATCCACTAGCCAATTTTCATTGGCGTTTTCTCTTAAATTCAGAGATGATTGGCCTCCCAAGTGAGACCCCATATGTCGTTCGACATAACTCGTAGTGACCGACAGATAGGGAATTAGAGATCACCATGTTGTCTTTTTAATTTCACACTTAATAATTTTTCTCAAACATTATTAATAAATCTTTATACAGTAAAATATATTGCTGCTTTTACATTTTTTACATTTTAGTTAAAAAAAGTTTTAATTAAAGTTTCACAAATCCTGTGAATGGGGAGACTTGATTTCAGGTCTCTATTTGTAATGTTAAAAAAATTTTGGTGCAGAAATTACACCCTTCAACTTTGATTGTGTAATAAGACGTGCACAGTTTGAGCTTGAACCTCCATCGAAATATTGATTCATAAACACAGCACTTCAGATTGAGGCATTCATTTTGAGTCATCTTATTTTAATACATTTCTTACAGTCAAACTACAGTACATGTAATTAATTCAGGTTCATTTAGCACCACTCTATTCCATGTATCCTCCTTGTTCACAGTTTCCACACTGTTAAAAAAAGTTCAGTTAAAAAACGGAAAAAGTGCTGGTAATTAATTACCAGCACTTTTTCCATTATTGTACGGGCACTTCCGTAAACCTTAAAACGGATATTTCCGTAGATTTACCCGAGTTTTTCCTTTACCATTGACGGACACTTCCGTCAAACCTAAAATGGAAAATTCCGTATTTTCCGTAAATTTTTGCGTTATTGTACGGGCACTTCCGTAAACCTTAAAACGGATATTTCCGTAGATTTACCTGACTTTTTCTTTACCATTTACGGACACTTCCATCAAACTTAAAATGGAATATTCCGTATTATTAAAGTACTCAATCCGTACCATTTGCGGACACTTCAGTCATCCTAAAATGTTTAATTCCGTACAGTTCTCTATACCGTTTATCATCAATAAAGCACAAATGTAGAATCACAAAAATTATTTATTTCCTTTAACAGCTGCGAGTGCTTTAAAGTGATTGCACTTTTTGTGGTGAATGAATTGCAATATTTACATTACAACCATTAAAACATTCAGAACATCACCTTCACATTCAGAGCAATTTTACATACATAAACCAGCTGTTCTCTCAAAGAACTACAGCCATGTCCTTTAACAGGGAGCTGCCAAATCTAGCAACTTGTTAGCACCCACAGGCTGACAGGCATTAATAACAAATGGATTTGTTAAAGACATTGACAAAATAAGACAATAAAACTGCCAGCATTGCTGTTGCCGTCTCACCTGTCAGTGCAAAATGAGGAGCCCCCTCCAGGAGGATGCAGAAACCTACACCTCCAACTCCACATATCACACCGACAGGCAGAGCTCTGCAACCAGTGTCTGACCTTTCTACAAAAAACAAATAGAACATTAGAAGTATTACATTATACAAATTTTCTATAAAACATCAGTGCAGCAATAACAACCATGACCTTAGAAGGATGATTCTGTGCAACATGCCATAAAGAGATTTCTGCAAAAAATAAAACTTAAAACTTACACCTCCAACTCCACATTGACAGGCAAAGCTCTACCTGGAATGACAAATATCGCCCACCTTCCCTCCCCCTTAACATGGGGGATTTGAAACTGCAGCATGTGTGTTGTGGGCATCTAGTTAAAACATCTGAACTCACATAATACTGTAAAAAATCTGTATTTCTACTCCCAAGCCCCATGTTTTTGGATTTGCCTGTGTGTGTGTGTACATTCAGTCCAAAAAGGTATTTTCTGAGCTTTGAGAACAGCTCAAATGGCCCACTCAGATTCCTTCTGCTTGCATTCAAATTCCTTCAGCTGAGAAACTAGCTTGCACACCTGTGGAGGAATGAAGTGCCGTTTCTTCCCCTTCTTCTCTGCCTTGGAGCCTCGATCAGGATTGATCCCAAAGAAAACTCTGAGAAAAAAAAAATAATAATAGTGAGATGCAGACAAAGTTTGCACATGTAGTGTGGCTTGACAGGAGTGGAGCAGTTCAATAAAATCATACATTTGTTTTCTTCAATATGCCCCTATGTATGAACCTCTCTATCATTCTAGTTGACCATATGTCTAGTACCCAATGTTGTTGTGGTGCTGGTGCCAGTGGCTAAGCTTATCAAGACACATGCATTAAGACTGCGCATATACAGAATTGTTTGCAAGTGCGAGAAGTCTGCTTATCACCAACACATGACAGCATGCATCCTCAACATGTGTGCAGGGATATTATAAATGCACAGAACACAGAAGGGGATAGAAAACACAGTTGACATCGTACTATCAAAAGGTGAAACAGCACATTTAAACATGGACTGTCCTGGGGGTTCCTCAAACATGGAGTGGAGCAACTGTGACATACATTGCATGTTACACATCAAAGTATTAACTTTTGGGCATGAATCCAGCATGTATTATTTTTTAAATTAATATGTTTAGTCTTTGCTTCTGGAGGGGGTCCCTGGAACAACATATTTTGAGGTTGGAGTCTGCAGCCAAATACATTTCAGTTTGTGTGTCTTTGACATGAAAAGGTTTGACCACCACTGACATAATCTGGTCTCAGGTGCTAATGGTTTTAAAGAGATAGCTCAAACGAATTTTGTTTCAAGTAACCATTCTAAGAAAAATATGTTTTTGCTCCATTTCCCAACTAGAATCATGTTATGTTTGTTTTGTTTTTGATTGACTTGGGACACTATGTAAAGCAAAAAGCATGTTACCTGCCATTTTAAAAAATATGACACATTTATTCCAACAATAATCTTCAACAGGGAGCTACGAAATCTGCGAACAAATCCATATTCAGGGGGATCATAAGCCAATAACAGCTGATCTAAAAGCTCACAGCATGTGACGACACATTTTGAGCTTGTACATCTCAGACAAAGGGGTTTGGTGTAGATTGACAAAAAGCAGGTCGGGTGCAGAAAGGCATGGCAAAGTCACATTTACAAAGTATTTCCAAACAATGAGTGCTTACCTTTGCATGAATTCGAGAGTAAAAGCCATCTCCGGTGGGTATTGGATGTTGCAGACATAAAACATGGAGAAGACGTAGCTCAAGGCCACAATGGGAGAGGTGATGTGGTCATTGACAAGTAACCCATCAAGAGCAATCTTGAATTGCTTGTCACCTTAAACACAGATAAAAAAAAAAAAGATAAAGAAAAAAAAATAACAATTCTGAGCATCATGTACAAAAAAAAATAATCCTATATTTTAAGGCAAGCAAAACATTTCTTTAATAAGACAAAACAACAGCTTATAAAACAGCTCGCTGAGATACAAAAAATATTTAACTACAAACATCTGACTAGGATGCATGGGAGTTCGACTTCAGGATCTGCAGAGATCTGTTTTGGTGACAGACATGACACATGAATTAATGTTTCCAGTGCACACAAACCTGCTGGCAAATTGACTATCTGCTAGTGTCTTCATCAGACAGAGGTAGCCATTAAGCACAGACATTAATGTAAATAGTTTATAGAGAGAGAGTTTATAGAGAATATCAGCAGCTCAATTAGGGGAATCTATACTTCATACTGTGATTGGTTACTTGGTTCACCACTGGATGGAAATAATTATCATGCACACAGTTTAAAATTTACAACATCTACCTCTTTTTTGTCGAAGAGTTTATAAGAGTCTTCCTTGAAGTATTTTGCAATGCCACAGATGAGCTGTATTGGACCTTCGCCCGTCTTCATCCCTTTGGAGTCAAGGAAGTCATTGATCCCCTTTTCTTTTTTGGAAAGTTCCTGTTCAAGGTTCAAGGTGTTAATTTTGTACAGGTACCTAAGACTAACACTCATTTTCGTTTGGCCTCCAAAAAATGCAGCTATGGAGAGAATTTTGAAAAAAAAAAAATTCTAATCATTTCATTTTCATTTGCAACCTGTTCTGTTTTGATCTCAAATGTTCTGCTTTTTTGGTTGCCACTTCCTGATTTTTGGTCTCAAATCTATTCTATTTGATTGTTCATCCAATTTATTCTATTTGATTGGTTGCCAGTTTATCTTTTTTGGTCTCAACTCTCTTTTTGGTTGCAATTCTTTTTTTGATTGATTAATAAAGACAAAATTCTCTCCATATGGAGCAGCACAGCACAATCATAATAATAACAGTAACAACACACCTGTGCCAGCTTGTTTTGTACAGAGAAGCCAAGGAGTTTAGATGCATGATCAAACAGGTGAGGAACTTCAAACAGGAACGGCCA
Source organism: Carassius carassius (assembly GCF_963082965.1). NCBI lineage: Eukaryota > Metazoa > Chordata > Actinopteri > Cypriniformes > Cyprinidae > Carassius > Carassius carassius. Next base: position 11,373,519 of record NC_081801.1, read on the forward strand.
CTCGTCCTTTACAACGCCAATAGCGGTATCAGCATCGTTGAGGATTTCACGCTGAATGGGATATGTTTCAGTCATCAATTTTCGAACAGATGACTCCTAAAGATATGAGGCAGTTAGTCAAACAGTTGAACAGTTAGTCAAACTAACCAATTAAAATAATAAAACAGGGTATCAATTTCAATAGACTATGGGCGTAGTGATGTCAGACGATCTACAATTTCACAATGTGTCCTACAATTTCACGTGTCCTTACAACACAAGAAAATAATGGATGATTGCAGACCCACCTGAAGATCCCTGGTTTGAAAGGCACGTTTCAAGTCATCTCGTTTAGACAGCAGGTCTTCTCTACACACAGTCCCCTCAATGATTGGATCCCACGCCACACATCCATACAGATCTGAATTTCTGGGCCTTTTCTTTGTTGAATTTTCACCCCCTGCTCGCCTCTTCAGTGAGCTTTGTGCCTCTTCATATTTTCAATTCGGTGTTCCAGCTGACGAAAGACAGTTTCAGAACCATCTTTTGCAAAAGGTTTGTTTCCAAACGGCTCAGTCAGCTTGAAGGAGGCAGGATATTGTCCTACAATCATACTGGCGAGTTCCCTCAGCTTTTGTCTACCAGGTCTTCCTGGGTGTTTGTGGAGGTAATCTTCAGCGACGATCCGAACCATCTCTCGTCTGTCTTTCCCCATTATGTACTTCTTTTCACGCAACTCATCCATGACTTTTGAGGGAAATTTGTGCCATGGTACAGAATATGTGTCTTGGGATGGGGAGTCGGTTGTCTCAGGTGGTGTTGAGGGCAGCTGAAACCTCTGTGGCTCAGGTGTTGATGAGGGGCCAGGCCTGGTGAACTGGGGTGGAGCTTGTGAATCTATGGATGACATGACACACATCTCCATAAATTAAACACATCACAATTGTTACGAATCAATTAATACATTGGTCCTCAATGTCCAGTTTGGGTCCACCAGGAATACAAATGGACCTAATTACGAAAACCAATTATAGAGTAGTTATTGCCATGTACAGCTGATGGCAACCTTTTTTTTTGCATTTTTTAATCAGCCTTTGTAGTCTCAGAAAACTTGCATTAAAACAGAGGGGAAAAAACTCACCTGCTTCCAATGCTTTGACAGCTCTGACGAATCTTTTGCACTGAATGAATGGCAGAGTGTCTTTAATGTCCTCCGGGTCCACAAGGCTCAGGTCATCTACAGAGAGAACTCCTAATTCCATCAGTTTAGCCATGAGTGTATCCAATGAGTGGATACACTCAGTATCCAAAAAATTGGCATGAGTGTATCCAAAAAATTGGCTTTTGACGTACTTACGAAGCGCAGGCGGCGGGCTAATGCTAGCGCAGCTAGCAGCAAACGTCCACTCACGCTTCAAAATTACGCGAAACGCACACATTCAGATGTCGACATGAAACACACACGACTATCAACTGCCTATCGAGACCAATTTAATGTACGAGGGGGAACAAAAAATGGGCTTTTGACGTACCCAGTACTTAGGAAGCGCAGCCGACATGCTAATGCTAACGCAGCTAGCAGCAAAGGTCCCGTGCTCAGCTGCGAGCCACACTACCCTGTATAGCTCCGGTTGAAATGCTGCTAAAAACCTAGAAACCTTCGAGATAAAATTAACCAACTAATAATTTGTCCTACATTTCATGGGGGAAAGGCGACTGTCTGGCGAGGGGTACCAGAACAGAACGCCCGCCATGCAGACGTAAATGAACAGAAAACGTGCTTATCATGTGTTTAACATGTTTAACTCAATATATTTTGTTTGAGAGGTGGCACTCCATTCCTATTCTCATTACACACAACCAACCTGTTTCCAACTTTCCATGTGTCTCGCAGAACTTCAGGCTGGCACTGACCGCACTGAATGTAATGGCGTCGGAAAATTCTGGCTGGGGGAGAAAATTCTACCCATACTGCCTTGCGCAACAGCAAACTTTCCGTATTTCACAAAACGGAGCGAATCCGTAGCAAATCCACGGTAAAGTGACCCCTAAATTTACGGATTTTTTTAACAGTGCACAGCGAGTAAAACAGTTTGTAAGGAAGATGATTGATGAGGATGATGTGGGAATGATTGGGTATGAAAATGCTGAGGGTGTTTTGTGTGATGGGGCCGGACAGGGTCATAACTCTTGCCTGTTTTCCCTGTCGTGTTTTTGGTTCAGGCGGGTTGGCAGGAGTCATCAGCAGAATCCTGGGTTTCGGAAACAACCAGCATCTGGAGTGTGCGCTATTGCAGTGATTTTGTAGTTATAAAGCATGTGGGCAGCGAACCCTATCAGACATGGGAAGATTAAAAAAAAACTCATTTTCAGATTCAAACACAGGCAGCCTTCAATGTATGAGGCTTCTTGAAATTGCATCACGAGACGAGCAGGGAATTAAGATATGCTAATGATAGTCATAGGTTCGGTATGTTGGATGAAAGATTGTGTCGCAACTCAAAAACCGTGTTGCAGCCCTTATATAAAACCTTTCGATAAGCCTTTTCTTGAAGTATCAAGTCCTTGAAGTGCTTCACTTGCACTGACTGGGTATTATTTATTCAAGTATGTGTGAAGCTGATGTGTTTGCAGGTTTAGCATGTACTTAACTGGATATATGGAGGAGGGAATGTATGAAAAACTGATAGAAAAAAAGCTAGGGTTTTCTTTTGGTTTTCTGAACGTATGACAGCATTTCATCTCTCATTATAAAAACTTGTTTTTTTTCTGGTATGTCAAAGAACAATTTTCATTTTCTTTTGCCTTTTTGTCTCTCTCCATCCTCCTCTTTCTCTTGCTTTCTTCTTCTATCCCTACTTTTGTATTTTATGGTCGATCTTGCTCCAATAATTACCTCTATTTACTGACTTCTTTTATTCCTCAGATGGCTTGGAAATGATTGTAGGGTTAGGAGGAGAGAAGTGATCATGGAAGTGATGTAAGGATATGATTGACTGTAACAGTGATGGAAATGAGAGAAAGGAGATTACGCTACAGCAGAGGAAGCCTTGCCCCAGGTTTTCTTCCTGCCAAAATGAGCATTTCAGCCCACAAATCATTTATCTACATAAGACACTATGGAATAAAAGTTGATACCCTTGAACTGTTATTTTCTTTTTAGATTTATGACAATAGACAGATGAAACGCATCCACAAAATAGCATGCATTATGTGCTGCATTACAAGTAATGCATGTGACATATATGACTTGTTTTCCACTGAAGTAATACCATCTGACCTTATCAAATAAGATAACTTACTTCTGTATTATATCCTTTATATGCAGACAAGTACAGTTTTCTACATGGCATGCACTAGAGAGTTTGTGTCATGCTTTTGGATGGCATTTGGATTTATTTTCAAAAATGGAACAAAGTTTTAGTGGAATCCAGTCAAGCTAGTTATTTGTAGTGGACGGAAAACTATTTGGCTATAGTCTTTTTTCTGTTTTGTTGTGCATTGGAATAAAAAGGCCAGCTGTTAAGATAATTTTTGTCAAAAATGGAACAGAGAGATACATTGTTTCCAGTGGTTTTGATTCTTGTGTAAATACACTCATTCTGCATTAAAAATTAATGAAATGCAACTTTGAGTAATTAGGGGCTTTCAGACTTGGGTCAGTGAATGCCAAGGGAACTGCAAGTGGGTGCTTGGAGGGCCGTGGAAATTATGGAAAAGAAAAAGATTTTACAAAAAGTTTTTTGAGGATAGTATTATACAACATAAATATAAATAAGAAATATTATATGATGTTTGGATTATATTTTCGGATACAGTGTAAATGGGTTGTTATACATGAAAATATAACCTTACTTGGTCAGTAAGATTTATTTATTTTATTTATTTTTTTATAAATTAATACTTTTAGTCAAAAAGGATGGATTAAATTGTTCAAAATAAAATACTGTTCTTTTGAACTTTCTATACATCAAAGAATCTTGAAAAAGATATCAAGATTTTCATAAAAAATATGAAACAGGTTTCAGCACTGATAATATTTATAATATAGAAATTGTATACAAATATGATGATATGTAATTTAAGGACAACAAAAGCGGATTAGTTATATAGAAGTGTAGCCTATGAAAATCAAAAAATGAAAAAATATATTTTTGTTAATTTAATAAATTATTTATAATAGTATTTATATATTTTATTATCTATTACGGTTCAAATTTTGTAATGTTTTGAAATAAATCTTATGCTCAACAAATGCTGCATTTACAGTATGTTTTGAAACATTGTTACCAATAAAATGTATTTGAATGTATTTGAAAAGATAATTTTTTCCTATGATCGCAAACCTGAATTTTCAGCAGCCATTAGATTAGTCTTCAGCATTACATGATGCTTCAAAAATAATTCTTAAATGATTTGGTGACCAAGAAATATTTATTCATATTATCAGTGTTGAAAACAGCTTAATATTTTTGTGGCAGTGTAGTTTCTTTACTTTTTTTATTTTAGGAAGTGAGTCCCTGACAAGTGGATCATCATATTCAAGGATTCTTGACATCATAACTTTTGAAAATGTATGATATATAGCCTATATGTCAATGCAAACTATATTATGGGAATAAACACTTGATCACTTCTGATGTAAAAAATAAATGAATAAATAAACTTATATTCTGAATGAGAAAAAGTTACAGCGTAATCCAGTTAGTTATGTTTCATAATAAGTAACACGTTTATGTTCTTTTAATGTTCAGGTCATACTGAGACATCCAGGTGTTTGAAGACGCAACATGCTGTATCTGACAATGCCAAGAGATAGAAATTGCTGCCATATAGGAAGACATTTATTTCTAATGGGCTAATGTAAGAGCTTGCTTGTTTTATTTTTCCAATTTGATCAGTAATGTGGAGTGTGATTGTGAATGACTCTAGTCTCATGGATGGCGAAATTGATTTGGAGGTATTAAATCTTAATCAGAGCAGTCGAGAGGAAGCCATGAATAAATAAAATGCTGAAGGCTCACTGTGGCTTTGGGTAGTGACCTTTACATTTATCTATGGCATGTCAAGGTCTCTCTCTGTCTCACTTTCTGTCCCTCTGACTACCTAAACAAATCTAAAAACCGTTTCAGAATGTAATTTAAATTCACCAAACATTCTATCGCTCAAATACACACATGCTGATGTGTCCTTCTACATAAGAAATCTGCATAAAAGTGGCATAGTGAGTAATGCGCAGGGTTTCACTGACAGTAGCACATCCCATTTCACAGCTCTAATGGCACTGCTTTGATAATGAGCTGATTTGAGGGATACGCTGGTGATAGTTTGCTTATTTTGTGATTGTGTGTATGTGTGAAATCTACAGAGACAGTTTGATTCTTATCATTGAGCTGTGATCAAAGGATCTGTTTTACAAGAAATGACTTTATGAGGACCAGAGAGAATTCCTGTTTGTTCATGGATCATATGTCTTTATGAATGATACTGTATGCCAAGCGGCAGGGCAGCGGAGCGGCCCAAGGGGTGACTTACTGGCTTCGTGTCCACTCAGTTTAGGCTCTTATTAAATTGGCTTTGTCTCATGAAGTCAAATCAATTAACCACGGTTAGCGCGAAACCCTGGCGCATCTGATCCTTAAACGTTAACGGGCCTGATTGGTGCGTCTGCATGCAGCTTAGTGTTTAGCAGCAGATTTCAAGTCACACTGTGTACTCTGCTTCAAATTTCAGGTGGGTGACGGCCCACTTTGAGTCCATTCTTAAAAGCTAATTATGTTAGCCACTGCGTCTTAATACAGAAGTGTTTCATTGACAGCGGAAAAAGAAGGACAGGCCTGCATAAATGGGCAATGCTCGTTTTGCGCTGCCATCCTGTCAACTGATTTGCATAATCGGGGTGAGGTGAGAATTTAAACAGTGTTGGGTTTTAGCACTTCGCCCCCTTCGTGGATGACGTCCCTGCTGGCCCAATCTAAATAGCCAATCTGGTTTCATGGCAACCGGTTGGAGAGATCTCCCTCTTAGCGGAGGAGACCCTCACCTACACAGAGTCAACTAAATGATCACTGCAGTGAAAGACTGAAGATCTACACTATCTTTCGTAAGGTCACCGTAGAGGAACTACTGCCTGGTTACCTGAATTTAAAGGAAGCAGCACAATACCTTTGTGAAGAATAGATCACATTTTAAGTTGTTACTGAATTTGTCACCTATGTTGCAGGCTAGATGTTAATTAAAAATGACTTGTCTCATGACCAAACTTCATTGATGTAAAACCTGACCATACTTAATTTGAGAGTTATAGAGTAAAAAGTTGTGTCGTAGAAACATTTGTATTATTATTACTGTTGAAATCAGTTGAAAACAAAAATCGGATGCATCTAATCTAATTGTAAAGAAGGAAAAAAACATTTATTTGAAATATAAATATTTTGTAGCATTGTAAATGTATTTACTGTCACTTTAATTGAATTTAATGCATTCTTGCTGAATAAAAATATAAATTTATTTACTGAACCCAAATTCTTTTACCTTAGTTTACATGGAAAAAATATCATACAGTACCATTTTGAAATAACATAATTGTTGGAGGTTTTGAATTAACAATTCCTTTAAATTGTATTGATTATCTAATCATTTTGAAAAAGTAATTCTGTTTAAACTGACAAAACATTTATCTCCTTTTCTCCTCCTGCTCCTTCCTCAATACCCTTTCCCCCAATGTTTTCCTCTTTTACCCTTCTTTATCAATTGTCCTTTCTTTCATTGCTCTCATTGCTGTCATTCACTACTCCTTCAAACCCTCCTTGCATGGTCATTTTCCTCTCCACCCTTCCTTTCCGGCGGTGTAGGTCTCTATCAGGACGCATCGTGGGTGGAGTGTGGTGGTTTTTCACCCTCATCATCATCTCCTCCTACACAGCCAACCTGGCTGCTTTCCTCACTGTGGAGAGGATGGTGTCGCCCATTGAAAGTGCTGAGGACCTGGCCAAGCAGACAGACATTGCGTATGGTACTCTTGACTCAGGCTCCACCAAAGAGTTCTTCAGGGTGAGTGGCCAAAGCTATTGAATTGAGGGGATGGTGCTGTGTTTGTTAAGGGGGGTGGGGGTGAAAGGGAATTCATATTTTAAGTGCCGTATTAGTAGAAAAAAAAATTTCAGCAAAAACCCACAGATTAATAAACCAAACAAAGAAAATATAGCCTTAATTATAAAGTATACCAGGGTTCTCAGTCCTTTTTTTAGGTTCTAGAATTATAACAAAATGTAACTATAAGCTTTAGGATTTCATATGCATAATCACAAAACTGGCTAATTATGAATGGCATCTCATGTTACTATTTTATATAGTACTTAAGTTCACTTTTGCATTAGATAATGTTGTATCCTACATTTTACATTTATTTTATAAAAAAAAAATAAAAAAATACACCCACAGTATATATATATAATATAATCAACTAAAACTACACATTTTAAATAGAAAAATGCCTGTAGCCTATGACAAAAAAGTACACGTGAAAAAACTATAAATATTAATATTGTATTTCAGTTATTTAAAGGGATCATATGATGCGATTTAAATATTTCCTTTCTCTTTGGATTATTACAAGCTCTGGGTGCATAAAGAAGATCTGTAAAGTTGCAAAGACTAAAGTCTCAAATCCAAAGAGATATTCTTTATAAAAGTTAAGACTTGTCCATGCCCTCCTAAAACGCCTCGTTCTAACACGCCACCACATGTCTACGTCACAGTGTGGAGGAAGATTTCCATAACACCTCCCAAATGTTCATGAAAAGAAAAGAAGGCGTAACTTTTGTTCTCGCTGTTGCTGCCGTCATGTTGTGGTGAAAGCGAAACTACTTTGTTTGGCCTTCCAAAAGAGTACGACATCCCAATTTCACACTGTGGATCGCCGGATCGGCTTTCACCATGAAAGAAGTGGAGTCCAGCTCAGGGTCGTCACTTGTATCCTTCGTTGAATCCGCCAGCCACACCGTTCTCAAGTCCGCTGGTCGTTCGTCACTCTAGCCCGCAGTGTGTGACACTCTGTGACACATTTTATGGAGGACCGTTTCCTGAACCTGCAGACTAGCCTACATTGGGTCTGTGATCATATATTTATATTCTATAAAGTGGGGTAATTCCAACTTTGCAAGGACAGTCTGGCGCTTCTGACTTACAGCCTGTAAGTACAGTCGTGGCCAAAGGTTTTGAGAATTACATAAATTTTAGTTTTCAAAAAGTTTGCTGCTAAACTGCTTTTAGATCTTTGTTTCAGTTGTTTCTGTGATGTACTGAAATATAGTTACAAGCACTTTATACGTTTCAAAGGCTTTTATCGACAATTACATGACATTTATGCAAAGAGTCAGTATTTGCAGTGTTGGCCTTTCTTTTTCACGACCTCTGCAATTCGACTGGGCATGCTCTCAATCAACTTCTGGGCCAAATCCTGACTGATAGCAGCCCATTCTTTCATAATCACTTCTTGGAGTTTGTCAGAATTAGTGGGTTTTTGTTTGTCCACCCGCCTCTAGAGGATTGACAACAAGTTCTCAATGGGATTAAGATCTGGGGAGTTTCCAGGCCATGGACCCAAAATTTCAACATTCTGGTCCCCGAGCCACTTAGTTATCACTTTTGCCTTATGGCACGGTGCTCCATCGTGCTGGAAAATGCATTGTTCTTCACCAAACTGTTGTTGGATTGTTGGAAGAAGTTGCTGTTGGAGGGAGTTTTGGTACCATTCTTTATTCATGGCTGTGTTTTTGGGCAGAATTGTGAGTGAGCCCACTCCCTTGGATGAGAAGCAACCCCACATATGAATGGTGTCAGGATGCTTTACTGTTGGCATGACACAGGACTGATGGTAGCGCTCACCGTTTCTTCTCCGGACAAGCCTTTTTCCAGATGCCCCAAACAATCGGAAAGGGGCTTCATCGGAGAATATGACTTTGCCCCAGTCCTCACCAGTCCATTCACTATACTTTCTGCAGAAGATCAATCTGTCCCTGATGTTTTTTTTGGAGAGAAGTGGCTTCTTTGCTGCCCTTCTTGACACCAGGCCATCTTCCAAAAGTCTTTGCCTCACTGTGCGTGCAGATGCGCTCACACCTGCCTGCTGCCATTCCTGAGCAAGCTCTGCACTGGTGCTACTCCGATCCCTCAGCTGAATCCTCTTTAGGAGACGATCCTGGTGCTTGCTGGACTTTCTTTGATGCCCTGAAGCCTTCTTTACAAGAATTGAACCTCTTTCCTTGAAGTTCTTGATGATCCTATAAATTGTTGATTTAGGTGTCATCATAGTAGCCACAATATCCTTGCCTGTTAAGCCATTTTTATGCAACGCAATGATGGCTGCACGCGTTTCTTTGCAGGTCACCATGGTTAACAATGGAAGAACAATGATTTCAAGCATCACCCTCCTTTTAACATGTCAAGTCTGCCATTCTAACCCAATCAGCCTGACATAATGATCTCCAGCCTTGTGCTCGTCAACATTCTCACCTGAGTTAACAAGACGATTACTGAAATGATCTCAGCAGGTCCTTTAATGACAGCAATGAAATGCAGTGGAAAGGTTTTTTTGGGATTAAGTTAATTTTCATGGCTAAGAAGGACTATGCAATTCATCTGATCACTCTTCATAACATTCTGGAGTATATGCAAATTGCTATTATAAAAACTTAAGCAGCAACTTTTCCAATTTCCAATATTTATATAATTCTCAAAACTTTTGGCCACGACTGTACATTTTTATATTTAAAGAATTTGCCACTGATGATTAAAACGTGAGTTTTAAGCAGTGTAGAGTAGCGCTTGTTGTTTTTTCGTTTCTCCTTTCACAAATGCAGCCATGGTTTTATGTTTATGCGATATGCAATGCAACGCATAAAAACACAGTATAAGTCATTATAATATTAATAATATTAATTATTTCCCCACTGGATGCAACAAATGCCTCGATTGTAATGGGTTTTATTGGTTTTGTCTTTTCGCACCGGTAGACATCGTAACATTTCCGTCATATGCTTGAAGTACTCGTCCAATCACAATGCACTGGATAGTTTCTGGACTGGACTCATTTCAGAAGACGGGGCATAGAGGAGTAACAATAATCAGGGTGCGATTTGCCGGGGGGGGTGCATGGGATTTCCCCCTTTCTGGTCAATGTATCCCTGCCTCTGCTTAATTATTTTTATCCCCGGTGGGGATAAATTGACCCCCCCCTCAAAGTGATCAGTGCTACTACACTATTGGCGATCACAAAACTTATCACGGATCCGTGGTTTGATTAAAGTCAATTTTATTTTAAAATGCGCTACTTTGGCTGGCGCGCAGCCTCTCTGTATTCACCACTCTGCAGACTTGCTCAATGTCCCGCCCACGGCGTTATATATTTCATTAGTGCAGATTAATGTTTGAGAGCTGGTTGTGTAGTCTTAATGGACCTCGTTTTAGTCATTGTAATATTCATTCCATTGTCTGACAATAGAAACATTAAAATATAGTAATAAAAACTGTTTTATTGAGAATTAAATTAAATGGCTAAATTAAATTGCATTATGTGCGCATAGGCAGGCAATACAATACTACGCACTTACGTCATAAATATGCTAATTAATGCGCATGACGTCATATAGTGCATGTTCTCATGATTTATTTATATGAATTAAAATGTTTCAAAATATACCCCCCTGTTTTTATCACAAATCGCACCCTAACAATAATGCACATTATGTGGAAAATGTTTTTTGAACCTTAAACCACATAAACACATTGCATTACACCAAATACACAACATGGTGTTCTTTTTAGCAACATCATATGACCCCTTTAAGATATTATTTATAGTAGTACATAAATACTGCATGCTAATATATACAACAATTCAAAAGTTTGAGTTCGGTATAAAAACATTTTTGCTCATCAAACACCACATTTATTTTATCCAAAATCTAGTAAAAACAGGAATATTGTGAAATATGAATTACAATTAAAATAACATAATTCAATACTTAGTTTAATAAACAAAAATACAACTTTCAGTGTCATTACTTGAGTCTTCATTGTCACATGATCCTTCAGAAATCATTCTCGTAAGCTGTTTTACAGCTCAAGATACATTTCTTATTATTAATGTTATAAACAGTAGTGCTGCTTATTATATTGTGATTCATTTCTTTTCAGGATTCTTTGACTAGAAAGTTCAAAAGAACAGCATTTATTTGAAACATTTTAAAGCCATAAATTACTTTACTGTCACTTTTGATCAATTTAATACATCCTTGCCAAATAAAAGTATTAAATTAATTGATCCCAAAAATTTTAAAAGGTAGTTTATATAATAATTTATAGATTCGTTTATTTATTAACATAATTAAAAATAAGTGCATTCATAAAAATCTCCCACAATCCCACAAGGGGTCCCAAGCAAGGCTGAGAACTTATGAACTAAAATTCAGTAGCTAATAAAAAATCTGCACCCTCCACATTTCATCTGCACACTTCACTGGCATTCTACATCTTTACCCAAACTTTCAGAGGTCAAAGATCGCCGTTTATGAGAAAATGTGGAGCTACATGAAGTCTGCCGAGCCCACGGTGTTCACTAAGACCACGGCGGAGGGAGTGGCACGGGTGAGAAAGTCCAAAGGGAAGTACGCCTTCCTGCTGGAGTCCACAATGAATGAGTACACGGAGCAGCGCAAACCCTGCGACACCATGAAAGTGGGAGGAAACCTGGACTCCAAAGGCTACGGGGTGGCGACGCCTAAGGGCTCACAGTTAAGGTGGGTGGAGTAGTATAACAATATGTCACGTGTTGTTATGGTATTCCACCTTCCCTGGCGTGCCTATTTCTAGTTACTTTTGTTTTTTTAGTTGTTGTTTTTTTTTGCTTTTCTCATGTGTACTTGTGTGCAGATAAAGGTCTTGTATACGTAGTGCTATATGCTTGTTTTTTCTTGTTTTATTTTTTGTTTGTTTTTTAATTTAGCCTGAAGCAGGTGATTTCAAACTAATGCATGCATGTTAATACCATGAATTTTTGAGATGAGAAGTCTGGATGTTTAACAGTGAACATGAATTTCAACTAATGGACAAGCCTTTGAATATTCTGCCTGGTCTGACGCTACCCAAATCTTTGTCCACTGTTATACTGGAAGTCAGATACGTTTAAAAAAACACTACAAGTACCATGAACCGTGTAAAGAAAGGTTGAGAAGAGTCCGTTACAGATGACGGGAGCTCCTGGGATCAGCTATTTTGTTGCGGTGTTACCATGGTCTGTGTGACTCTTCTCATGATACCGGGGGGGAAGAGCGTTTAAAGGTGTAACAGCTTTTCTCCTGCTGTCGTGATGTCAGACCAGTGCAGGAGATTCACAGGGCTTCAGAGCTACAGCACACTGCCCTTAATGCTCTTCTTTCTCTTCCCCTCCTCAGCTCAGATGTGTCTCACTATATTCTTTTCCCTGTCCCGTTTTTTGTTCCTGTGGGCTGTATGTTTATTAATGTTGCATTCAGGATAAACTGCATTCAGGATAAACCTCTCTTGAATCATTCCCATCATGTACATTTTGAGCCTTAACTAGATCATGGATTAGGAAGACTGCAGTGGAGTCCAAAAGTCTGCGACCACATTCAAAACAATTAAATGTATTTATTGATGAATTAATTGATGGATTGTTTGAAGTATAAACTTTTAGGATTTTAATATTTAAAACAATTGCATTGTTATTATAATTATTACATTTAAATGTATGAATTACATTTAAATACGTTTTGCTACATTTATTTTTTATTTTTATTTTAATTTGTTAAAAAAACATTTCTTTTTATAAATAAATTAATAACATACAGATATTCCTGCTTCCAATGCACGATATGCTTATTATGAATATGAATATTGTCAAATCATGCTGAATGCCATAGAGAAATAGATGGACACGTGCACATGTTCTAAGACGTAAGACTTTAATGTTTTTAATGCGGATTTTCAGTTAAAAATTGCAGTGAAAAACAGAAGCATTATTCCTGGTATTCCTAGACTTTAGGACCCCAGTGTTTGTCACAGCAAGTTCGTAAAATAACATATATATATATATATATATATATATATATATATATATATATATATATATATATATATATATATATATTTAGAACATTATTTACAGAATGTTAAGCATTCCGAGAACTGCAGGGAAAGGTATTGTCTGGTGTTTAGGAGCAGAATTGCATTGCCAGGTCTCTTGTGGCTAAGCCAGATGTGGGAATGCAGGGGTCTGGAGAATAGGATCAAACTCATTCAGCACTTTCAGAGGCTTAAACCCTCAGTGCTTATTTAAACTTTCTGTAAGCAGCATATAGGGAAAGTTACAGGCATTCAATATCGTGAGGTCCCTGTGCGTGTCTCACAGCAATATTGAGTGCATAGTATAGCAGTTGAAATAAGGGAAATAAGGGTAGCTTGGGTTGGGGAGGGGGTTTAAAGCAGAGAGTAGGAATTTTTGTGATAATATGATTTTTCAATTCCTCCATCTGGAGGTGTGTAGTAAGGGTAGACAAATAAGGGTGGTGTAAATTAACATGAAAACTAAAAAAAGAGAGGTTTGTCCTCCGTGGTTCGGTGTTTTCGTGTTTTCTAAGGGGAAGTGGGGTGGGAATGGGTGACTAATCTATAGAGCTTTCCACCCCTTTCTTTCTTAATTTAACCTGATTGGATTCTGCTCAACTATGACAAACTGCTGCTACTGACAAACTATGTTTTATCGTTTCAAGAAGTGCAGTTAACCTGGCAGTTTTAAAACTGAATGAACAAGGCCTGTTGGACAAATTGAAAAACAAGTGGTGGTACGACAAAGGAGAGTGTGGCAGCGGAGGAGGTGGTGAGAAGGTTAGCCACTATGTCAAACAACGCGGGTAAACAGTTTCCTCTGTAACGGGAGCATCTGCCAGGGCACAATTGCATACATGACCTTCATCCTGACCCTGTTAAGCCTGAAGAGAGAGAGGAACGCAATTACTGTCAGAGCACAAATATTCGCCTTGAATACTGGGCAGAGATTCCCTCGTCGGTCTTCTGTCATTCTTCATGTTCCCCGTCAAGGAACTTTTTCTTCTTTGAAACAGTTGTGCCTTTTTACCTCCAGTTTCTTAACTTGCTGTTATTCTTCTCCTGAGGCGCATTAGCTGCATTTTTTTTTATAGGAATGCAGAGAGCATTCATTGTCTTTTGAAAGGTGCTGCAGTGTCGCATTATGATCATGTATTAAAGACACGAACCAAAGTCAAAGGCATAGGCAGTTTTAATGGAAAAAAAACTTAAATTAAATTAAATAATGAATTAACATTAATCATTTTAATGGCACTAGATAGTAATAACACTGAAACATTAAAACTTTAAAAACATTTTACAATTATTACCATAGATAGATAGTATTATATATATATATATATATATATATATATATATATATATATATATATATATATATAGGATATTTATATACAAGTAACACATGAAGTCACTTTGGATAAAATCATCTGCCAAAAGCAGAAATGTAACAACTAAATCGGATTAGAATTGTAATAAAAACTCAAAATTCATAACTGTAATGACCATGGTTAGAGGGATATGAAAAGGTTGATGCCTATGGTATATGCCAGTAATTGTGGTTTTACAGTAATTGCCTCCAGCATTAGTAGAGAAGCTGGCTGTGGCAGTATGCGCCCGTTACCCAAAGTGATGGAGCAAGGTCCTGTTCATATGTCTGTGGCTCCAGTGCCAGGTCCTAAAACACTGTTCATTTAAATGGAGCACAGAGACATGTATCACAACGGGACCCTTGGCTCGGTCACTTTGCCAGTGCAACTGCTGTGTCAGCTGTTATGAGTGAATAACATAAAATAACATGTCCTATGATGTTATTTATGTTATTTGTGTTACATTCCTCTGCGTGGTTGAAGAACCCCCGTAAACCTTGCCGTTTTGAAACTGAGTGAATCAGGCATCTTAGACAAGCTGAAAAACAAATGGTGGTACGATAAGGGCGAGTGTGGAACCAAGGACTCGGGAAGTAAGGTCAGTCTCCACAAGTCTGGGACCATCACTGTTGTCTAATGCTCAGTGAGGCAGAAAGTCACAAGTATCTAGCGCATGCTCATCTGTAGGGAAATTTCGGATGTGCAAAAGGCAGGATAGTTCCAGCATACCCTGCTTCTCCACACTAAATGTCTTCTTAGACATATCTCTGTTTTAGTAAATACCTAATACCTGAGAGGAATGGAAGTGACTGGGCTTTTATAGGTATCCTAAATTATTTAACCGAGTGTACCATTGATTTCTCGTTGCATGACAATCCAAACAAGCCCGACTTTTGTGGAGCGAAAAACAGGCCACATGTGGAGATAAGCTAGAACACAGTGAGAAGTTAAAATCCTGTCTCGTTGTGTATTCGCACTCCATTTGAGAGCTCAGCCAAAAAGAAAAATGAAAACATCTCCTGTAATTACATACTAATTGTCACCCTTTAAAATGCTGTCAAAGCATTGATGCCTGATAGAAGTCGCCACAAAAATATCAGCTTTTCAGATTAGCCTGCAAGCGAAAGGTTGATTGGGAGGATATAAATTGATTTGTCTGTAAATTGTAAATGTCTGTGAATGTGTTTTGGTAGTGAGTAGATTCGTAGAGTAGTTCTCTGAATGTGTGCGTGCAAGTGTAAGTGAGCTCCGCTCCTGCCACGTTAACTTCCTGTCTTCTTGTTCCTTTCCTTCCTCTCGCATCCAGGACAAGAGCTCACAGGCCCTCAGTCTCAGTAATGTGGCTGGGGTCTTCTACATTCTGGTCGGGGGCCTGGGCCTGGCCATGCTGGTGGCCCTCATCGAGTTCTGCTACAAGTCCCAAAACGAGGCCAAGAGAATGAAGGTGGAACAGTCTGAACGTCGCCCCTCTTCCTCTCCTCTCCCCAGTCCCATCCCCCTCCCCAGCCCCCAGCCCTCACCAGGGCCCAGTCCCACCCACAGCACTCAGAGTTTAGCCACATATAGAGAGGGTTACAACGTCTACGCCACTGAAGGAGTAGAGATGTAGGAGGTCAGATGTACGTAGGTGCCGGGCAGTCGTAAGTGGAGCTCCTCTATTTTCGCTGCCGTAGCTTGCCGTGGTAAAGCTTCTTGTGTTTGTGACGTCCTTGTTCTGTCTCCTCCACGTGTACTCCAAGTCGGAAACGTGCATTCACATATTTGTGCATGCTGAAGATCAGGGTACCTGGACTGCACACGCTTGTAATTACATGCCAGTGCGGTAACCTCATTAACCGAGTTAAGAAAAATAGTTAAACCAAGCTTAAGAGGATCATTTCACCCTAGGCATAGTCTAAAACACCCCCTAGTTGTGAATTTCAAGTAATCTTTAGCTCCAAAGGACTATGCCAGATGCATTTAAGATGCTTCATTGCTGAACTGTGTCATAATCTGGTGTTTTGTATGTGCTTGCTGATAATGTGCATTCATTGAAATAATGGTGCTCTGGCTTTCTAAGTACATGCTGCTGACTCTCTTTCTTCCTGTTCCTGTCTTTCTTTTCTCTCCGGACGCAGCTCACTTTCACCGAAGCCATGCGGAACAAGGCACGCCTGTCCATTACAGGGAGCGTGGGCGAGAACGGTCGCGTCCTGACTCCCGACTGCCCAAAGTCTGTCAACTCCGGCCCCTCACTGCGGCAGAACTCCGGATTGGCTCTGGTGTCATCTGATTTACCGTGAAAACCAAAAACGTTCAAGTGCCTTAATCTCCACAAGACCACAAAACAGACATCAGAAAACCGACCCTACAGCAATGATGGCACCAAGCTGAGCAATCATGCCGACAAGGTAGATTTCGAAAGAGAACCGAGGCCCCTGGTGGCTACACACACCGGGGTGCCAAGATTCTATACTGTTTGGCGGATGGCTGTCGCACAGACTTCTGTGTTTCCATCAAGTACATTCAAAGAACTTGTGCTGACTTTGAGGGTGAAGCGGGTGGGAAGAAAGAACAGCACAACTCAACTGAATCTTGGTAGCTGTTTGGCGAAAAAATAATCGGACACTTTAACCATAACCCTTGCCAAACTGCAACTCAACATCTTAACATAGCTAAAAATTGGCATTTGTTTGCCTTAGAGGGTATTATTACCATGGATATGGTATTAATGAATACTTATTAAATAAACTGTGAAGAAGAATTCATATATATATATATTCTATAAAACCATACATAAAGAAAATTATTTACATTGTTTTGTAAATAGCAGACTGTACAACTCGCTTGCTTTTTAACGAATTTGTAAATATCTGATTCTGTAGTGGACAGAGTATAATTCTCTTTTTAAACCATCTTTAGAAAAAGGATTCATCGCAATAATGGTTTGCGAAAAAAACTGAAAAAAAAAATAATAATAATGAAAAAGATTTGATATACGTAGATGTACATGAAATTCTATGTATTTAATAACATGGGCATGTTATCAGTGCCAGTGACCTATGTGCCCATGATTCTCGGGAATGTGGCACACACCCTCAGTGCATCTCAGCCGCTGCTCTTTCCCAAGCCATGCCCAGCATAAACACTGTGCAGTCGTAGACCATGGTACCCTCTAGACTGTTTTGTTTTTTCCACAGAAGCATATTTTATTTTTGATTCATGTGATTACTGAAAAAGAGTGTGAAAATTTTGAAGTATTTAAATGTCCATTCATTTTAGAGCAGACGTCTTTATGAATGATATATTGAAATCCAATTGTACGAGAAATTACTTTACTGTGCAGATGTGTATAGAAATGGAATAGAAAGTATTCAGAACACCGACCGCCTCTGAAGACATTGTTTGTATCATGAGAGCCATGGTCAGAGTCCAGCTTTGACCCTTTTTTATGAAAAACACTGTGTATCCTCTTTCAGGCCTTCAGCATGTTCTCCAGAAAACTGTAGCAAAGGACATCTGGACGAAAGGACAATTTCAAAGCTTCAGGACACCATACTGATGAGTCTTTTCTGCCCAGTTCTGTTTAACTTGCATTTAAACTGAAAGTGCAATTTATGGTCCCCCTGTTCCAGCAACCCCTCATCTTGATAATTACACATGTACTTTTACTCAAGCAGACAATATTTTTGTCTGTCCTTGTATTTTGTCCCCTTTATCCTATCTCTGCCTTTTCTCATTCTGTTTCAAAAACACACGCACACAATGATCCTGATTCATATTGATGATCAGTGTGTTTGGAGAGTGGCATTAGGTTTTTACCCCCATGGTCTCTAATGCTGTTAGGAAAGTGGTGTCCTTAGGTTAATATGTCAAAATTGTAAATAAATATTTTGATCATTTTATAGTAAAAAAAAAACATATATACATATATATATATTAATGGATATGAAATTGCTCCTCTGTGTCTTTATTTGGGTTAGTAGTGTAATTTGAACTCCCTGAATTAAAACAAAAGATGTTTAACTCAAACAATCTCACCCAAAAATGTAAGTTCTGTCATGATTTACTCACCCTCAAGTCATTGCAAACCAAACAATTTTGGTTACCATTTACTTCCATTGATTAAAAGAAACTATATATAATTAGAATATCATCAAAAAGTTGATTTATTTCACTAATTCCATTCAAAAAGTGAAACTTGTATATTATATTCATTCATTACACAGAGACTGATATATTTCAAATGTTTATTTCTTTTAATTTTGATGATTATAACTTACAACTAAGGAAAATCCCAAATTCAGTAGCTCAGAAAATTCGAATATTACTTAAGACCAATACAAAGAAAGGATTTTTAGAAATCTTGGCCAACTGCAAAGTATGAGCATGTACAGCACTCAATACGTAGTTGGGGCTACTTTTGCCTGAATTACTGCAGCAATGCGGCGTGACATGAGTCGTTCAGTCTGTGGCACTGCCCAGGTGCTATGAGAGCCCAGGTTACGGCTGCGTTGACCTTGGACCTCAGAAAACAAAGTGGACCAACACCAGCAGATGACATGGCACCCCAAACCATCACTGACTGTGGAAACTTTATACTGGACCTCAAGCAACGTGGATTGTGTGCCTCTCCTCTCTTCCTCCAGACTCTGGGACCTTTTGCATTTCTAAAGGAAATGCAAAATTTACTTTCATCAGAGAACATAACTTTGGACCTCTCAGCAACAGTCCAGTCCTTTTTGAAGCGAGACGCTTCTGATGCTGTCTGTTGTTCAAGAGTGGCTTGACACAAGGAATGCGACAGCTGAAACCCATGTCTTGCTTACGTCTGTGTGTAGTGGTTCTTGAAGCTCTGACTCCAACTGTAGTCCACTCTTTGTGAATCTCCTCTACATTTTTGAATGGGTTTTGTTTCACAATCCTCTTCAGGGTGCGGTTATCCCTATTGTTTGTACACTTTTTTTCTACCACATCTTGTCCTTCCCTTCAACTCTCTATTAATGTGTTTGGACACAGAGCTCTGTGAACAGCCAGCCTCTTTTGCAATGACCTTTTGTGTCTTGCCCTCCTTGTGCAAAGTGTCAATAGTCGTCTTTGGACAACTGTCAAGTCAGCAGTCTTCCCCATGATTGTGTAGCCTACAGAACTAGACTGAGACCATTTAAAGGCTTTGGAGGTGTTTTAAGTTAATTAGCTGATTAGAGTTTGGCAGCAGGTGTCTTCAATATTGAACCTTTTCACAATATTCAAATTTTCTGAGATACTGAATTTGGGATTTTCCTTAGTTGTCAGTTATAATCATGAAAAATTAAAAGAAATAAAAATTTGAAATATATCAGTCTGTGTGTAATGAATGAATATAATATACAAGTTTCACTTTTTAAATTGGAATTAGTGAAATAAATCAATTTTTGATGATATTCTAATTATATGACCAGCACCTGTATATATATAGACACACACACACACACACACACACACACACACACACACACAGAGTATAAATAGTGATGCTAATAATTAATTGATCCCCTGAGACAGAGACAGTATTTCAACTAAAGAATCCAGAAAAAAACACATTGTATGATTATATGAAGGTTCTAAATTGATTTGCATTTCAGTGTTTCAAATAAGAATTTGATCTCCAAGCAAAACATGACTTAGTACCTTTATTGAAACCCTAATTGGCAAGCACAGAGGTAAGATGTTTCTTGTAGATGGTCACCAGGTTTGCAAGCATCTCAAGAAGGATTTTGATCCACTACTCTTTACAGATTCTCTCTAAATCTTTAAGGTTTTATATAGGATTGAGGCATGGAGACTGGCGAGGCCACTCCATGACCTTAATGAGCTTCTTCTTGAGCTACTCCTTTGTTGCCTTGGGGGTATATTTCAGGTCATTGTCATGCTGGATGACCCGTCTTCAGTGTTCTGGGTGAGGGAAGGAGGTTTTCGTCCAATATGTTATGGCACATGGCCCATGGTACATTGCGATGAAGTCGTCCTGTACCCTTAGCAGAAAGACAACCCCAAAGCATAAGGTTTTCACCTCTGTGCTTGACTGTAGGGATGGTGTTCTTGGGATCATAGTCAGCATTTCTCTCCCTCCAAACACAGAGAGTTGAGCTAATTCCAAAGAGCTAATTTTTGGTCTCATCTGACCACAGCACTTTCTCTCAAGCCTTCTCTGAATCATTCAAATGTTCACTGGCAAACTTCAGATGGCCCTGTACATGTGCCTTCTTGAGCAGGGGCTGCAGGATTTCAGTCCATTGCAGCGTAGTGAGTTACCAATGTTTTGCTTGGTGACTGTGGTCCCAACTACTTTACGATCATAAACAAGCTCCTCCTGAGTAGTTCTGGGCTGACCCATTAACTTTCTCATGTTCATCCTTAACCCCATGAGGCAAGATCTTGCACAGCACTCCAAAACGACGGCGACTGATGCTTATGTTGTATTTTTCCATTTCCAAATTATCGCACCAACAGCTGTTTCCTTCTCACCAAGCTTCTTCTGGAAGGTCTTGTAGCCCATCCCACCCTTTTGCAGGTCTACAGTCTTGTACTTGATGTCCTTTGACAGCTTTTTTTTTTTGTCTTGCCCATGGTAATGGAGAGGTGGGAATGGAAGATACAGATTCTGTGGACAGGTGTCTTTTATACACCTAACGAGCTGACATTAGGAGTACTTTCTCAAAGTTAAAGGACTAATCTGTTTTCTACATGGCACATAATCTGGGTGAGACAGAATTCTTGCTGGTTGGTAGAGGATCAAACACTTGTTTGACTGACTAAAACACAAATAAATGTATAACCTTTATATACTGTGTTTTTTTGTTGTTGTTGTTTTTTTTGGGGGGGGGGGGGGGGTTAAATTGATATTATGACTGCATTAAAATAAACCTAGCATTTAAATTACAGACCCTTAATTTCATTGTACTTACAAAATCAGCAGTGGATCCATTAATTATTTTCCCCACTGTGTGTGTGTGTGTGTGTGTGTGTTTGCTGAATATATATGCAATATAATGCAGCATGAACTTGCACACAACAATGCATGAAATCATGCTGATTGTGTGCTTTCTCACCTAAACATATATCTTAATTTTTTTAGTGTGTGTGTATAAATATAATTGTGCTGTCTTTGCTAAGTAAAAATGAATATATAGAGGTGTATGTACAGTGTTTAAACAGTGTGTACAGTATATAAACTAGAGAATATAGCACACAATTGTTGGTATCGCCTGTATATATATGATACATACAGGGTCTAGGGTCAAGAGAGTTTGGTCCAGTGACACTGAGAGAGAATGACACGTTCTGACGGAATAAACATCTTCTTTTTAGACCAAAGGACTTGTTCATACTTGTTCCTTGGAGAGGATAGAAAGGAATTATAGACAGTATGCATCAATATCCAAGCAGAAAGCATTCATTAAAAACTCATGTGCATGTGGTCATGACAATGCACGACCAAAAAGATAATTATTTTTCAGGGACAGAATTTATGAATTACTTATAAATGTTATTCACGAACAAACAAGGTTTTTCTTATTAATTTCTTTATTTGTATAGTAAATTTTTTTTTTTTTTTTTTGAGAACAGTATTCAACTATACAAGTGTCTGAAGTACAGTTGTCTTTGAAGAGCAGATGGTAAAAATGACCATGAAGAAAATTATCACTGAAAAAGACCACAAAGCGCTAACATTACTGTCTTATTTTCTTCCCTTACAAGAATCCTTGCAGAAAGGGCAAAGCGTGATGGGAATACAAATAAATATTGCAGGGAAAACGGCAGTTGGTGCTGAAAACCTAAATGCCCACCTATAACAGATGTTGGTACATGTTAGAACACAGACAGTCACGCTAAATACCTTGAGGAGTATGTCATCCAGGATCATCTCAAAATGTGCAAAATATGAGCACAGTGCAGAGACCACATTTCATAATTATCTTTAGGTTTTAGCTCCAGAATCGTTATCGTTCAATTATTATTTAAAATATGTGTTTATACTAGGACAAAACTTAGCCAATGAAACGAGACAGGCATCATTAAGTATAATGCAAATCATACTTAGTAGGGTTAGTATGATATGTTATTCCATGCACACATGATCAGAAGAGCCTACAGTGTATACACTATAATAAACAGTAAACAAAAACTAGTGAAGTATTAAGTAATGTTTAATTTCAGACATATCCAATGAAACCAGACAGTGATTGATACAAAACTGAATGCTAAAGTATTTACTGCATACTTGATATTAAGTATATACTTCAGTATATACTACAATACATACTAGAAGTCGCATGTTATCAAAGGGACATTCCACCCAAAAATGAACATTTTGTAATTAATCACTTAACCCTATGTCATTCCAAGTAAATTACATTGTCAAGGTCAAGAAAAGTATGCAAAGCATTGTAGGAATAGTCCATCCACGTACAAAAAGTATTCTCGTCGCTTCATAAAATTACAGTTGAACCACTGATAGCAGATAGACTATTCTAATGATGTCGTTCATACTTTTCTGGACCTTGATAGTGTAACTTACTTGGCAGGCTATGGGATGTTGACTATTGGGGTGGAGTAACCCTTTAAGTCATTCTAGACATCCTATTGCAGAGGGCATAGGTGGAAAGTACAGAATGCTTGAAGTAAAGCCATTTTAAAACAATCATCATAAAGTAATACGCAAAATCCTTCATTATGTGTTCAGTGAAAAATGTATTGGTTAATGCATTGCCCCGTCTCACTTTGAGCTCATATTATTATTTGTTATCATGCTAAAAGGGTTCTTAATGCCTCTCGACATCCCTGTCATGAAATGTTTGGACATTATGCTAAATGATGTCACAGGCCGCTCCACAATAAGGCACGTGTTGGGGAAACAGGAACTTGCATGTGACAGAGTGTGTCTGATGTCAGATTGGCTGTCATGTCTCGTTAGGCCTGGACTGTTGCGAGTGCACAGATAACAGTCCTTTTTTAACCATAACCTGTGTTTATGAGAAGACTGTCATCACACAGGCATTGTAGTCTCAGGTGAGGCACTTTTGAAGAATCTTAAAACAGGTTTGTTGGCCTAAAAACGGGTTTCTAGCTAAAATGGTTTCCCAGTCTGACCAGCTGAAAGTGCACAAAACCCATCTTAAAACTGGCAACAGATCAGTCAGTCCAGTCTAGTAGATCCAGTCTATATCTTTTATAAATAGTGTTTCAGTAATCGGAGGATGAACAGTCCTGACAGAAAATAGTTAAACGTTATTGCCAGAACAACACGTATGCTTGTTCGTGGCCATTTTATTTAGTGTCGTCAGTAAAACTATTATAGTAAAACTAAAATTATTTTTATATTTTGGTTTATTTTCAAGTAATTTTGTTACGTGCTTTTTTTTCATTATTATCTTAATATTACTGTATGGCTTTAATTCAGTTTTGTTTATTTCATGCAGCCTTTTATTCAGAGGTACAATGACTTATAAAGCACCCCAGAGCTATGATTTAATTTCCTGATAAAGGATCCTGCATTGTTATTGTGGGGAAAAAAGTTATTTACACATGTGAAAGAGAACACAAAAACCCAACTGATACAAAAACATTCGGCAATGCATAATGATGAGCTTTAATGTTTCGATGTATTCCACCTCTAAGGCTTTGTGTACAACAACTTCTGTCTTGTCTGTAAAAGTGCTGCAATGAGAAATATAGGACACTTTTTACACATTAAAAATCATGTGGAACAACAGTTCAACCAATAGCTATTTAAAATAAGCTGCTTAACACTGTCATTAGCAAAGACATTCATCGCACCGATTAACAACATTAAAATTTAAGTGACATTCTGATAACAAAACTTTTTGCAGGCAAAAACAAAATCCAGGCAAACCCTGTGACCATCCATCGTGTTAAAGGGTTAATGGACAAACTTAAAGAACAACATGCATTTGTGATGTGACAGCTGTAAAAGTTAAAAAAGAAATGCTGAAGAGACCAAAGAATGCCTGAAATACTCACACTGAGGGCTAAACTTTAGTTATACATTATGCTAATTAGTAATAATACAATAGAGGCACCACTTGTGCAAAAGAAAACAAAAATGTTTCTACTAACTGTTCTAAACATCACTTATTGCTTTGGTGCTAGAACAGAAAAATGGAACATTCCATACATTAAAAAAAATATATATATATAATTATTTTTTTTTTACATCAACACTAATACATTTGTAAAACAATCATGTGCTCTGCATGATAACATTCACAAAACACACATTATCCTACCATATTTGGTAAGTAAATATTTGATTTTAAGCTCTGCTTCTTGGCAACATGTAGTAGTCTATATACTGTAAGTTTATGATAGAAGAATGAGATTCAGAATATGAGGGTGATGATAATGGTTATGATTACTCATTGACATTGTTGATTACCACATAAATTTAATGTCGGCTCTTCTCTTTTTTTGTTTTTAATAAAAAATTAATACAAAAAAAATCAAGGTCACTGTGAGCCTCTTACAGTGGACATCAATGGGGCCAATTTTAAAGTGTTTAAAATCAGAAATTCGACAACTCTAATCTCATAAAAGCACTTGCATGAATTCTATTCAAATGTATGTATGATTTGATCTGTTTAAATCATCTTATTTACAATTGCAAAAATAACTTTACACAGAAAAGGGTAGTATTTTTTCAGACTTAAAATTATGTTAACATGTATATCTTGTGGCTACAGTTCTGAAACTGTGTTTTTTTTTTTCAATTAATAAATTTGCCCCATTCACTTCCATTTTAAGTGCCTCGCTGTAAACTAGATTTTTCCTTTTTTAAATTTTTTTCAGCATTATACCAAAAGTGCTGTTGATTGAGCTTAACTTGAACTAAAACTTGTATATTCCTTTAAAAGACTTACAATAATTAAACAAAGGTTCTCTTTAATATAACAGCTCTGAAAGTATATGATAGTGTATATAAACAATGGCCATTTGTTTCGAAGTGTGCCTGGTATCAGTGCAGCCTAATGCGGTGGATATGTGTAGAAACTCTCGCAAGCTCAGTCTTACCTAATATGTACCAACAGCTCTACCTACTGGTGGATAGGGAGCCCTGTCCTATCTGGAGATATCTCTCCCGTCCACATTCAGATAGCTGTAAATATCACAATCAGTGTGAAAGCTGTAAGGTGGTGCACTGTTGCCATGCGCACATACAATCAACATGGTCTTCAGCAGTGCTGGTGATCTTCAGTTACTTGTGGTCGGATGGGCTGAAGGAGACATTGGCGTGAGAATAAATGAGAACGAGAACGGCTAAGCAGTTGGCAGTAATGAGACATGGACATTAAGAATGAGAAGGTGAAAGGTCACAAGAGTTGAGATGAATGGAAAGCTACAGGTTGACCAGGTGAAGGTCAGAGGCAGTGAAATGAGGACAAAGTGCCATGTCAGGGTTCTTCAGCTGCTTCAGGATGCGCTTGTGGAACTTGGTGCGCACGCGATTGAACTCCATGATGTCACATGGATCTTCCTCCATCCAGAACCTGTGGAACTCCTGCATCAGATAACCTTAGAAAAAAAAATAATAATAATAATAAAGTAAATATATAGTAATTATTTACATATTTATATTTATTATTTTATGTAATTTAAATTTTATAATAAACTTAATATATAATAAACTTAGCAAGCTTAAACTTAATTTTGTAATTTAGAGCCAATATTTAACTACAAATATAAATTAAATTATTATTGTTGTTATATAATTTTTATTAGTAGTATCTACAATCTTTTGTAGAATTCATTTTATGCCAATTATATAAATAACATTATTAATAATAATAGAGCAGATTTATAGACTGATATACACATGCAATATTATATATATATATTATGTATATAGAAGAAATGTTATTATTATTATCTATGCTCTTTTAGGGAAATTCCTTTTATACAAATTATACAATTAAATTTATTAATAAATAGAAAAAGTATAGCATGCAGATAAATTGAAATGTCATTGTTTTATATCTTTTTAATATTTTTTGTTATTTAATTTACATACAAAAAATAATAATTTAGTTGTACAATATAGTATAATTTTTAATTGTATAATTTGACTACAAATATAATGATAGCAATAATTATAATAAAAATAGTTTTATATATTATTAATTTCACTTACACTTTTAATTTACTGAACTTAAGTAAAACTAAATTTATAATTTTTGGTAATCGTGCTACAACTGTTAACAAAAAGCTTAAGATAAATGATATTGAAATAGAAAGAGTAAAAGAACTTAAATTCTTGGGAGTAATAATTGATGAAAAATTATGTTGGAAGCCACATATACATTATATTAAGGCTAAAATATCCAAATCAATTGCTATATTATATAAAATCAATTACCTATTAAATCAGCAAACATTGTATATGTTGTATTGTTCCTTCATAGTTCCTTACATTACTTACTGTTTGGAGGTATGGGGAAACACTTACAAAACCAACACTGAACCAATATTTATCCTTCAAAAGAGAGCCTTAAGAATTGTAAATAAAACCACATATAGAGCACCAACTACTCCACTGTTTATTAAATTAAAAGCACTAAAATTCAGAGATATTGTTGACTTCAAAACTGCACAAATTATGTATAAAATAAATAATCAGCAGCTATCGTACAGTATTCAAGGGTTGTTTCAAATGAGAGAGAGTAATCATCACTTAAGAGGAACATTTGTATTTAAAAAGAAATCTATAAGAACAAATTCTAAATATCAATGCATCACAACCAAAGGAGTTATTGTATGGAACAGCTGCAGTGAAGAGATGAAATCATGTACAACAATAAGTAATTTTAAAAGACTATTTAAACTGAATATACTAAATGAATACGAAAAGGACTTGAGGTGATAGTATTGTATACAGGTTCATTGGTCTACATGTTAAGTATAGTATGGAGGTGTTATTATTTGATTTGTTATAGATAAATGGAAAAGAAATAAGAAAAAAATGGGAATGTGTGTGTATGCATCTGTATCTATGTATAGGTTTATGTGAACAGAAGGTAGGTAGATATAGGATGTATGTAAAGATGTATATATAAGTGAAGCATCAAATTGTTTTGTATTTAATTAAAGGATAAAAATAGAGAAATGGGGTAGGACCTGAAAAGTTTGTTATGAACTTCTTCCTACTCCTTTTGAACATGAAAATATCTAATTTGAATCATTTACAATAATATGGAAAGATTGTGCTGAGAAGTACATGGTTAATTTGGCTGTTATTTTAATTTTATATATGTATACAAGCCTGTATGTATATCAATTTTTATTTGTATTTTTTTTTTTTTTTTTTACATGTTCAAATAAATCCAAATCCAAATCTACAACAATAGTTGATTTCACAATGACAACAATGGTGACCTTATGATAACACTCACAGAAGGTCTGTTGGAAGTGCACTAGACTTGGCATCTCTGGTGCAACATTGTACAGATGAGTCTTCAGAGCGCCGCTCACCAGCAGGGAATATGCCAGGTCTGTGATGTTTATGCCAACTATTGCAAAGGAGTATCTGTGCCACAAAAGATTTGGGTCATCACAAAACACAATGTAAAAGAAATAGTTTTTAGTGTAAATAAACATCATAAAAAGTTAAGACACTGCCGGTGTTTGTGTGTGCGTGATTCCATCTGTTCTGTGCTTTAATTGTGTCTGTGTGTCCACGTCTGCAGCGCAGTGATTGAACAGGTTACACATCAGAGCTAATGCACCCTGAAAGCTCATGACAAGTAGAAGAGCCTGATTCAAATCCTCACACAAAGCAACAGTGCTGACACACAAGCAGGGTTCAGGCGCTGCATACACACCAGAATTATTTTTAACATTCACAGATTTAGGAACTGGTTCTTTGGTTGCTTACTAGCCCAAGTGGAAAAAACAAACAAACAAAAAACTGCACAATATTTCTGTTGTAGTCCATGCAATAGTTTGCAATATTCTGAACTCACCCAATCGCTTTGTCGTATGTCTTCTTGTCCCACTCAGCTTTGCTCATCTTGCTGTGTGAAAAACCAAAATGTTAGTGTGTGTCCATTCAGTCCTGTGCTAATAGTCCTTAAACATTGACTATAATGCAGTCAACTATAAACGACGACAATTACACATGTGAGATTCACTGTAGAAAAGAGAAAGCATTCACAGCTACTAACCAACGTTATAATGGAGCATAATGCCTTGTGTTTAGAGTGAGGTGAGGTTGGACGTTTTGAGATTTAAAAAATAACAACAAAATACAGCCATTAGAATGAGGCAAAATGATCAAATTAATTTCTTACGGAGAGAGCAAAGATGGAGTACCTGGCTTCCTCTTTGGGAACGTTCCTGTGCATGACAGTGATGGGAATAAAAAAGAAGCAGTAACAGAAAAAAAGGAATGTGTGGGTGCATGATGGTGACATGCATGCTGAAGGTGAGATCGATTGCACGGCATAAAAAAAAAAAAAATCACCTGTTAAAATAAACATGGTATGCACACACAGTATAAAGCAATACACTGATAAGAGCTTTCTGGGGAACTACACACTAACTGACATCCTTTGGCAAGATCCTGATGCTGTGTGTTGCTTTTGGTGTGTGTTTGCTAATGTGTGTTTAAAGCTTAAACGTGTCTTAAAGCCAATCACTGATACTCTTTTGGATGGGAAAATATACCATAACGGAGTACATAACTGAATGTACATACATGGTAACCTCCTAAGAGGACTATCTGAAGGATCTGACCTGTGTCTTGGCTGCAGGGAGTCATGAAGAACTTGGAGAGCAGTGGCTTTGTCATGCTCTGCAAAATACCTGCAAATAAAAGATGGAAATTAGCAACTGAATTGTTCTGTTCAAAAAGCTAGTGAGTTGCCTATGTAGACTGGATTTTAAGGCCACATACAGTTCAGTAAGTGTGCTTAAAAAGCTAAGCAACTTGTTTATGCCACCTAAGCAAATGCTAAGGCATTGCAACAATCTCAGTGAAAAATCTAAGCCAAACTAAATATTGATTATACATACATTAGTAAAATTTTGTGATACAAACTAGTTTAGTTTAATATATATACTGTGTATATATATATATATATATATATATATATATATATATATATATATATATATATATATATATCCTAACGTATGTTATATAGGCTATTTAACTATGGTGTTATGACATTAGCAATATGCTAACAACAAAATATTTTGCTAACTGATGAAAACAAGTTCAGTGTAAATTAAAAACTTATTTTACCCAATGTACATTATATATTTATTGCTTAGAGTATTGTATTGTTAGCTTAGCAACATGCTAATGTCAAAGTCTATTGCTAACTGATAAAAGCTAGTTCAGTTCAGTCAACTACTTTATTTTACACAATGCAAGTTATGCATTTAATATTTATCCTGTTATGGTATTGTGTTGTTAGCTTAGCAACATGCTAATGTCTATTTTAATGGCAAAAGCCTATGTAGAACATTTCAAATTGGTCTTTTATGAGGTTCCATG
Organism: Carassius carassius; assembly: GCF_963082965.1. NCBI lineage: Eukaryota > Metazoa > Chordata > Actinopteri > Cypriniformes > Cyprinidae > Carassius > Carassius carassius. The sequence goes on from NC_081801.1 coordinate 11,403,528, forward strand.
ATGGTTAAGATATTTCATAGGAAGCTGCCTGTGTAGTTACTAGACAGCAAAGGCACAGTATGTTTTGGAAAGAAGCTAAGATCTGGTATAAGTAGATTAATAAGTAGATAATTTAATTTAAGTACATGCGTTTAAATGACTATAAAGATTGAATGTTTATGTCCTGATTTCACTTCAGCAGGTTTTCTACTCACAGTAGGCTGTGCAAGCCCAGGAGACCCATGCCCCTGAAATCAGTCTTGGGGTCGTTTCCTTGAAAACCAATCTCACACCATTGCTTTGAGATGCGTCCAGAGAGAGGAGAATCAGGACGGAGTTCCTTCCACAGCTGGTGAATAAAAAAAAAATCTCTTATGGCCGAGATGCTGTGCTACATTGTGAATTGCACACAGTTATTAGAAACAACCATCAAAAGGCTGGCAACTGCTAATAGTCAGTTACTTCTAATACCTTCATGAGCATCTCCTCATGTGCTGGGTTTTCACAGTCATACGGCTCTCTACGCAGCTTCTCCACCTCCACTACTAGGTTTCGGTAACCCACAATCTGGAGCAGGCAAGCCTGGAGAGAGATGCCAAGCCTGGAAGAAGAAAAGAAATACAGCATATGTGCTCAAAAAGTAAGACCTAACAGAGAGTTATCTGTAAATGCACACAGTATATCAGCAAATGATGGGATCCTTACTGTGGGTTAGTGTCAAGGTTGATCTTTTTCAGGGACATTATATCATCAATAGTCTTTTCTACAGAATCTGGCTGAACACTGACGGCAGACTGCAAAAGCTATGGAGGTACAGTAATTGAAAGAAATATATTAGCTAATAATATACAAAAAAATAGCATAATAGAGTATGTGAAATGATTTAGCCTTCTTGTAGTTTCATATGGGGCTTAAATCAGATTATAACCAGTATTGTTATTGTTACTAAAATTAATAGTATCAAATACAATTTGTTTACTTTTTAATTGAAATAAAGCTGAAATAAAATAAACATTAAATGAAAAGCTTTAAAATAATAAACGAAAAATTAAAAATGTTGCCTTGGTAAGTAACTGACCTACAATACTGTAAGCTGAAGTAATAAAATGACTAAAACTGAAATAAAAATAAATTGAAGATAATGTTTTTAAAAAGACATAAAAATGACAAAAGCACATAACAAAATTACTAAATTTAATAAACTAATAAACCCAAAAATATAAAATAAATGCTATTGTAGTCTTAGCAAAATAGTAGCTAATAATATAACAATTTAAATAATATTAAAATAATCCTACTTATAATACAAAAATGTTTAAATGCATAATATTTAATAATACTGTTAAATATATAAAATGTAAATATATAAATACAATAATACAATAAATGTGATGTAATAAATGTGTAAAAAAAAAATCAAAGTTCATGACTCACCTCATGTTTAGAGCATTTGAGTGAGGATTCTGTGAAATTAAAAGACACACAAAATAATATCAAAATGGCAATATTATAAATATAAGTTTTTTTGTTTGTTTTTTTCATGCAGATGTACTACTACTAAATTCACTGATTGTATTTACCAATCTTGAGGGTCCTTCGAGCGCCAGGTTTGTTATTGTAACAGATCCGTTGAAGCTCACATCGTCCTGTCACCTTCCTGATGACAAACTTCAGGCCCCGCCACAAACACTTACAGTAAAGCACCACCAGTAACTGGGTCAGGACCCTAGAAGTTTCAGAGAAATAAAGAGGCCTGAACAAAATGTCCAATACTAACAGGTCTAATACACCTGTGTATTCTGTCCCAGAATAAAGCGTACTCACTGAGGTATCTTGAAAGCTCATTATATTTGAGTACTCTAAACCTGAACTGAATAACTCAACCAGATGTGTTTTCCATTAACAATGCTCAAACTGTTCAAAGAGAAATGCACATTATTTTTCTATAATGGTCTGATGTTGACAAAAGCTTGGCCTAATCCCCATTGTAAGATGCATGTCTGTGATTCGAGACAGAGATAAATGGGCCACGATAATGAAGTGGGTCACAGTTCTACAAAGATCTGCATGATGAATGTAAAATATCATTTTGAAAGTATTATTCTTTAAACAGGTTTCATATTCTGCATGTACCAAGCAGTATGTATTCACCAAAGGACTTACTAACATGTCTGTCTACTATATGCATCTGTTTTGAATCAATGCAAGGAGGATTCCATCCATCTATGTTATTTACCAATCTAACTGCAGTTTAATTCACTACAGGAAACACACTGGACTAGGAATAAACCTGTTTTTAATCAAGTTGCTGATTGTGTTGAGAGTTACTGCTCACAGGATATACTCGCCTTCCCATGGGCATTAAATTTGCGGTCAAACCTGTGTTTTGTAAAAAAGGTGTTATTGTCTATCAAAGCTGTTGAACAGAAATGAAGTGTTCCAAAGGTTATTCAATCCCTTTTCCAGGACTTTAATAATTGCCAGGTCTGATATTGCATTATAGCAGTCTCAACCTTTAAACGTCTAGGTGAAATACAAATCTATACTGGTGCATTTGGAGCGACTTCCTATTAGGTTTAGTTCCTTTCAATATAATTTATTATAAACAATATAATTAAGAGGATTGGTTGATAGGAAAGCACATAAAACTGAAAGGCAGTGGATGACTCATCAAGGGATTGTTATTTAAAAGGTATTTATCAGTTATTTACATTTTAAGAGTTGCTGCTGTAAATGAATGTTAGCAGTTGAAAAGGCCACTGAGGGTGGGATTCAAATATAATCTCACCAGCTTTCATGTTGGATCTCTAATATGAAGCATTGACATACTGATGTAGGTTTCACTATGGTCTGTCAAGATGGGAGCACAAACATTTGTATCAGAGTTAGAAAGGGGGTTATATATCCTTAAGAGTTTTCACGAACAGCAACACTTTCAGGATATTTAAAAATGTTTTGCAATATTTAATACTTATTACATAATCAGTATTTTATAATAAATGTATAATAAAAAATTATTACAAATAATAACACTAATAATTATGTTTATTAATATTTCATAATTAGGATATTTCAACAATACTACAGAATACTATCATAAAGTCATCATAAAGTCATTATAATATATATATATATATATATATATATATATATATATATATATATATATCATATTTTTCGGACTATGAGTCGCACCAGTCCAAAAACATGATGAGGGGAAAAAACATAAGTCGCACTGGACTATAAGTCGCATTTATTTAGAACCAAGAACCAAGAGAACTCATTACCGTCTCCAGCCGCGAGAGGGCGCTCTATGTGTTCAGTGGTAGGCTACAGGAGAACTGAGCAGCATAGAGCGCCCTCTCGCGGCTGGAGACGGTAATGTTTTCTATTGGTTCATTTCTCTTGGTTCATTTCTCTCGGTTCATGTCAAATTAATTTAGATAAATAAGTCGCACCTGGCTATAAGTCACAGGACCAGCCAACCTATGAAAAAAGTGCAACTTATAGTCCGGAAAATACAGTATATATAAAGTGTCCAAACTTTTGGTCTGTACTGTGTATATATATATATATATATATACAACCCGAATTCCGGAAAAGTTGGGACGTTTTTTAAATTTTAATAAAATGAAAACTAAAGGAATTTCAAATCACATGAGCCAATATTTTATTCACAATAGAACATAGATAAAGTAGCAACTGAGAACAGAGAAATTTTACACTTTTATCCACTTAATTAGCTCATTTAAAATTTAATGCCTGCTACAGGTCTCAAAAAAGTTGGCACGGGGGCAACAAATGGCTAAAAAAGCAAGCAGTTTTGAAAAGATTCAGCTGGGAGAACATCTAGTGATTAATTAAGTTAATTGATATCAGGTCTGTAACATGATTAGCTATAAAAGCTTTGTCTTAGAGAAGCAGAGTCTTTCAGAAGTAAAGATGGGCAGAGGCTCTCCAATCTGTGAAAGACTGCGTAAAAAAATTGTGGAAAACTTTAAAAACAATGTTCCTCAACGTCAAATTGCAAAGACTTTGCAAATCTCATCATCTACAGTGCATAACATTATCAAAAGATTCAGAGAAACTGGAGAAATCTCTGTGCGTAAGGGACAAGGCTGGAGACCTTTATTGGATGCCCGTGGTCTTCGGGCTCTCAGACGACACTGCATCACTCATCGGCATGATTGTGTCAATGACATTACTAAATGGGCCCAGGAATACTTTCAGAAACCACTGTCGGTAAACACAATCCGCCGTGCTATCAGCAGATGCCAACGAAAAGCTCTATCATGCAAAAAGGAAGCCATATGTGAACATGGTCCAGAAGCGCCGTCGTGTCCTGTGGGCCAAGGCTCATTTAAAATGGACTATTTCAAAGTGGAATAGTGTTTTATGGTCAGACGAGTCCAAATTTGACATTCTTGTTGGAAATCACGGACGCCGTGTCCTCCGGGCTAAAGAGGAGGGAGACCTTCCAGCATGTTATCAGCGTTCAGTTCAAAAGCCAGCATCTCTGATGGTATGGGGGTGCATAAGTGCATACGGTATGGGCAGTTTGCATGTTTTGGAAGGCTCTATGAATGCTGAAAGGTATATAAAGGTTTTAGAGCAACATATGCTTCCCTCCAAACAACGTCTATTTCAGGGAAGGCCTTGTTTATTTCAGCAGGACAATGCAAAACCACATACTGCAGCTATAACAACAGCATGGCTTCGTCGTAGAAGAGTCCGGGTGCTAACCTGGCCTGCCTGCAGTCCAGATCTTTCACCTATAGAGAACATTTGGCGCATCATTAAACGAAAAATACGTCAAAGACGACCACGAACTCTTCAGCAGCTGGAAATCTATATAAGGCAAGAATGGGACCAAATTCCAACAGCAAAACTCCAGCAACTCATAGCCTCAATGCCCAGACGTCTTCAAACTGTTTTGAAAAGAAAAGGAGATGCTACACCATGGTAAACATGCCTCGTCCCAACTATTTTGAGACCTGTAGCAGAAATCAAAATTGAAATGAGCTCAATTTGTGCATAAAATTGTAAACTTTCTCAGTTTAAACGTTTGCTATGTTATCTATGTTCTATTGTGAATAAAATATTGGCTCATGTGATTTGAAAGTCTTTTAGTTTTCATTTTATTAAAATTTTAAAAACGTCCCAACTTTTCCAGAATTCGGGTTGTATATATATATATATATATATATATAGTACAGACCAAAAGTTTGGACACACCTTCTCATTCAAAGAGTTTTCTTTATTTTCATGACTATGAAAATTGTACAGTCACACTGAAGGCATCAAGGGCTATTTGACCAAGAAGGAGAGTGATGGGGTGCTGCGCCAGATGACCTGGCCTCCGCAGTCACCGGACCTGAACCCAATCGAGATGGTTTAGGGGGGAGCTGGACCGCAGACAGAAAGCAAAAGGGCCAACAAGTGCTAAGCATCTCTCGGGGAACTCCTTCAAGACTGTTGGAAGACCATTTCAGGTGACTACCTCTTGAAGCTCATCAAGAGAATGCCAAGAGTGTGCAAAGCAGTAATCAAAGCAAAATGTGGCTACTTTGAAGAACCTAGAATATGACATATTTTCAGTTGTTTCACACTTTTTGTTATGTATATAATTCCATATATAATTCCACATGTGTTAATTCATAGTTTTGATGCCTTCAGTGTGAATCTGCAATTTTCAGTCATGAAAATAAAGAAAACTCTTTGAATGAGAAGGTGTGTCCAAACTTTTGGTCTTTACTGTATGTATATATGATTTGGCAATGTTACATAATAGCAATTATATCTGATGATATTTCATAATATAATCATTATTCAACATATTTGTCACAGTTAATAATAATAATATTATTAATAACTATATATACATACACACTAATTATTATTAGCCTTTTGTTATTATGGTGCAGTATAAGCCCATTCTATTATTTTGATGATGATGATGATGATGATAATAATACCTGATAAGAATAATGAATACTTATTTCGTTTCTGTTTTTGTTTCCACATCCATGACAGAGGCTAATTGGGCCACACTACAAAGCATGCAATGTAAAATCAGTATAACGGTGAATTTAATGTGAATTTTTACAAATGGAAAATGAAAACAATGGCATTTCAGTTTCTAAGCAATAAGAAGCAATATGTCACTATTATTAAGCAATAAAGACGTACTTACCTCAGAAAATGCTTCATCGCGATTGTCTGCTTTGCTTAAACAGTGTAACTCACATTCGCGGATGGTCTGACCTCCTGCACAAAACATAATTCAAAAGAAAAACCACAGTATATGTTTATTTAATCGTTGCATTGGATTCAGCTGTCGTGGACAGAAATGTCTTGTGGCTCGAGGCGGGTTAAGACGTTGCCGTGGGCAACTGCTCTAACAAGGTCTACACATCCACGAGTATATATTTAATGTCTGACGCGTTATTTCATGACAGATGAGCCGTTTGTACTGGATTCAAATATTATGGGTTATATAATACAGACCCCCGGAGTCATTTACCGTCGAGACCATTTCATCTTGCAATAGGTGTTCTTCTGCTCTGTTGTATACCACACATGTAATGACAGGTAATGACCAAGAGGTGTCATTGTTGGACTGGTAATGATCTAGAGGGAATATACAGAGCTGAAGAGGAGAGACAGTTTTGTTTTCAGTTGTTGTTCACGCTGAAAAGCTAATAAACCGAACACAGAGAGAACTCACGAGTGATCGTCTTTAAAGTATTAATAGATGCCTGTTAAGGATATATACAGGCGTTACATGGTGTCAGAATAAGCTGTGTGTCGGTACCCTTATAGAAGCCATGGCGAAGTTTAGCCCACCGAGCGAGTTTAAGTTTGAGAGCCCAACCGAATGGCCAGAGTGGAAACAGAGATTTTGCCGCTATCGGTTAGCCACAAAGTTAAACAAAGATGATGGCGAGACTCAAGTAAGTTCGCTGATCTACGCGATGGGCAGTGAAGCTGAAAAGATATTCAGTTCATTTGAGTTTGCAGAGGAAGATGACAAGAAGAAATTTGAAGTGGTCATAAAAAAATTTGACGACTACTTTATTCCACGACGCAACATCATACACGAGCGCGCATGTTTCTACCAACGGAGTCAGCAATCCGGAGAAACGGCAGAAATGTACATTAGGACATTATATGAGTTAGCAGAGCACTGTCAATTCGGGACTACAAGAGATGAACATATAAGGGATCGTCTTGTGGTGGGAATAGCAGACAAGGAACTTTCACGCCAGTTCCAGCTCAAAGCAGACCTGACGCTGACTCAAGTGATTGAAAGTGTGCGTCAGACAGAGGCAATAACGCGGCAGGTTAATCTTCAAACCAATCGACCAGACGCTCAGCTGGACAATGTAAATGCTGTCAAAGGGAAGGTTGGACAGCACAGGAAAAAGTTTCAGCGAAGTGAGAACAACAGCCATGGACCCAACACAAAAGAGGAGTGTGGGAGGTGCGGTAAGCCACAACATTCTGATGAAAGGCATTGTCCTGCATTAAAAAGCAAGTGTAATAAGTGTCACAAAAGAGGACATTGGGAGCGTAAATGTCATTCTAAAGCAGTGAGAGAAGTCACAAGCGAACAGCCTGGGCAGACGTACTTCCTAGGAGCAGTGGATAAGGAAGATAATGTTGATACATGGACTGTAGGCTTACCTGTAAATAATGTGGTAGTAACCTTTAAAATTGATACAGGAGCCGACGCTACCATTATCGATAGAAATACATTTAAAAAGATGACTCCTAAAATAAAACTAGAACCTCCAGACACACGTTTTGTTAGCCCAGGAGGCGATCTCAGCTGCATAGGTATGTTCCAGGGTACCACCAGCTATAAAGAGAGAAAGTACTCCCTAAAGGTGTATGTGACAGATGGAAAAAGCTGTTTACTGGGCCGCGAGGAGGCAGTGGAAATGGGACTAGTGAAGAGGATGGATGAGGTTGGTGGTGTGTTTGGATCAAGCGGATTATTGAAAACAGAGCCAGTCAGAATAGCCCTGCGCGATGATGCCCAGCCATATGCAGTGCCGACAGCCAGGCGGATACCCTTGCCACTAGTACCACTGGTAAAAAAAGGAACTGCAGCGCATGGAGGAGGAGGGAATAATTGAAAAGTAACACAGCCGACAGAGTGGTGCGCTGCTATGGTCCCGGTGCTTAAACCCAATAAGAAGGAGGTCCGCATCTGTGCAGATCTCGGGAAATTGAACAGAGCGGTGAAACGGGAGAAGTATGTCCTGCCCACAGTAGAGGAAATAATGCCAAAGTTAGCTGGTTCAAAAGTGTTTACGTCACTGGACGCAGCAAGTGGATTTTATCAGATCCCTCTACACGAGGAGAGCAGGATGCTCACCACTTTTATTACTCCGTTTGGGAGATATGCTTTCCGCCGTCTTCCTTTTGGAATAACAAGTGCTCCCGAAATTTTCCAGAGAAAAATGTCAGAAACTCTGGCTGGCCTGGAAGGGACAGAGATCTTTATGGATGATATTTTGATTCATGCAGAGACAGAGGAGCAACATGACCGACGACTGGCCGAGGTGTTAAAGGTCATTGAAGCAGCTGGACTCAAGTTAAACCAGGCAAAGTGTAAGTTCAAGCAGAGACAGGTTCGCTTTTTGGGTCATCTAATCGACGAGTCAGGTGTCAGGGCAGACCCAAATAAAGTCGCGGGGATAGGAAACTTTCCACAGCCACAAAATGCTACTGAGCTCAAAAGATTCTTAGGAATGGTTAATTATTTAGCCAAGTTCATTCCAGAGTTATCAACAGTGGCCCACCCACTGTACGAACTACTGAAAGGAGACAAGGAGTGGATGTGGGGACCTGCTCAGTGCGAGGCGTTCAGGAACCTAAAGACTGCACTAGCCACAGCTCCGGTACTTACCTTCTACGACGCCAACAAGCCCACCATAGTGTCAGGAGACGCCAGCAGCTACGGGCTGGGCGGCGTTCTTCTCCAGCAGCACGGAGATAACTGGAAGCCCGTGGCTTACTGCTCAAGACGATTAAGTGACGCGGAGAAAAGGTATGCACAAATCGAGAAGGAGTGCCTGGCTAGCGTGTGGTCCTGTGAACGGTTTGATAAATACCTCTATGGACTTGATGGCTTTAGACTGGTTACTGATCACAAACCATTGGTACCTCTCATGAACAGTAAAGACTTAGACTGTGTCCCAATCAGGTGCCAGAGGCTATTAATGAGATTAATGCGCTTCAATGCCATAGCTGAACATGCACCAGGCAAAACATTAGCAGTGGCGGATGCACTGTCTAGGAGCCCAGAGCCATGCTGTGGGGATGGGGTCTGTCATGTGGAGGTGGCAGCACACATCGAGGCTGTCATGAGTCAGGTCCCAGCCACACCTCACCGGATGGCAGAGCTAAGACAGCACACTGAAAAGGATAGTCAGCTCCAGACGGTCATAGGCTTCATCCGGAAAGGATGGCCTGATTGTGCTGCAAAGGTGCCTGAGGTAGTCAAAGACTTCTACCAAGTGAGAGGAGAACTATCTGAGATAGATGGTTTGGTCATTAGAGGCAACCGCATTGTCATTCCAACAGAAATGAGGAAGGTCATCTTAGAGAGAATCCATGATGGACACCAAGGCCTGGTAAAGTGCAGAGAAAGAGCTTATCAATCTGTATGGTGGCCTGGAATGTCTGATGAGATAGTAAAAACAGTACAGCAGTGTACATTTTGCAGAGAAAATAGAAACACACAGAGGAAGGAGCCGTTAATACCCAGCGAGCTGCCCTGTAGGCCATGGCAGAAAGTGGCTATAGACCTGTGTGAGAGTAAGAAGCAAAACTACTTAGTACTATCAGATTATTACTCTAGATACCTGGAGATTTTGAATCTCCCTACAACCACTACTAGCCAAGTTATAGCAAAGCTGAAAGCCACATTTGCTCGTTTTGGCATTCCGGAAGTGATAGTGAGCGATAATGGGCCCCAGCTATCTTCAGCAGAGATGAGGGAGTTTAGCAAGGAATATGGCTTCGTTCATGTAACTTCCAGCCCACACTACCCTCAAAGTAATGGGCAGGCAGAGAGGGCAGTTCAGATAGCGAAATCTATCCTGAGACAGCAGGACCCTCTCCTTGCCCTGATGGTGTACAGAGCCACACCCACTTCGTCGACAGGAGTCAGTCCTGCTGAACTGCTAATGGGAAGGAAAATCAGGACCACCTTGCCCACCCTGCAGGACAATCTGAAACCGAACTGGCCTAATGAGGATGTGATCAGACAGGCTGACGCTGCAGCTAAGCAAAGGCAAGCCTATTACTATAACCGCAGGAACGGAGTAAGGACTCTACCCCCACTGAACCCGGGGGATCAGGTGCTAACAAAGTTGAATGGACAGAAACAGTGGACAATGCCTGCGGTCGTGCGCAGCTCCAGTTCTACTCCAAGGTCCTATATCGTGGAGACGGCACGAGGGGACCGTTACAGGAGGAACCGGCGACACCTGCAGGGCATACCAAAAACATTCACACCTGCCACTGAGAGCCCTGACCAGTTTGTTCCTGAAAACAGGAACACTGTGGACACACACAGTGGTGAGACACTAAACACTCCCACACCCACCCAAGGGACTGTGACCATTACTCGCTCTGGTAGAGTGAGCAAAAGCCCAGACAAACTGGACTTGTGATTATGGACTTTGGGTTGGAGGAGGGGGAGGGTAAATCCCATCAAGAAAATGGGGTGTATGGACTTTGAAAAAAAAATGTTCTGAGTTATTGCAAAGGAAATGTACTGTTAGTTGTAAGAACAGTAGTAATGTTTATTTTCATTAGACACCGTTGAGGTGGGAAGATAACAAGACAGTTGTGTTTTACAAAACAAAATATTGTTAAGCCAGAGAGATGTTATTGCTTAACCGTTCATGTTAACTAAGAAGGGCAACATCTTTTAGGGGGGAGATGTAATGACAGGTAATGACCAAGAGGTGTCATTGTTGGACTGGTAATGATCTAGAGGGAATATACAGAGCTGAAGAGGAGAGACAGTTTTGTTTTCAGTTGTTGTTCACGCTGAAAAGCTAATAAACCGAACACAGAGAGAACTCACGAGTGATCGTCTTTAAAGTATTAATAGATGCCTGTTAAGGATATATACAGGCGTTACAACACACACGGTCGTGTGACAAGAGCGTATCGAGTCTGACAAAAGATAAATAAATGACAAGAACATACGTTTCAAGACGTCGCTGGGAATGGGAATTAGCCTGTCCTCCTCTCTCTTTAAAAGCAGGTAGCTGTTATTCCTCCATGATGAGCGTGTGAATTAGAGAGGGCGGGCGCTTAAGAGCATCGCAATGCAGCTCTGCTGAGAAGACCTCTCACTCCTTTACATGAAGACAAAACTCGTGCATAGAGTCTTATATAAATTTTTTTTCATAATTTGAAACTTATTACCATCAAATGCTACTCTAGAACCAAGGTTTGGGACACTGCATGGGATCCATAAAGAAAATCAAACTATGAATGAAAAAACACTTTAATGGTAAAAAAATAATCATAAAAAACCCATTCAGTACAGATCATTATAGTGCATGATGACAACTTTCTTTTATTTTTGTAATGTGTCATCTTCAGTCTCAGCAGATTTAAATAACATTTATATGCAAATTTTTTGTACATAAAAATATAGTCAAGACACACTGAAGTGGATTTAAAATCCTTAAATAACGGATTAAACACTGACTTCAGCATAAAATAGGAACCCTTCTAAAGCAAATCTATAAAATGTAACACTGTACTCTACATTGTAGAGCTTTATTTCTGGGAACAGAATCCGTTGCAATGTGCTTTGTGATTGGATCCTGTCCTGTCCTGATTCTCCTGTCCTAAGTCTACTACAATGTCTCCATCTTGTTGGACATCCGCAGACGAAGCAAGATGATACGCCCTGTCATTAGTGGAATAAGACTGATCTGCTGTGTAGGTTGGTACAATGTTGAACATGATGAAACCAAACGTGATCACCACAAAAGACACGATGTACAGGCCTGAGAACTGTGAAGAAAGAAGGAAAACTTCAAAAACTTGTAAGAAAACGAAAAATCAATGAGAACAAGCCACAGCATATTAGAGTTAGTAAAACTATTTAAAAGATTTATTATATAAAGCAAGTGTCCAAATATCAAGAATCAGTGCAACCTCTCAAAATGTCAACAGCCCTGGAAAATTATGATTTAGCAAGAGGACTGTGAGAAAGATATTGGAAAAAGTTTTCATCTTTTCTTTTATTCTGGCATTTTTATTGATTTGCTGAAAATGTAATCTTTCTACTCACATTGTAGCGAAAAAGAAACATGCCACAGAAGAGACTGAAGAGGTCAGCAGTCAGCAGTGAGAGGTTCACAGCCGTGGCGCTGGTCATCTTTACCACTACAGGCATGAAACTGTACAGCCCGTACATGCACAGAGTATATGCAACAAAGAGCACACCTACAGAATAAATGTACAGGTATTTAAAGCATTTATCAAATCAAGAGGAGAACTGGAAATACTCAAGATTTCTGTAAAACTTACTACATACATTTAATGAAATTTCATATAATTGATGACTAGATAATATTGCAAGAAAAAAAAGTTACTTACATATTTTCAAGTTCCAGTTGATAACAGGTACAGCTTTGGATTCAAATATAGCCCTTCAAAATAAAAAAATACACAATTAAAAGATCAACTAGGACTAATTGCTTACATATGCACTAGTGTTCAAAAGTTTGGTGTCAGTAATATAATAAGTCTCTTATGCACACCAAGGCTGCAATTATTTGATCAAAAATACAGAAAAACAGTAATATTGTGAAATATTATTACAAATTAAAATAAGTTTTCTATTTTAATATATTTTAACTTGTAATTTATTCTGGTGATGTGAAGTTTTCAGCATCACTACTCCAGTCTTCAGAGTCACGTGATCTTTCAGAAATCATTATGCTGATATCATACTCGTAAAAATTTTCTATTATTATTATCAATGCTGCTAAACATTTTTATATGAATTTATTTGAAATATAAATCTTTTGTAGATATCTTCACTGTCACTTTTTATCAATTTAAAGCATCCATGATCAATTAAATTAAAATTAAATTAAATTTATGCATTTAGCAGACGCTTTTATCCAAAGCGACTTACATTGCATTCAAGCTAACAATTTTCTCCTAACATGTGTTCCCTGGGATTCGACCCCCCAACCTTGCACTTGCTAATTCAATGAGCTACAGGAACACTAATAAAAATATTAAATAATAAAATTAATAATTAATAAAAGTATTCATTTCTTATAATAAAAAAAAACTTTAGTAGTGTATATAGCCTCTCCTTTTCAAAAGCAAGGCTTTCTCTCATGGTGGGGGCATTTCACTAAGAAAATTAGATGGTGACATAAAACTTACATCTGCACACCACTGATGAGTGTCCCAAAGAGTCCCATCATGCCCAAGAACTCCACCCTGCTCAGGTTTTTCACTGTGTATTCCTGACAAACATTAGACACTGCGTACAGAGCAGCACTGACCAGCACGAGTCCATCCCCCAACAACACATGACTACCTGCAGTAACAGAAACACACTAAAAGACCAAGAAACAGATCCACAGAGATCAACTATTTGTGTGCAAGATGATAACATTTCAAGCAACAAAAACAGTCTATGATTAATGATTCATTTAGTTTCTTTAATTGTCCTCTTTTAGTATAATCTTATCTTTGGTAACAGGACTAAAATAACTAATAGGTTTTGGCAAATGATTCATGAGAAGCAAAACAAAAGAAAACATAGAAGAACATTATAAAGCATAATCAAGATTTTATTAAATTATGCCCCTTTTTGCCTCTACTTACTTGAGCCTTGGTCTCTCCCTGCCAGCAGATCTGCTCCCACCATTGCACCGACTCCAAGCAAGCACACAGCCACAGCTATAACATGCAAAGGTCTATAGCGAGTTTTCAAAAAGATCCATGAGAGCACCATCAGAACCGGAATCACAAAGCAGTCCAGCAGCTACAACACATTACATTAAGTTATTATGTTAAATCAAAATTACTGTATTAATGTGTGGGTGTTTTTTTTCCAACTAAAAAGAAAAAGAATAATGTATTCTAACCTGTATACTTGTAAGGGTTGTGTACTGGTACGCCTTCACAACTGTGTAATTGGCTTCAACATCCGTAAGAGCCATCAGAAAATACTTCCACCACTTTGTTTTTAGAATTCGAACCATATTATTTTCACCTAAATTATGAAAAAGCAAAAATACATACCATATCTTCTGTACTAGCTTGCATTGCTGGAGGAAAGCTACATAACAAGGTTTTTTATGAGTAGTACATTTTACATGTTGAGGAGACTCGATAAATAATTTTAAGATTTTAATCCACAAGATCAGCCTTGCAGGCATGAATCCACAAATAATTTTATTTAAAATCTGGAGCAATAATAAGCATGTTAATGGAAATAATATTCTGCCCTTCTAATCATCTGATAAGAGCAGTGTGTGAGTCCAAGCAGAGAAGGTGTGCAGCAACTTACCTCTCCTGAAGGCTAAGACTAAAGTATAGGTAAGCAGCAACAAGGTGTAATTGAGGAAGCTTTGCAGCATTGGCGTCTCTACCCCAGCATTTGCCAAATACTGACATGTAACTGCTGTCCCACATATCAGCGTAGACAGGGCTTGACCCATTACAATAGTTTTGCAGAGCTGCCTGTAGGAACCATTCTTAAGTTACCATCAATCTGACAAGTGTTATGTAAAAACATTAAACATCCTTAAAGATCTTTAACATACCATGTAAGCACATCTTTAAACGTGAGATTCCGTGGACCACAAAGAAATCTTCCCCATCGTCTGAGAGTTCCCATTCTTCCATGTTCAAAGGAGTTCTCTCCCACTTCACAATCCATATTTTAAACATAGACACCTGGAAAATCCAGAGAAAATTTAAAGAACTTTAGAGAAAGTCACAGGCCTTGATGTTGGGGAACATCTAGTGATTCATGGTGGAAATAATCTTAATCTCTTTAAGAATTTATGCGCAATAATGCTGACCTCAATTGGGCCTCTTTAATTTAAAAAGAAAATGCCATTGCTTGACTTAAAGGTCATAAAATCAAAGACTTAGATAAGCTTATAATTTTCTATAAAGAAAACCTATACTGACTTGATCAATACATACTGAATTAAAACCTCTAATATACAGTATATGACTTAAAATACTAAAGATCACCATGTAGCAATTACAATTCACTTTAAATTAATTTAAAATAAATGTATTTAAAAAAATCAACATAAGCCGGATATAATTTGCTGAAGCTTTTCAAAAATTTGAAATCGTTTGAACAGCTCTGTAAAATGAGTGTTGTTTGCCTGAGCAAACTGGTGCTCTGGAACTCTGAAAGGGTGTGATGGTTCGTAACGACAGTTCTCAGAGCACGTGGCACTGTCGGGTGTTTTAGACAACGTAAAACCGAGCAGTTTCTCGGTTTCTTGATCACGAAGATCAAAATATTATGAACCCATTAATAAAACAACTATGATTTATTACGCGTTTTAGGCTAAAAGTTGCGTAGCTTGACAGCAAAAAGCAAATCTCTTAGCTTCTTAAGAGTTGGGCATGCTGTTAGCTAAGGCTAAAAACAAAACACAACGTCACGTGTTTACAAGTTAAAGAATAAAACCAAGAGTATGTTACTTACCTGAATATAATTGATCCGTCATGTCTATAGTTTACGGATAATCAACAAAAATCCAACCACAGTTTTTTTTTTTTTTTTTTTTATGAAAGCGAGGAAACGCACTAGCCAATTTAAAGCCCCGCCCATTTTCCCAAACAGCCAATTGGAGCTTAAATGTACTTCCTCTTTATTAAAGTGTGGCCAACGGCAGAGATGCATTCTGTTTTACGACTAGTACACACGGAAATTGTGTGCACTGGGCATCCTACATCGATTGGACATTCATTTAATTGGTTATAAAATTATGTTTTTGAAATTGCCATATTTAACTGAGCCGTTAAATTTATTTATAGCGATGATTAATGAGAACTGAGTGTAGTTTTACAGACGAACCTGTATCTGCAGCTGCAGCTGGTCGGCCTTCGTATTGTTGGGAAAGAACCCATCATGTCTTTGGACTAAACTTGCTCCAGATTATTACTATTCATACAGTTGTTTGCAATCAAATATATGTTACGCCTTAATATAATTTGGTTGATAACTAAACCCTCAAGAGACAGTACATTTCGTGTGACCCTGCTCTATTAATTGTGAATGTCTTATTTATCACAATGGTAGTATAGTGACATGATGATAAAAAAAAACGTGTCATCCTATTTCAAAATAATTTATAGTGTGTAAATTAGTATGTGCAGAATAGAAGCCTAGGTCTATGCATTCATTAATTTGCTCCTTTAATTTAAAAAGCGTTTTCTTTTCTATCTTTTTTTATCCCTTCTTTCTATAAAATATTAATATACATGAATAAATATCAGTATCAGTGCTGCTGATGGAGTCGAAATGCTCCCAAGCAACCAAACCTCCTGAAACATCGCGAGACCGCACGGGGACTAAGTTGAAGAAACATGGCGACGTCTCATTTATTGAAGGTAGGAGGTCCCTGGATGTGAGAATATTTTTGAATCGTTTGCATCTCCCGTAATGTTATGACAGCGATCCAATGACCCAGTCACTGTCCGCTTCTAATAGCATCGCTAAACATGACGCGTTGTCTTCAAACCACATTGTTAGAATTGTTGATTGTAGGGTTCAGAGCTCTATTTTAAGATACCTATTCTCACTGCACAGCCACAAAACTAAAAGCTATCTATCACGAGGCTGCATATGGATAATTAGAAAATATATATACATGCGTAATTTTTTTCCTGAATAAAGTTGCAACATTGCAGAAGCTGCATTTATTCAGCCTGTGCATACCTCGTTTATGTCGTACTGTAATCTTTGTTGTTTATTATTGCAATAAAAGGCAAAAAATATATCATTTATGTCAAGGCTGAAGCTCACCTGCTGCCTCTGGTTTCTAATTATACAGCTGTAATAACTGATCTGCAAATTAAATTGAACTTAATCTGTTACTGTTGTACTTGACAAGAAGTAAAAGAAAATAAATTATCCAGTCTTCGTAAATGTGCATAAATGCATAAGGCTTATAATAATTTTTAAAGAAATGTTTATTGTCCGGGTTCTCCTTTTTTTCAGAATAAAGGCTCCCTGCAGTTTGAAGACAAGTGGGATTTGATGCGGCCCATTGTTTTGAAGTTACTCCGTCAGGAGGCAGTTACTAAGCAGCAGTGGTTCGATTTGTTCTCGTAAGTTGTCTTCGATGTGAGCATCTGGGCTGACAGAAATATCAAGGAGTTTGTTTTTTATTATTATTATTATTATTAAACTGATGGTGCTGGTTGGGTATGATGGTCAGTAATTTCAATCAGGACTAACAACAAGTTTTAAACCATAGTTTACATTGCTTGAAATGTTAAACACTGAATATACTCAGCTTTTTGACGTTCTCTTAATACTGTGATTGATTTGCAGAGACGTCCATGCAGTGTGTTTATGGGACGACAAAGGCCCATCAAAGATTCACCAGGCTCTGAAAGAAGACATACTAGATTTCATCAAGCAAGCACAGGCAGTACGTACTGTATACAACTTTTGCACATATAATAAAGTGAAGTAAGTAAAATTTTCTCTGAAGAATAAGTAAGCCTCATTTCAATAATCCTGAATGATTCAATGCATATTGTTTCTACTCTTACTCTTTCTGATCTACTTCAGCGTGTACTTAGTCATCAGGATGACACGGCTTTGCTTAAAGCTTACATCGTGGAGTGGAGGAAGTTCTTCACACAGTGTGATATTTTACCTAAGCCCTTCTGCAAGTTGGAAATCACCCTGCTGGGCAACCAGGGGAGCAATAAGAAGTCCAATGTTGAAGACAGTATTGTTAGAAAGGTGAATTTTTTTGTATTTTAACCATATACTTTACATCAATCTAAACTATATTGCCCTCTTATTTAAATGCAGTTATTATTGTAGCAACTGATGCATAACATCAATATAAAAATATCTATCCTAATCATTTGTTGTCTTATTTTTTTGCTTAAGCTTATGCTGGACACATGGAACGAGTCTATTTTCTGTAATATAAAGAACCGGCTCCAGGACAGTGCCATGAAACTGGTCCATGCTGAGAGATTAGGAGAAGCGTTCGACTCGCAGCTTGTCATCGGAGTGAGGGAGTCATATGGTAAAGCTCTCATACTGGGCCTCTCGGGTTCTGTGCAGATGGACCTCTCCTGATGGACACTTCTGTCTTCTGCTCTGTTTTACAGTGAATTTGTGTTCCAATGCTGATGACAAGCTCCAGATTTATAGAGAACATTTTGAGAAGGCATATCTAGAATCCACTGAGAGGTTCTACAAGACACAAGCACCTTCCTATCTACAACAGAACGGGGTTCAGAACTATATGAAATATGTGAGTGTGTTTTTAAACTGCTTTCCTACCTAAACTAGAAAAATGTGAGTCACACTAGTGTAAACTAACTCTGTCAGCTATTGTACAACTACTGTATAAGCTTTTTTGTGTATGAATGGTAAATCACAGCACATCTAAAGTGTCATAATTATATCACAATATTTGAGAGTTGTTCATCCCAGATGGTGCTTTTGATTGACAGGCAGATGGCAAGTTAAGAGAAGAAGAGAAGCGTGCGCTTCGATATCTGGAAACCAGACGTGAATGTAACTCCGTCCAGACAGTGAGTGCTCTCTGCTCCAAAACAAGACCCAGTGGTGCCGCATTATTAATTAATGCTCAGCATGTAGTGTGCATATGTCTTTCTCACATACTAACACTGGGTACTCGGTTTGTGCTTTTTGCATTTATTCAGCTGATGGAATGTTGTGTGAATGCACTGGTGACGTCGTTCAAAGAAACAATCCTGGCAGAATGTCCGGGAATGATCAAGCGGAACGAGACAGAGAGTGAGTACGGCAGGAGCTCTGGCACCAAAGGCTCTGCAAGTTCAGGTTGGCAATGGGATATGGTTCCCATCTATATCTTGCCAAAACCTCCCCACCCATCCCACCATCTGTGTGTTTATGTGCCAGTCATTGAGTCCTCCAACCCATTTCAATTGTAAACAAGCAGCATACAACTATAAAGTTGCACTACTAAAAGGAATGGAAATGTCAAATGTTAGCAATACCTGCCTTTTGGCTTTAGAGCTGCTTAGACTGTAATTTCATGTTTTCAGTATCACAATAACAGCATTTAATTTATTTAATGTTACTAAAGTGTGTTTTTTCTGCTGTTGGTGTGTTTCCTCAGAGCTGCACCTCATGTTCTCGCTGATGGACAAAGTGCCCAGTGGGATTGAGCCAATGCTGAAGGACCTGGAGGATCACATCATGAGCGCAGGTCTGGCTGATATGGTTGCCTCAGCAGAAACCATTACCACAGTGAGTAGAGAGAGTAACTGCTTTTCATTATCTGGCAGATGCATCATGGGTCCTGTATGTGCATCCAGTTGTTGGTAGTGCAATCAATGAGTGATCAAGAAAGAAATTAGTTTTTATTTTATCCTTGTAATAACATATAATATGTCTCTAAACTGTTTCTGAAAAAATGCTCTGACATTGTTTTTTTCAGGACTCTGAAAAATATGTTGAGCAGCTCCTAACATTGTTTAACCGCTTTAGTAAATTAGTTAAGGAAGCATTCCAAGATGATCCACGTTTCCTAACAGCCAGGGATAAGGTAAGCCTCAAGAGGATTTATCAAATAAAAAAAATTAGATTTATTGGATAAAATTACCGTATGTTACATTATATTTAAATGAGCTATATAAATATAATATACATTACCGTTCAAAAAGGTGGGAAAAATAAGATTGGGTGCATTAAACTGATGAAAACTGACAGTTTTAATCACAACACATTTATAAAGTCACAAAAGATTTCTGTTATAAATAAATGCTGTTCTTTCGATCTTTCTATTATTTAAAGTATCCTTAAAATGTATTAACTGTATTTAACACTGATTAGTAAGAAATGTTTCTTGAGGACCAAAAATATCAGAACAATTTCAGAAAGATCATTTGACACTGAAGTCTAATGGCAGCTGAAAATTCAGCTATGTCATTATATTTAAAAATATACTAAAATAGTCAAGTTATTTATTTAAATAATATTTCACATTATTACAGTTTTTACTGTATTTTTGCTCAAATAAATGCACCCTTGGTAAAAACCTTAAAAATCTGTAATGTAATGTACTGGATGAGTTTTGTGTTTTGTTTTTTATGAAGTGGAGAAGTGGTTTCCATTTTTCCATTCTTATTTTATTTTATGCATTTTTATGCAGGCATACAAAGCAGTAGTGAATGACGCCACAATATTTAAACTAGAGCTCCCTCTAAAACAGAAAGGGTAAGGCATCTTAATATATATATGTGTGTGTGTGTGTGTGTATTTTCTAAAAATGTGAAGAAAAATCGAATATATTTCATACATATATTTGAAATACTGTTTGGGTTGTATTATCTGTCCTTTGTTTGCAGTGTGGGTTTGAAAACTCAACCAGAGTCCAAATGTCCAGAGCTGCTGGCCAACTACTGTGATATGCTCCTTAGAAAGACTCCACTGAGCAAAAAACTCACCTCGGAGGAGATCGAGGCCAAGCTGAAGGAAGTGGTGAGTGAGTGGGTGGGGTGAACAATAAATATTTGTATTTTATTGTGGCAGTATTTTTGCAAATCTTAATCACGCCTCTGTTTGCAGTTGCCAAATCAGACGCAACGTGTTAATTATATCTTTTCATGTACTGATTACAGCTCTTGGTTCTAAAGTATGTTCAGAACAAAGATGTCTTCATGAGGTACCACAAAGCGCACTTGACCCGCAGGCTTATTCTTGACATTTCTGCAGACAGTGAGATTGAAGAGAACATGGTGGAGTGGCTCAGGGTAAGGGGGCTCGAAAGCATGGATGAAAGACTTGTTAGTCAATCTCTTTAAGTGACTTTTGTGTGCGTACAGGAGGTTGGTATGCCAGCAGATTATGTAAACAAGCTCGCCAGAATGTTCCAGGACATCAAAGTATCAGAAGACTTAAATCAATCCTTCAAAGAAATGCACAAACACAACAAACTTGCATTACCAGGTCAGACATGCCACTTCTGAACTGATGCTCCTTAACTATTCTATTGAAGTTTGAACTAATTAATATTTTTGTCTTGGCACTACAGCTGACTCGGTCAATATAAAGATCTTGAATGCAGGCGCATGGTCTCGGAGTTCAGAGAAAGTGTTTGTATCTCTGCCCACCGAGCTAGAAGATCTCATTCCTGAAGTCGAGGAGTTTTACAAGAAAAATCACAGTGGCAGAAAATTACACTGGCACCATTTGATGTCCAATGGCATTGTGAGTAGCAGCTTCAGCCCTTTGTATAACGGCATGCTCTACTTCCTGGGACCCAAAACCAGCCTCTTCCCGTTGAGACTAATTTCTTGTCTGTGTGTTTTGTACTGAACTTTGATGCTCGCAAGCTCTACTACTGTGAATTGTGTTGCGGTCAACTTTTATTTAGTCTTTGGAATGTCAGGATAATTGCTACACTGTAGATTCTGCCTCGACTTTTTTTAGGGGTCCGTTCTGTCAAGGGAGCAGATCAAGATTGGTTTCATCTCTTCTATCCCTAGATCACATTCAAGAATGAAGTTGGGCAGTATGATTTAGAAGTCACTACATTCCAGTTAGCTGTGCTGTTTGCCTGGAACCAAAGGCCCAAAGAGAAGATCAGCTTTGAGAATCTGAAACTAGCCACGGAACTTCCAGACGCTGAGCTGCGCCGGACTCTCTGGGTAACAGAGTCTTTATTTTGATGACAGTTCCACAAATGTGCTTAAATGGCAATGGGAAGGACATGTGGATTTCAAATGAATGGATCTGATATGACATTGACTAACCCTTTGTATTTGTTTGTTTGATGTTTTAAATGTGTAGTCTCTTGTAGCTTTCCCCAAACTAAAGCGTCAGGTGCTGTCATATGAACCAGTGGTGGGCTCTCCTAAAGACTTTGCAGAAGGCACTGTATTTTACATCAATCAAGAGTTTTCTTTAATGTAAGCACAATCATCACACACTGGCTGCGTTTGCCGAAGAATAATGAATCATTTAAATAATACTTGTGATAATAAATCCTAAATCTTGTGCATATTTTCAGCACATTCCATCCAGTTGGAAAGATTTTTACAGTGGTTTGAAAAAAAGTTTCTTTATGCTCACCAATGTTATTTTTGTTTGTTAAAAAAATAATTTAATATGACTTTTTTTCTACTTCAGTATCTTATCAAATGTAATTTATTACATGTAATTATCATGTGGTGGCACATGCCAATATTGTCACATGATAATGATCAGAAATCATTCTAATGTGCTGATTTAGTGCTTAAGAAACATTTCTTTTTATGACATTCCTAATATTTTTTGGAAATGTTTGTGTATTGCTGTCACCTTGATCAATTTAATGCATCTTTATTGAAAATAAATATTAGTTTCTTAAATTCTTTTTTATTTTTATTTATTTTACTGAACTAAAACTTTTGAATAATCTGTATGCACATACAATTATCTATAAATACTACATACTACGTATCATAATTCATATCCAAGTACATACAGTACATTGCCAGAGTATTACATCATATTGTTAATCGCATGTTTTAACAGATGTCAGTTCAATTTATGGATCTCTTCTGCACAGAAAAAAAAAGGTCCAAAAAAGAGGGAAGATCAATTTGATTGGTCGATTACAACTCACCACAGAAAGAATGCGTGAAGAAGAAAATGAGGGCATAGTGCAACTTAGGATATTACGCACACAGGTATTGAGGTTATTGAGCCTATCACTTTCACATAATCTTAATGATTGAGATGTGTATATACACACACACAATATATTAATTCAATATTCATAACATTCATATTCATAACATTTAACCATGAACCTTTATATCAAACTGCCTGTATGAGAAACATTTCTCTGATATGCTGATGTAAACCTCAGTTGTCATCAAGTTCTTCTTCTTCACTCTGTACAGGAAGCTATCATTCAGATCATGAAGATGAGGAAGAGGATCAGCAATGCTCAGCTTCAGACGGAGCTGGTGGAGATCCTAAAAAACATGTTTCTGCCCCAGAAAAAGATGATCAAAGAGCAGATCGAGTGGCTGATAGAACAAAAATACATAAAAAGGGATGAGACGGACATTAACACATTTATCTACATGGCGTAGCCGACCACGGCCAGTGTACTCTGGGACGTTTTTTTTTAGACACTAGCTCTCCTTTGGAGGATTCCATATTTGATTTCAGCTCATGGCCCAGCTTGGCCTGCTGGGTGATTGACTAGATTTATCTCAAAACACATCACGCTGAGAAATCGCCGACAAATCCCTGCCTTACTTCACAAATCTATGAAATTAATACAAGTTAACTTTGGAAGAAATACAGTAGAGGAGTAAAGTGAGCAGAATCTCGGTGGCTAATTTATATTCATTTTGTGCAATCTTTTAACCTCTGGTATTGTTCAATTGGGGGTCAAACTTGTGTTGTCCGTGGTCAAAAGTGACCGAACACCTGAAATTTTTGACACTACAGCTGACTTTGTCAGTATAATGATCTTGAATGCAGGCGAATGTTCTCAGTGTTCAGAGAAAGTGTTTGTAATGGGAAATTTTTTCCCATTGAAAATAAAACATTTGTTTTCAAATATTTTTATATTACTTTTAAATGATGGCAGTATTTCATGTTAAAGGAGTAGTTCACTTCCAGAACACAAATGTACAGATAATGGACTCCCCCTTATCATCCAATATGTTCATGTCATTCTTTCTTCAGTCGTAAAGAAATAGTTTTTTGAGAAAAACATTTAAAGAATTTTCTCCATGTAGTGGACTTCTATGGGGCCCGTGGGTTTGAACTTCCAAAATGCACTTTCATTGCCCCTTCAAAGGGCTCTAAACGATCCAAGCTAAGGAAGAAGGGTATTATCTAGCCCAGGGATCAACAACCTTCACAATGGTTAACCACTGTGCCAACACAACCCCCCACACACCCCGATATAATTCTGTATTTAAACGGTACATACACAATTTTTTATTATACGATAAAAAAACGTTTTTTTAACGTTTAATCAACGTTAATGCACTGCTTTAATTGATGAACGTGCACACACAGACACACACACACAACACACACCACTCACACACAGAGATCTGAGATCGTGCTGTGCAAAAAATAGCATTCAGAGTGTTGTCACTCTGTCGCTACTTTTATTAATCGATACTGAATCGCTACATTATATTTCTCAACAACAAAGGGGCAAAATCGCTTCATTGTCTGCAGAGAGAGACAATTTACCCCCCCCCCCCCCACTTTCTTTCTCTCCAAATGGCCATATTTCAGAAAATTTTTCATCACTGGATATAGCTTTAGGTCATTTAACATTTCTATGGTAAAACGTATTATTAAAAGTTGACTAATGTTAATTGATTTGCAGCTTCATCTTACCTCACTCTCTTTAACGTTAAACTGACGCTTCGCGCTCTGCTTCTGTGAACAGTAAACCCCGCCTACTTTGATCTGATTGGCCATCTCAGTCTTTTTGACATTGACGAGTGCTGTTAGACCGAGGCTTTGATCTGAAGCACCTAGTATGTGCAGTGTTTGCACGTGCATCCATGCAAGTTAATTCTCACACTTTAATAGTATTTGTAGCTCCTAACAGGCTGTGTGACTATGAGAAGTTATTACATCAAACTGTACGTCATTATACAGTTTTCCTTATTGCTTGCGTGCCAGCAATTATCCCTCTGCGTGCCACTGTTGGCACGCGTGCCGTAGGTTGCCAACCCCTGATCTAGCCAAACGATCTGTCATTTTCTAAAAACCAAATTGTTTATATACTTTTTACGTCAAACACTCGTCTTGTCTAGTTCTGCGTGAACTATGTGCATTTCGGATGATTTTGAAGTTTTGAAGTACACATGCGCATTGCACACTTCTTCTGCTCATCAAGCCTGCATTTATTTGATCAAAAATTTAGAAAAATTTAATATTGTGATATATTATTACAATTTAAAATAATTGTTTTAAAATTTATTATACTTTAAATTATCGTTTATTTCTGTGATGCAAAGCTGAATTTTTATGATGATTATCACATGATCCTTTAGAAATTATTCTAATATGATGATTCATTATCAAAGTTGGAAACAGTTCTGCTGCTTAATATTTTTTCAGAACATGTGATACTTTTTTAGGATACTTTGATGAATGAAAGTAAAAAAAAAAAAAAGCTATGTTTTTAAAATATAAATATTTTGTAATAATATACACTACTGGTCAGTAATTTGGGTCAGTAATTTTTTTTCTTTCTTTTTTTAAAATAAAATCAATACTTTTATTCAGCATGGATGTGTTAAATTGATAAAAAGTGATAGTAAAGAAAATATATTATTAGAATATATATTATTAGAATTTTTTTTTTTTTTTTTAATAAATGCAGTTCTTTTTAACCTTTTATTCATCAAATATATTAGACAGTAGAACTGTTTCCAACACTCATAATGAATCAGAATATTAGAATGATTTCTAAATGATCATGTGATAGACTGGATGTTACATGTGACACTGAAGGCTGGAGTGATGATGCTGAAAATTCAGCTTTGCATCACAGGAATAAATTATTTTTTTTAAAGTATATTCAAATAGAAAACTATTATTTTAAGTTGTAATAATATTTCACAATATTACTGTTTTTTCTGTATTTTTGATCAAATAAATACAGGCTTGATGAGCAGAAGAAACTTCTTTCAAAAACATTAAAAATAGTAATGTTTCCAAACTTTTGGTCTGTACTGTATATTTAGACATTCTCAAAGACAACTTTCTGTAAAGGTTTGGATTTTTTTTTGTTGTTGTTGTTGTCTGGTTTGAAATGTCAGTTTTTGCATTAATTTTAATACAGTCAAACCTGAACACAGAGAAAGACACTTTGTTACACATAACATCAAAAACAAAAATGAACAGGAATGCTTTATCAGAGGTTACTCAATCTGATTTCAACCTATTATTTTAGTGATATTAATTCATTTTGCCATATTGTTACAGCCTCACCGGTTCATTTGTATTTGTACAATTGTGTGTGTGACTGTGTTTGAGTGGGTGTGTCTGTTTTTCTGTATTGTGAATGATTTGTAGATTGTACTCACAAAGAATTCTCTGTATTCTCATATTTTTGTGTATTTTCCCATGCATTTCCAATGGAGATGTGCATCCATTTTTAACTGCGAACAACACAAGTGTGACTTTTTTTATGACCATTTTGCTTTTTCAAATCAAGCCCACAAATAAATAAATGTATATATAAAATATAAATTTTTATTTATATAATTTTTTTTTGTGGTCACATAGCGACTGTTTCATGAACCATTGAAGTAGCGATTTTTTTAAATTCTAAAATAACTGAACAACACCATGGGCCAATTGCATAAATAAAAGCTCCATGTTAAGTGCGTGTCTGAAGAACTAGTTTGACCAACTAGCATTTAGCCAAGAGGTAACCAGTCTTATTCAAACTGGGTCAATCTATCTTTTTGTAACTGACTTTTTGACCAGTCTTGAAGAAAACTAATTAGATGAGTAACTTTTAAGACAAGTCTAAGCAGTTTATGCAACCGGCCCCAGAGGGTTAATTGTTTACCACCTTCAACATCAAGGCACTAGGCTAAAATATTGTTTACATTGTGAAAAAGCCATCCAGCTATGTTCATTCTGAGTTCACGGCTGGCTTATCAAATTAACCTAGCTTTAAACATCCAATAGTAAACAACACATGCCTTTCATTGCATTAAGAAAATGTAAAGTTCAGGCCAATTGTGTTGCTAGTGATCAAATTATCCACTTGATTCACAACATGATATGTTATATTACACAGAATTGCAGACCTCAGGCAGTTTTTCCTCAGTTGTTTTACCCTTCAGCTCAGTCTGTGCTTAGTGTGTCCCTGTTTGTCTCCCTAGTGGCAAGTTAGCAATGTACACTACCGCTGTCCATGGTGCTGATGAGATGGTCACTTGTTCCTGACTATAAAATTGGAAGAATGGTATTATGTTGAGTTACACACTAATGCTCTTAAATAATGTCTCTCTCTCTGACAAAAACGACAGAATGCATCATTTATTTATATATAATAATATAATGTAGAAATCACTGTGTTATTGTCAGTGTGTGTGCGCGCGCGCGTGGGTATACATTGGTTGTCTACCCCGCCGCTCATGCTCAGACTAGGAGTTCCCCCTCCGCTCGTAGGCCCCTCCCAGACACGCGTGAGAGTGATCCGGAGCTCGGAGAAGACCCTCAGTTGCACGGGACCGCAAGAACGTCGCTGGACCGGGGCAAGATACGCCACCGTGGGACTGGAGTTGTGCTCAGGTATACATACAAGCGAGGCCGTGCTGGTCTGTTACACGAGCGGTGTAACATCAGATCGAATTTGACACGTTTTAGAATGCGAGACTGTAATTACCCGAACGAACGAGATGAGCGCGCTGATTTATGTTGATCGTCTTGCGTTTTAAGCGCGAGAGGTAAATCTTGCCACCTGACGGGACGCGTGCAGAGGCGAAAAATTAATATTCCGCTTTTATTAGACGGAGATTTGTGATGCTTGCAGGCATCGGTTGTCATATATTTAAACTAGTGTGGGACTGGAAGCCTACTGCATCTCTTTTTTGCACTCAGGCAAAGTAGAGTCCAATTTGTTCTTGAACAGCAAAGGAAAGCGCTTTCCATTGTGTGCCGTTAATTAGTTGTCCCCACGCCTTGCGTTTCTTATTAAGATAAGTTTGACCACCGGACTGACAGGAGCGGGCAGTCCCTTGGTCCTTAACGGGAACCTTACCGTAGTTTAACCCAGAACAGTTAATACAACATTCATCTGATGATATGTTTGTGTTTGAATGGTGAAACCTTATGGTGTATAGTGTGCCGGTAGTAATGTAATCTGGTTGACCTAATCAGATCAAGCATTTTTAATTAGTCTACATTACAATTTAAAATATATTTTTTTATGAATTAGCTACACATTGATGACGGTTTTGATTACTAATCTATCATTCAGGCAGCAGTAATAAATTCGTTTGTTAAATAATTTATTAATATCTTAATAAATACCACAATCTATCACTGTTCAAAGCAATTTATACTTTCCAAGAAATATACCTCCAAATTATAAATAAATGACCATTGCACGTTAACTCCCCATTATAAAATTCAACTGGTTGCTGTGTTTTAGGACATTCTAGCTGTGGTATCTAGAAGATTATTAGCTGGTCAGGTGATGGACCAGACACCACGTTCTAAACAGCTTGACCACCTTAAACTGACAAATTACTGGCTGGTTTGTTGCAAATCCAAGTTGTTTTACCAGAATGAAAATCTGACTAGAGACCAGCAACCATCTTAACTTGATTTTTACTAGTCTGTCGAGTTCATTAAGTCTGTTCTAGCTTGTCTAAATTGGTCCAATCTAATCATTAGCTTACTGATTAGTCACTATGTTCTAACACCCAGATTGCATACCTTAAACTGTTACGACCAACCAGTAGGTGGTTTATTGCTGATCTAAGTTGGTTTACCAGCTAATGACGATCATAGACTGGCTAGAAACCAGCTACCATCTTAAGATTGATTTTCCAGTAAGGCTAGTAAACCTGACTAGTTTACTACTCTAACTAGTTCACTAGGTGTGTTGTAGCTGGTCTAAGATAGTCAATAGCCTAGTCCATTCGGTCATTAGCTTGTTGACCAGCATGTTCTAAATGCCAGTTTGACCATCTTAAACTGGTGTGACCAGTTGGTAGCTGTTGTGTTTACCAACTAATAACCTGCTACTTATTTTTGTCCCAAAATAAAGCTACCATCAAAAGAGTGATCTAGCGGGGCTAATTTACTAATCTAACTAGTTCTTAGCTTATTAGCTGAATGACCAGCCAGTGTTCCATAAACCAGCTTGACCCCCATAAATGTGTGTTAGTGGTCCAAATCTGTTTACCAGCTAATGGGGATCATCTTAGACTAGCTAGAAACCAGCCACCATCTTAAACTGTATTTTCTAGCATGGCTAGTAAACATTATCAGATTACTAGTCAAACTAGTTCACAATTGTTTATTGAAATCAGTGTTAATTAGTACCTAATGTACAAATTGGTGATTTTTTTTTATCAAAACTTCTAGTTTTAACAATTAGTTATATAATCATAGGCTGATGATGATGATATATATGTATATTTCTGTCCAAATAGTACAAAATGTTTCTTGTTTGTGACACTAAAGAAAAAAAAGTGTTGAGATTATATTACCTGAAGTGTAATATAAAATATTATGGTATTGATAACCGTTTTAACGCATTTCAGAAGGAACCCATTCAACACTGACTGCAGTGCATTTTAAATTTAGCATATTTTGTAATAGTGATGGATTCAGCAATGCATGTTTTGAGTGTTCATAAGTCATGGAGTGTGAGGGGTAATTCTAGGCATACTGTATGGTTGGTGAGATGACATGCTACATGTATTCATGAGGCGGCTGCAGTAACGCAGCTGGGAGACCCTGAAATGGTGATTGTCAGAAATGCAAGGGGGTTTTCATCAAACTATTTGGTGCACTGTCTCTCTGCCACTCTCACATGTTTCTCCATCTACTCTACCCCTCTTTCTACTACAACAGTAGGAGTTTCTATAGGTGGTGCACCACAGTGGCCCTGCCATCCCGTGGGATTCATACAGTGCATTTTCTTCAGGGACTCAATTTTCTGGGTCTCACTCTGTTTTTTTCACATTAAGCATAATGCTTAATAGAGCAGAGATGAGAGACTGTAAATTCCATTATTCCACTACAGTGCTTGTTACCTTTTATGAGCTAGTGGTACATAAGTTGGCTGTGAGGGAGAGTCAAAAGGCCACTATCTGTCTGTCAACTGGCATATTACATCCGTCATTAGGCTTAAGGCATTCCACATTCATAAAACCTTATGAACAGATGCATATGGTAATCACATAATATTCTTGCTGCTTTGATCCCTCAGTTCTACTCTTTGGAACCCTGAAGTGTGAATTCCACTTGCAACCCTCAGCACTTTTTACCTGCTTCCTTCTGTCAGGAGGTAGAGGAGAGACGGCTTGCCTCTGTGGTGGTCTCACTGATGTCACGAATCAGTCACAAGATGAGGCTAGGCACCATCTGCCGTGCTGGCTGTCCAACTGCAGTGTTTTCATTTCCTGAGGTGCTCCAGTCTAATGTACTGTACAATCCAGTTAACCAAACCCATCCCAGTTCTCTGTTTAAAAAGCGAGATGCTATAAAGCATTTTAAAGGGAAATTATTGTTTAGTCCACATTAAGCTCAATCATGTACGTACATTTGTGGCTTAATGGTGATTACCACAAAAAACTATTTTCTTGGAAAAAAGCAAAGCAAAGACCTTGTTTACAATTAGGCAATTACAATGGAAGTGAAGTTCAATTTGTGAACTTGAAATCCTCACCGTTTCAGTAGTTTAGCCACGATTTGTGAACAATGTACATGTTAAGATGATTTTATTGTAAAAAAAAAAAAAAAAAAACTACATTTCTGTGTACAGTTATGTCTAATTTTATAAGTTTATCACCATGAAACCTTAACACCATAAACCCCTTAAAAAAAACTGAATGAAAACCAGCTTTACAGCTCAAATAATATGCAAATTTTAACACTTCCATAGGTAAGTTGCTGATCATTACATACATTTTGTTTCTTAGATTATTATTTTTTTTAATAATCATTGTTATTTTAGTATCATGTATATGTGCCATTTGTTAATATTTTGAATTAACTTTTATTTTTATATTTTACGTTTTCATTTTCATTTTAGTTTGGTTTAGTTCTTTGTACTCTTGTCATTGTAAAAAAAATGTTCAACTTTGCTTTTATTTATAATTTTAGCACTTTAACTTATATTATTTTGTATTTATTTTGTATCATCTAACATTTATATATTTTTTCTTTTATTTCAGCTTTATTTTTAAAAATAAAACAATTTTAATAGTTTTAGTTAACTGTAACAACACTGGTGGTAATCAACAAATGCTGTCAAGCTTACGTTACTTATATTGAATCCAGAATATTAATACTGTACATATTATTAGATCTTTACATTTACATTTAGTCATTTAGCAGACACGTTTATCCAAAAGCTACTTACAAATGAGGACCATGGAAGCAATCAAAAACAACAAAAGAGCAATGATATACAAGAGCTA
This sequence comes from Carassius carassius, assembly GCF_963082965.1. Lineage (NCBI taxonomy): Eukaryota > Metazoa > Chordata > Actinopteri > Cypriniformes > Cyprinidae > Carassius > Carassius carassius. Next base: position 11,434,941 of record NC_081801.1, read on the forward strand.
TAATAAGTTTCAGTTAGCTTAATACAGTACACATAGCAAGGGCTTTTAAATAATATAATAAATAAAAAGAGAACAAATAGAATAGGAAAAGAATAGAGCAAGCTAGTGTTAGAGGTCTTTTGTTAATTGTATAATAAATAAAAGAAAACAGATAGAATACAAAAAGATTAGAAAGCTAGTTAGATCATTTTTTAAAGAATAGAATTAGAATAGTGAGTGCTAAAGTTAGAGGGTCAAATAAAGATGGAAGAGATGTGTTTTTAGCCAATTCTTGAAGATGGCTAAGGACTCAGCTCCTCGGATTGAGTTGGGCAGGTCATTCCACCAGGAGGGAACATTTCATTTAAAAGTCCGTAAAAGTGACTTTATGCTACTTTGGGTTGGCACAATCAACCGACGTTCACGTGCAGAACGCAAGCTTCTAGAGGGCACATAAGTCTGAAGTAATGAATTTAGGTAAATGGGTGCAGAGCCAGTGGTAGTTTTGTAGGCAAACATCAATGCCTTGAATTTTATGCGAGCAGCTATTGGAAGCCAGTGAAAATTGATAAACAGAGGTGTGACGTGTATTCATTTCGGCTCATTAAAAATTAATCTTGCTGCCGTATTCTTCATAACATAAAGATGATGTTGTTATTACAATCGCCAATAAATGAGGTGTGCAAGAAGCTTCATCCCACATTTGATAACTTGATATTGCTTGATCATATAATGATGAAGCTGTTATTATCTATGACTCCAATCTTTACATTTTCACTGCAGAGCTGGCCTTAGAATGACATAAGCTAGTTTTCTGTCGTTAGTGCAGAGAGAATGGACAGAAAGCTGAAGACATAATTAATCTTCCTGAAGGCCTAGGAGTGGAGATGAATAATTCACTGCAGCTCGACTTGCTCAGCTCTAGAAACTAGCCTCTGAGAGATGTGTGATTGACAGACGTCGGAAATGGGCAGAGAAATGGACAGAAAGATCCTTTTCTGTAGATCTGGACAGATACATTGTGCTCTATGGATAAGATGTTCTGAAGTTTCGCTCATCTGAACTACTTTCAAACTCTTGAATAGCTCTTATAGACTCATTCAGTCAAAAAAAAAGGTACACACTCATCCCAGTAGGCATTGCTTTTACACTACTAGTCTCGGAGATGAATAAAGCCCTGTAATGATACGTTCCAGTTCAATCTGGATTTGAAGCCAAGTGTCCCAGCAGCAGCAAGTCACAGTGACATGGTTGTCATCCTGCCAGGCATCTCCTGCCAGGCAGAGTAAGTGTGTGTGTGCTGCAGATTATCAATACTTGACTGACTCTTTCCTTCCGATCTCTAAAAGAAAGCAGTTGCATTGTGATTGTATATATTTTGTCTAGTCTAATTGTGTTTTTAGATTCTCTCACTTTTGACTTTGTTTGGTCCATTCTGTAGCTTACACTGACCTAGAAATGCCCACTTAGACAGGGAAAAAAAGAGAAAAACAACATCAGAGCAATATGCAAATTGACCAGCTAGAGTTTGTTTTATTTTATTTGACATTTAAGATATACTTTAAGATCCAATCCTGTTTTTGTTTTAAGAATATACTCACCAAGGCTGCAATTATTTGATAAAAAATGCAGTAAAAACAATAATATTGTTTTTATATAGTATGAAATTTAATTTATTCCTGATATGGAAAAGCTCAATTTTCCGCTGTTGTTCCTTAAGTTTTCAGCATCTGGTGGTGATTTCACTCCATTTTTATGAGCAATATGCTTGAAACAAATATTGAAAGAACACAAAGTTAGTAAGTCATGCACGCATGCACACAAATATTCCTGTCGAAGTAAGGAATGAGATCTTTACCTGAGTTGACAGGAGCAAGAGCGCCTTGTACTGTGTCTGCACTGAATCTGTCTCACATTGCCAAATCTCTCTCTCTCTCTCTCTTTCTCTCTCTCTCTCTGTTTGTGTTGTTCTTCTGTAGGCTGAAAGATGTTCTCCTCTGTGAAGGCCTTTGAGGGGCAGCATTACTCCAACCTCAAGAGGCAGTGTCTACAGAGTGGACGTCTGTTTGAGGACCCACTGTTCCCAGCTGTAGATCACTCACTCTTCTACCTGGGTAACAGGATCGGCCGTGTGCACTGGAAAAGACCCGGGGTCAGTGCTCAGAGCTCAAGTCTCACAGTTCTTCAATTAACAGATAGCATAAAAATGGGATATACAGTAGGTCTGCACTGCTTGTTGGAAAGAGATTGATTGTACTTCGTTGTACTACCTTTAAAACAGAACCTTAAAGTTTAACACATTCAGTTTCTTTTCAAATTAATCTATTTACATTTCAAGTTAGGTCAGCTGTGTTTGTATAATGCTTTTCACAATGTATGTTGTTCCAAAGAAGCTTTACAGAAAATCATGATTTTAATGTTTAGAAGTAAAGACATTTATAATGATGAAAAAGGTTTCCATTTCAAATAAATACTGTTCTTTTAAACTCTCTTCATCAAAGTATCCTGAAAACAAGTTGAGAAATTCTAGTACTGCTTAAAGATTGCCTTAATGACTAATAATTATTTATGAATGCCCATGCATACCAATAAATATCAAAAGAAAGAACATGGTATCTGCTTATAAACAAAAGCATTTTACTCTAGCTTCATGCATTTTTTTATAAACACATGAATGTGGGTCAGTTTTATAAATAAATACAAAATATATATACATATATATAAATAGAAATAAACAACATTTTGAACAGAAAGCTGAGAATAATTCAGAATGGTAATCAAAACGTATATGAAGTTGATCAACACCCCAAAGCTCTTCATGGGTCGACAGTTTATTTCATAACACTACACAGTTTTGATGCTGTTTTATAAAAACCAACAATAAAAACATGGATTCCCGAAGCACTAAGTATAGCTCAAATATATTTAGACTCTTTCTAAGTATAAGTCAAGTATACTTAAATGTCATTTTAAATATAGATTTCTGAGAAGTATGTAAAGCACATTTCTAAAACGTAAACTGAAAGTATAATAATTTTAATAGTTATAGTACACTTCAATAAACTTCTTTTACGTAAGGGACAGAAATTCAAAAAAGTTTTTTTTTTTTATAAGACAGGGTTTGTTTGTTTTTTTGACCATATAATGTCAATGTTAGTTCACAAGGACACATTAGATTTGTGAAACCTAATTGGCTGAGGGGAAATAGACATCGATAGACTTCTTGAAGCATCATGATGGTTTTCCCACACTTCATTACTCTTTTCTGAGTTAATGATACATTGCAGCTTCCCAAAACCTATCTGTAACATTCGAATCCCAGGGATGCTGTGTGATACTCCCCCATACCCATCTCACCCAGGGGCATACTAAGTGTCAAGCCTGTCCAAGTCAATTATTCCTTTCTCTCACTCACTCACTCTTGGAACAATGCCCGTCACAGAATCTCATTCGCACACACACTCGCTCAACACACCAGTGAAGTGTTCCAGTCTGAGGCGTCTGAATTGTAACCTCGGCAGCTCCTGTCGTCATTAATTCATGCTATAATTGAGGTGGACACTACATTTGGTTCTGTACCACAGTTCAAGACTGCAAAGCTAAAATCTTCACCGTCTTAATGCACACAGGATCAGCAGCAGAGAATGTGGGAATATAAGGATCAAGTACAGACAGTGCTAATATCTCATTCATTGTGTTTTAGTGATAATTAAGACTATAGAGACTGAATAATGATGCTCAGACTGTCTCTGCATTTGAATTCATACTTTTTAAGATTGCTTAATGGGATTTTGAGGAACATTTAGGACTTTTAAAATTTGATGAGCTTGTTTTTATCTGATTGCTTTAGTTTATTATAGTTTAGTCAAAATTTGTTTTTCTAGCTATACCTGCACTTACTATCTATCATGCTTATTTTTTTAATTTCTGCTCCTGACTCTTTCAATTTCATTATTATCCCATTGCTGGACTTAAACGTCAACATGAGACATTATTTACAACCCATTATGTGATGTGATGTATTTCAGAGTTTCTATGCTATTATTACTGTAACCTTTAATAAATTAATGTTAACAGAAAATTAATTACTGCAAAAAATGTACTACCATTCAAAAGTTTGGGCATAGTAAAATTGTTTAATATTTTTAAAAGAATTCTGTCATTTTACTGCAGTCAAATCTGTGCTATTGTGAAATATTACAATTTTTAAAAATTATATATATACCGTGTGCTTTCATTGTTGAGATATTTCAGTACTGAAGTACTGTCTGTCCAAAATACAGACTCCTGAAGAATAAAGTCCAATTCAGATTTCAGCATATTGTCCATTCTAGCAGCCATTGTAGCTGCAGTGAGCTCAAGACGTGGCATGGTAACTGTTTTTACTGGAGCAACCCTTGCTTTACCCATAACAAATGCACAATGTTGGTTACCTCTGTGGTTCTCCATGAGCAAGTATGACACTATGCCAAACCCCAACTCACTGGCATCTGCAAAATGATGCAGCTGCGCTGAGGTGATTTCACCAAAGTTAAGTGGCTTCATGCATCTTTCAACCTGAAAGTCATTTAAGTTCTGAAGACTAGCCAGCCACAGATTCCACTGATGTCTGAGAGTTTCTGGAATCTTGTCATCCCAGTCATGTTTTGTTCTACAAAGCTCCTGCAGTATTTGCTTTGCAGGAAGAATAACTGGAGAAAGTATTCCAAGGGGATCATAAATGGAGCTGACCATGGACAATATACCTCTCCTTGTAAGAGGCTTTTCCTGTAGGGTTACTTTGAACTGCAAAGTGTCTGTCTCAACACACCACTGAACCCCTAGAGCTCTTTCCAATGGTAACTTGTCTTTCTCCAGGTCCAAGTCCTTCACTGTCTTAGCTTTGCTCTCCTCACTTACAATTTTTCACAATTACAACTCACAATTTTTTTAATTTCTGCTCCTGACTCTTTCAATTTCATTATTATCCCATTGCTGGACTTAAACGTCAACATGAGACATTATTTACAACCCATTATGTGATGTGATGTATTTCAGAGTTTCTATGCTATTATTACTGTAACCTTTAATAAATTAATGTTAACAGAAAATTAATTACTGCAAAAAATGTACTACCATTCAAAAGTTTGGGCATAGTAAAATTGTTTAATATTTTTAAAAGAATTCTGTCATTTTACTGCAGTCAAATCTGTGCTATTGTGAAATATTACAATTTTTAAAAATTATATATATATATATATATATATATATATATATATATATACATACAGTGTAGGTGCAAAGTCCTATGTTAACTTCAATGGAACAGGAAAAACGTTCTTACTCGTCACAGAAGTCAATCAAAAGAGTGCAAGTTTAATCAAAACACAAAATTACAAAAAAATACAAAATCCTGGTGGCTCCTGTAGCCTTTCCTATGGTTTCACCTGAAAACCTTTAACTGCTGTTACCTTGAACGTTTAAACAAGAGTTATTTTTAATGACCGACGAAACGGTAAGAAAACTGTTTCTCCCTTTTTTCCTATACACGAACTACTTCCCGTACAATCTTCCCACAAGTGAGCGTAACCATTAAAGAAACAGAACAGAAATTAGCCTGTACATCAGAAAACATAGGAAATAGTACTGATATATATATAGATATATATATAAAATAAACACAGGAAATATCAGAATACCTCTGAAAGAAAGATACAAAATATGACATATTCAGCTTATGCTTGAAATCAACACTCCAAGAAACAATACTATACAAATTATTGAAACATAAAATTGGCTCTTACACACCAGCCCCTAATTGTCTTTGTGTTCAACGAAACAATTAACAACCTATTTATACTAAAGAGCCAAACAAATTACATAAATGAAAGATACCAAATAGTCTCAACTGAATTGCAGAATTTTTTTTTTCTCAATAAGATGTTAACCTGAATTTAGGTGATAAAACCATAACAGAAAAGAGACTATAAGTCTGCCTCTAAAAGTAAACAAAGCTTAGTAACAGGACGTAAAAGAATGTTTGTGGTTGTTTTCACTTGGGCCTGCCGCACAAGACCTTTGTTGTCTGTGAATGTTTGTAGCACACGTCCCATTACCCAAGAGTTTCGTGGTGCGGAATCATCAGCAACCAATACAACGTCCCCAGGCGTGAGATTTTTTACTAGGCTTTGCCACTTTTGCCTTTCTTGCAGGTCTGGTAAGTACTCTTTGATCCAGCGCTTCCAAAATATGTCAGCCATATACTGAATTTGGCGCCACCTACGTCTGGAATATAGGTCTGGTTTGTCAAAAACCCCAGGAGACATGGACGGCCTTACTTTCAACAGCAGCAAATGATTTGGAGTAAGGGCCTCCAAGTCGTTTGGGTCATTGGACACCTTAGTGATGGGACGACTATTGATTATTGCTTCCACCTCACATAAGAGCGTTTGAAGACTTTCTTCATCAAGAGACTGCTGTTTTATAATGGAGTTGAGAATTTTTCTGACAGTCCGTATTTGACGTTCCCAAACTCCTCCATGTTGGGATGCAGTTGGGGAATTGAAAATCCACTGTACACCTTTTGCAAGCATTGTGGTTTGAATCCTGTCATTATTTAAACTTTGTATGGCCTTTCGCAACTCCCTTTCTGCCCCAATGAAATTTGTCCCATTGTCAGACCTGATTGTTTTAACCTGACCCCTTCTAGAAACAAATCTCCTTAGTGCATGAATGCACGAGTCTGTATCCAAAGAGCTGGCAACCTCAATGTGTACAGCTCTTAACGTCAGGCAAGTAAAGATTACCCCATATCTTTTAATCAATGTTCTTCCTCTTTTGATTTCAAATGGGCCAAAATAATCAATGCCTACATTTGTAAATGGGGGTTCATCTGGCAAAAGCCTGTCACGGGGAAGGTCAGCCATGAATTGTTTGCCTGTAGTGCCACGCTGGCGTTTACAAACTGTGCATTGAGATAGGATTTTTCTGATGGCCGTTTGTGCTTTTGGAATCCAGTATTTTTCTCGTAACTTTGACAACATGTGATTACGGCCGCTATGACCTACATCTGCATGAATTGATCTTAAGATCAGATGTGAAACAGGATGGTCCTTTGCTAAAATAGCAGGATGCTTGGACTCCTCAGGCATAGATGACCTGCTTAGTCTGCCACCTACTCTTAGGATTTGGTCTTGCAAAACTGGTGACAACTTGTAGAGAGCGCTGCTGTGTTTTACAGTTTTACCTTGCTGGAGGGCTTTGATTTCCTCTGGAAACATGATTGTTTGGCTGTAGCGAATGATCTCTTCCTCAGCTTTTCCAATGTCACTTACAGTCAATGAAACCCCTGACAGTGAAGATTTTAAGTTTTGAAGTTCAGAATTCACTGCTAAATTGTCTCTTAGACTGTGGCACAGCTCATTTCTTTTTTCCATTAGTGCCTTCAGAGTGCTTTTGAACTTGAGGAACCATGCAATGGCTCTTTTCAAACGGTACCAATCTGAGTAGTGTGAAAAGAACTGAGAAGTATAGTCAGAATTATCTGCACACACTGCATTTACGCTGACTTCCTTAACTTCCAAATCACTAACAGATAACTTAAGGGTGTGACTTGGCATTTTTGGCCACTCTGATTCTGGCTTTGTCAGAAAGGTTTCGACCTGTGAGCCATGAATTTGCTTTAAGGAAAGCATCTACAGTAAGTCCTCTTGAGGCAATGTCGGCTCGGTTGGAAGAAGAATTCACATACCTCCATTGCGACGCCTTTGAGAGCTCTCTGATTGCAGTTACCCTGTTGGCCACAAATGTACGGAACCGTGTGCTTTCATTGTTGAGATATTTCAGGACTGAAGTACTGTCTGTCCAAAATACAGACTCCTGAAGAATAAAGTCCAATTCAGATTTCAGCATATTGTCCATTCTAGCAGCCATTGTAGCTGCAGTGAGCTCAAGACGTGGCACGGTAACTGTTTTTACTGGAGCAACCCTTGCTTTACCCATAACAAATGCACAATGTTGGTTACCTCTGTGGTTCTCCATGAGCAAGTATGACACTATGCCAAACCCCAACTCACTGGCATCTGCAAAATGATGCAGCTGCGCTGAGGTGATTTCACCAAAGTTAAGTGGCTTCATGCATCTTTCAACCTGAAAGTCATTTAAGTTCTGAAGACTAGCCAGCCACAGATTCCACTGATGTCTGAGAGTTTCTGGAATCTTGTCATCCCAGTCATGTTTTGTTCTACAAAGCTCCTGCAGTATTTGCTTTGCAGGAAGAATAACTGGAGAAAGTATTCCAAGGGGATCATAAATGGAGCTGACCATGGACAATATACCTCTCCTTGTAAGAGGCTTTTCCTGTAGGGTTACTTTGAACTGCAAAGTGTCTGTCTCAACACACCACTGAACCCCTAGAGCTCTTTCCAATGGTAACTTGTCTTTCTCCAGGTCCAAGTCCTTCACTGTCTTAGCTTTGCTCTCCTCACTTATGGATGCAAGTACAGTGCGACTGTTGGACATCCACTTGGTCAAATTAAATCCTCCTGATGCACACATCTCCCTCAAGTCATGCATTAGAGCAATACCCTGCTGTTCAGTAGCCACAGACGTCAAACAGTCATCCACATAGAAATTCCTAAGGACTGTCTGAATTACCTCTGATCTATGCTGTGCACTGTTGTCCCTTGCACACCTTTGCAAAGCGTAGATTGCACAACTTGGGGAGGATGTAGCACCAAATAAGTGGACACTCATTCTGTATTCCTCCACTTCCTGTGCAGTGTCCCCTTTAGGCCACCAAAGGAATCTTAACAGATCTTTATCTTTAGCAGGAACTCTGACCTGATGTAACATCCCTTCTACGTCTACTGCAAGGGCAATCGGCTTATGTCTGAATCTCGCCAGAACACCAATAAGAGAATTATTCAAGTTGGGTCCTTGCAACAGTTGTGAGTTGAGTGATTTTCCTTGGTAGGTAGCTGCGCAGTCAAACACCACTCGAAGTTTGTGTTTTTGTGGGTGATACACCCCGTGGTGTGGGATGTACCAGACTCTGCCAAGGGTTCCTTCAATTTCACTTGCAGGGATTTTCTCAGCATGACCTTTGAGTAACATGTCCTCCATGAAACTACAATAGTCCATGTAGAAAGCTGAATTTCTTTTGAATTTTCTTTTCAGAAATTGAGAACGCAGAGAAGCGACAACATAGTTGTTGGGAAACATTACATCTTTTTTTTTCAAAGGAAGGTCAATGCAATAATGCCCATCAACAAGCTCTATGGACTGTGATACAGACTTCATAAACTGTCTATCCTCAATGGACATTTCCATATTTTCAGCTTGTTCACATTCAGGAAAATCATACCTCATTTGCTGTTGGATTAGGTTCTCCAAAGTTACCACTGAAATCCTGTTTGCCATCACCTGTGTCCATCCTGTGTTTCTGTTAGTTTGGATGTTCTCTCTCTCCAAAGGTCCATTTACAATCCAGCCCAGGATGGTCTTGACAGCATAAGGCCCATCTCCTCTACTGTTGATGACCTTCCAAGGCTCAAGAATCTTAGGTACATTTGTTCCGATTAGTAAGCCAATACCCGCATCGATCTGAGGAAGATGCACCTCTTCAAGATATTTCCATTTCTTAACATCCTTCTGATGCGGAATGTTTTCTCCTTTAACAGGAATCTCTTTTTGAGAAAAAACCTGAGGGAGATCCACAAAATTATTCTCGTTCAGTCCACTTATTTCCAGTTCGGTGAAAACATGTGTACTAACAGACCTTTCCTGTCCCATAGTACGCAGCAGGATGTTTGTTTTCCTGCCAGTTAGTTTTAATTCCTTCATTAGCTGCTCTGTACAAAACGTCGCAGAACTTCCTGGGTCCAAGAAGGCGTAAATCAAAACTTCCTGATTGCTTTTTTTGGACTTAACTCTAACTGGTACTATGGCTAAAGAGCACACCAAATGACCAGCCCCAGTGCAGCCACAAGTTTCGCTGGTGACAGTGTCGGTGACAGTTAAGGAGCTGTCTCCATCTTGAGATTTTGGAAGCACTGGCTTCTTTTCTGGGAGATGAAGAATGTTCGGATGCTTTAATGAGCATTTTTGACAAGTTAGTCTCTGCACACAACCTTTACTCATGTGACCTGGTAATAAGCAACCATAGCACAAGCATTTAGATTTCAGAAAATCAAGTTTTTCTTTGTGTGGCTTATGCTTCAGAATGCTGCAAACGTCCAATCCATGGTCTTTATTACAACATAAGCAGAGGGCTTCATGGCTTGCTTTTGCTACATCTTTTTCCTTTGTTCTTTGTTTTTTGGGTTCTGGAACGGGTGTCACACTTGTTGCAAATGTGGTTTTCCTTTCTTTCACTTGTAAGTTACTTGATCTGTTTGTTTTGAATTTGAGATTGTCTTTTGCCATCGTGTTATCCTGAATATTGCCAAACAGTGGATGCGAAACAATCTTTGCCTGCTTGTCTACAAACCTAACCAAGTCACAGAATCTTGCTCTCAAGCCAGTCCTTTCTTGAAGCTCACAGGCAACTGCTCTCCATTTTTCTCTCAGTTTGAAAGGAAGCTTTGATACAATTGCACGCATGTTGCTTGGACTGTCCATTTCCTCAACATATTCCACACTGTCAATAGTGTTGCAACAACCAGTAAGGAAAAGAGCAAACTCATTTAAGGCTTTATTATCCTCAGGCCTTAAAGCTGGCCAGTTCAGTGCCTTTTCTGTATAGGCAGTGGCGATTGTGTACTCATTGCCAAAATGTTGGTAGAGTAGTCTTTTAGCCTCTTTGTAGCCCCTTTCAGAAGGCATGTGTTGACAGCTGCGTACCAGAACCTTTGGTTGCCCCTTGGTGAACTGCTCTAAGAAGTACAATCTGTCTTTGTTATTTGTTGTCTTATTCTCTACTCCATGTTCAAAGGCTCGAATAAAGAATGTGAAATCAAGCGGGTCTCCACTAAAGACTGGAATATCCATAGGCGGAAGAGTAGATAAAGACTGCTGTTTTATGAAAATCTCAGCAATGTCATTTTAACGTTGCATTATGTTGAACAAGCTTCCTGTATCAACATGTGAAGGAATTCTCACATCTGACCTTGTTGGTTGTGATTTAGCAAAATCATGTTGCACATCACTGACTCTTGGAACTGCATCAGTATCAGGTGCTAGCTCACGAGAGAATGTTTTTGGCCGTACTACTTGATTAGGTGTAGATTTAAGGGTTTCTGCAATAGTGGCAGCCCTAGCTGCATTACCAGATGCATCAGAAACACTACGAGCTGGTTCATACATGGACAAAACCTGAAGTTTGGCTTCAGCCGCAGCAATAGCAGTTTGGAGCTCTAAATTTTCCCTCTTTGCTTTGAGCTCAGTTTCCTCTCTCTCAAGCTCTTGTTTCTTTCAAAAACATAAAAAATATTAATGTTGCCAAACTTTTGGTCTGTACTGTATTTATATATATATATATATATTTAAAATGTAATTTATTCCTTTGATGCAAAGAAAAATTTTCAGAAGCCATTACTCCAGTTCTAATATATTGATTTGCTGCTAAAGAAACATTTCTTATTACTAATGTTGAAATTATTTGTACTGCCTAATATTTATGCTGGAATCATGATACAATTTTTCTAGGATTCTTTGAAAGAAAGTTCAAAAGAGCAGCATTTTACAGACGTCTTTACTATCACTTTTGATCAATTTAATGCATCTCTGCTTTATAAGACTATTCAAAAACATTTTACTGACCCAAAAACATCTGAACAATTGTAAGGAACACAACTGGACACAGATGCAGGTTACGGTGCGAGACCAATTTATTCAAAAAGTCAAAAGAAAAGCTCCCTCCAACGAACAAAAACAGGCCGGGAAAGGAGGAGAAAGGTCCAACAGAAAAATAAGAGACTTCAATGTCCTTGCAAAAATGCCCGGCAGGGGGCGCGGCCTCGCAGAGAGCGGTGAGGGGAGGAAGCCACGAGAGAGCCAGTGACGGAGCAACAAAACTCTTCAGAAGAATGCCGGTGCCCGGTCTAGGAAATGAGGGAGGGAAAAAAAAAGAAAAAACAAAACAAAACCAGTAGCAGCAAACAATGGCACGACAGAACAAGGCTTGACAGGATCAGACAGAAAGACTACACTGGGACTATTGACGAACAACGATCTGGCACCGAAAGGCGCGACAGACGAGAATAAATAGAGCAAGGGATGAACAGACATTGAATTCAGGTGAGCGGAGTCAAACAATTAGAAGCGGAAACAGTAGTGATGAGGGGGAGGGAGGAACGCCACAGATAGGTGCAAGACGAACGATCAAAACCAAAACAAAACACCATGTGCACACGAGATGCAGACATATACAGAAACACACGCACACACACCGAAGAACGGGGTGATCAGACAGCGGACATGACAGTACCCCCCCTCCGACGGACGCCACCAGGCGCCGCAGGAAGGGGCTCACCTCGTCGCCAGTAGAAGTCCTCGACCAGTGTCCGATCCAAGATGTCCCGGGCCGGAACCCAGCTCCTCTCCTCTGGGCTATAGGCCTCCCAGTCCACAAGATATTGAAAGCCCCGACCCCTACGTCGGACATCTAGCAACTTCCGCACCGTATAGACAGGGGAGCCATCCACTAGATGGGGGGAGGGGGGGTTGGGGCAGATGGAACAATAGGGGAATGGAACACAGGTTTAACCCTGGAAACATGGAAAACAGGGTGCACCCGACCAAGCGTGGTAGGGAGCTTGAGCTGCACCGCCGCCGGACTCAGGACCTTGGTGATCCGGTATGAGCCAATGAACCTGGGTGCCAACTTGTGTGAGGCTACCCTGAGAGGCAGGTCCTTGGTGGAGAGCCATACCCGTTGACCACACACATAGCGGGGAGCAGGAGTCCGGTGACGGTCGGCCGCTGCTTTAGTCCGCCTACTAGCCTGGGCCAAGGCCGCCTTAGCCCTCTTCCAGGTGCGTCGACACCGTCGGACAAAGGCCAAAGCAGACGGGACTGCAGCTTCGGGTTCCTATGTGGGAAACAAGGGAGGTTGATAACCGTCAGAACACTGGAATGGGGACATACCTGTGGCAGAAGCCGGAAAAGAGTTATGGGCGTATTCTACCCAGGAAAGCTGTTGACACCAGGAGCTAGGATTTTGGGATGCCAGGCAGCGAAGAGTACGTTCCAAATCCTGGTTTGCCCGCTCTGACTGCCCGTTGGTCTGGGGATGGAATCCTGAAGACAGACTCGTAGAGGCCCCGATCTGCCGACAGAACTCCCTCCAAAACCGAGAGACAAACTGGGGACCCCTATCAGATACCACGTTGACCGGAAGACCATGAATCCGGAACACGTGATCAACCATCACCTGAGCAGTCTCTTTGGCTGAGGGGAGCTTGGGAAGGGGAATGAAATGGGCCGCCTTAGAGAAACGGTCCACCACCGTAAGAATGACAGTGTTACCCTTAGATTCCGGAAGGCCAGTGATGTGACCAGGGGCGAGAAGGGATGGGCAACGGGTGGAGCAGACCAACGGGAGGCGCATTGGAAGTCTTGTTCTGAGCGCACACCGAGCAGGCAGCCACGAACTGCCTGACATCCTTGGCCATGGATGGCCACCAGAATCGCTGGCGGATGGCAGCCAGCGACCTCCGGACTCCTGGATGACAAACCAGCCTGGACGAGTGACCCCACTGGATGACTTCAGAGCGCAACTTGGTGGGAACAAACAGATTACCCGCTGGACCCCCCTTCGGCACAGGCCCCTTAAGTAGGGCCTCCTCTACTCGTCTCTTGATGTCCCAAGAGAGGGATGCCACCACCACCCCCTTGGGCAAGATGGTGTCTAGTGACTCCTCCCTCCCAGGAGCCTCGAAGAGACTAGAAAGAGCATCGGGCTTAACATTTTTGGACCCGGGCCTGTAAGACAGCGTGAAATTGAACCGGCCGAAGAAGAGGGCCCAGCGAGCCTGTCGGGAGCTCAGCCTCCTGGCCGAACGGATATACTCGAGGTTTTTGTGATCCGTCCAGACCAGGAAGGGCCGAGCTGCGCCCTCCAACCAGTGACGCCACTCCCCCAAAGCCAGCCTGGCCGCCAGCAACTCCCGATTGCCTATGTCGTAATTCCGTTCTGGGGGACTCAGGCGGTGGGAGAGGAAGGCACAGGGATGCACCTTTCCGTCCTCGTGCGACCGCGGAGATAGGACCGCGCCCACTCCGACATCGGAGGCATCCACCTCAACAATGAATTGACGTTCAGGGTCTGGAATAGACAAGACAGGAGCAGAGATAAAACGGGACTTTAATTTATCAAAGGCCTCCTGTGCCCCAGTATTCCACTTGAACGGTACCTTGGGAGAGGTGAGTGCCGTTAAAGGTGCAGCAATCTGACCAAAGTTCCGGATGAACCGCCGATAGAAGTTGGCAAACCCCAGGAACCACTGCAGAGCTTTACGAGAGTCAGGAGCTGGCCACTTGGCAACGGCCCTTACCTTACAGGGGTCCGCTTTGATCTCCCCCGCGGAAACAACGAACCCCAGGAACGGAACCGACTGGGCATGGAAGACGCACTTCTCCGCCTTAACATAGAGCTGGTTCTCCAGCAGCCGTTGTAACACCTGGCGAACATGCTGAGTGTGTACCTGCAGAGATGGGGAAAATATCAAGATATCATCAAGATACACGAAGACAAAGCGATTCACCATGTCTCTCAACACGTCGTTAACCAGGGCCTGGAAGACAGCTGGGGCATTGGTCAGACCAAATGGTAGGACCCGGTACTCAAAGTGTCCCGTGGGTGTGTTGAAAGCTGTCTTCCACTCATCCCCCTCACGTATGCGAATTAGGTGATAGGCATTCCGAAGGTCTAGCTTGGTGAAGACCTTGGCTCCCTGCAATAGCTCAAAGGCAGACGACATAAGAGGCAAGGGGTACCTGTTTTTAATAGTGATGTCAATGGTTAGAGAGTCGGACTCCCAATCGAAAGGTTGTGAATTCGAGTCCCGGGCTGGCAGGAATTGTGGGTTGGGGGAGTGCATGTACAGTTCTCTCTCCACCTTCAATACCACGACTTAGGTGCCCTTGAGCAAGGCATCGAACCCCCAACTGCTCCCCGGGCACCGCAGCATAAAAATGGCTGCCAACTGCTCCGGGTGTGTGCTCACAGTGTGTGTGTGTGTTCACTGCTCTGTGTGTGTGCATTTCGGATGGGTTAAATGCAGAGCACAAATTCTGAGTATGGGTCACCATACTTGGCTGAATGTCACGTCACTTTCATTCAGGCCTCGATAATCTATACAAGGACGCAAGAAGCCGTCCTTCTTCTTGACAAAGAAGAACCCAGCACCCAGACCGGCTTTGAGGGATTCATTAATATATTTGTCCATGGCCTCTCTTTCAGGACCAGAAAGGGAAAACAAGTGACCCTTGGGCGGAGAAGTGCCTGGGAGGAGCTCAATGGCACAATCATAAGGGCGATGAGGAGGTAAGGAGGTGGCCCAGGACTTACTAAACACCTGGCACAGGTCGTGGTACTCCACCGGGACCCCCTTCAAATCAGCAGCCTCCACCTGCAAGACAGGACACACAGACACAGGGAAAGAGGCAGCACCCAAACAAGACGCAAGACAAAACTTACTCCAAGACAAGACAGAGTTGCTGGACCAATCCACGTGAGGGCCATGTTGCACCAACCACGGGTGCCCCAGAACTATGGGAGCACTCGGGGATTCAAGAAGGTACAGCGTGGTCACCTCACGGTGATTGCCCGAGACTATAAGATTGACAGGAGGAGTAGCATAGGAGACAGTGGTGATCAAAGTGCCATTCAATGAACGGGCAGGAATAGGTTCGGAAAGAGGAATTGCAGGAATTCCCCAGCGGGTGGCTAGAGAGAGGTCCATAAAGTTGCCCTCAGCTCCCGAGTCAACCAGTGCAGTACAGGAGTTAAGGACATCACCAAACTGAATGGAGACAGGAAGGAGAGTGCGAGAGGAGGGGGGGTGCAATAAAGGGATAGCGCTCACCAGGATCCCCCTCTTTACTGGTGAGCCTTGACTTTTAGCGGACAGCCTGCTGCGAAGTGACCTGATTTGCCGCAATACAGACATAGCCCTAGGGCGAGGCGTTGCTGCTTCTGTTGAGGAGTGAGCCGAAGGCGCCCCACCTGCATGGGCTCAGGCTCAGTGGTTTCTGTGGGTGACGACTCCTCAGTTCTCCAGGGTGCATGAGCTGCCAGGCGTTGACGACGGCGGCGAAGGCGACCCTCGATCCGCAACGCCATGTTAACAAGATCGTCAAAATCACGTGGCAGGTCCTGAGTGGCCAGCTCATCCTGGATGTCATCCTCTAGCCCAGCACGAAACATAGCTCGACAGGCCTCCTCATTCCAATCGCAGGTAGCTGCCAGAGTCTTGAAATTAATTGCATAGTCTGTTACGGAGCGACCCGCCTGACGGAGCCGTGCTAGCTGGTCAGCCGCTTCCTGATCTCTGGCAGAGTGGTCGAATAGCCTCTCCATCTCCTGGTGGAAATCTTTAAAAGAAGCACAACACGGAGCTTTAGTCTCCCAGACGGAGGTTCTCCAGTCTCTAGCCTTGCCGGTTAGAAGAGTCAATACAAAAGCCACTTTGGACATCTCAAGTGCGTATGTGCGTGGCTGCAAGGCAAACACCACAGAACACTGGGACAAGAAGGCCCGGCAGGAATTGGGGTCCCCATCATAGGGTGGTGGGTTATTGCATCGGGGCTCAGGCTCATGGCGAGGAAGATGGTGAACGGCACCACCCTGAGCAGCCTCTCGTTGCAGTTCTTGGATGCGGTTGGTCAGCTCAGCCACTTGGTTGGCTAGAAACTCCACCTCCCTTGTGGTGTTCGTCAGTCTGGCTTCGTGCTGGCCCAAAAGAACACCCTGCTGGGTGACTGCGGTTCTGACAGGATCTGCACCTGCTGTGTCCATCTTGGCCAGATCGTTCTGTCAGGAACACAACTGGACACAGATCCAGGTTACGGTGCGAGACCAATTTATTCAAAAAGTCAAAAGAAAAGCTCCCTCCAACGAACAAAAACAGGCCGGGAAATGAGGAAAAAGGTCCAACAGAAAAATAAGAGACTTCAATGTCCTTGCAAAAATGGCCGGCAGGGGGCGCCCATCGGCGCGGCCGCGTAGAGAGCGGTGAGGGGAGGAAGCCACGAGAGAGCCAGTGACGGAGCAACAAAACTCTTCAGAAGAATGCCGGTGCCCGGTCTAGGAAATGAGGGAGGGGAAAAAATAGAAAAAAATGACATGACAACAATAGAAAGACTTCATAGCTATTTGATTAAACTAATAACCTGCATGGAATATATGTGTAATAATGTGGTTCCACAGAGGGGGGGGGGATATTTTGATAAAAGATAAAAAAAAAAAACATTATTTTTCTTTTGGAATAACATGCACCGATGAATCAGCAGGACCATATATTATGAAAGTAAGCGGGGCCGATTTTGATTCATTGTTGACTTAAATCACTCACCATCAAGGAGATCCTGTTGTTTGTTGTACCTGAACTGTAAAACTGAAATGCTCCTGACTCTTTCTATGTTTGACGTGATTGAAGACATTGCCACAAATCACTCTGACTGAGTGAACGCCATTGGGATCTTTAATGCAGTTCACCGCAGCTGCTTCATATTTCACTGTCTCCCCCACCACCTTGGGTCTTTGATTGTGCTTTTTTAACCACTTTCCATCCCTCACTACCACCCTCTTCCTTCCATTTCTTGTCACCTCTGCTCTGCAAAGAGAAGAAAGAGTGTTGTTTTATGAGTTGAAGCCAGTGGACCAGGTGATAGACAGTCATTTATTCAGACTGTGGGCTCACTGGTGTCTGGACTGAGCTGAGTCAATGAGTTCAATGACTCTGTGACTGGCCTGGCAGTCTGATCTGTCTTATCTGTCAAAGCTGGCCAAGACAGACTCATATTAGTCTGTGAACCCTCAATACATGAGATAATGTGAAAGAAACACATACACATGAAAGCTTCTAGCCCCAGGAGAGGGTTGCCCCTTGGATTCCAATTTGGGCTGTGATTTAAAAGTGTGTGTGTGTTCATAGAGGTGGCTGGAGTGCTGAGCTATAACACAATGACCTTGCATTCTAATCAGTCCGCTCTCCCATCCTCTTAACACTTACTCACTCACACACACACACACACACACACAATACTCCATAATAGCGACTAACCCACAAATTCTGCTCTGAAGAGAAGATTCACACACAGAAACAATATATTTTCTTTCTCTCCGTCAGTAACTTTGTCTCAGCATCCTTCGTTCCATAACTGAACAGGTTAGACTATGGACTTGTGAAGGATGTTAAGATATTATGCCCACTTTCAGGTTTTCTAGCTGTGAAGGTAATTGCAAAAACCTCTAAATGCTCGTCAAATAAAGGTTGATGTATTGCACTCTGGAGAAAAACTGTGGTGTTTTTTCGGCCCCTGAGACAAGAGGAGCCCATTAAGGTTCTTTATGGTTTAGTCTGATTGGAAGTAGTCTTTTGTGAGCTGCCTACATAGGAACAATTTATAAGCATCATACCCTGTTGAAAAAGGGAAAACGAATGACCAGCTTAAAAGTAGCCAAAGCACTGGCTGAAAAAATGTGGTCATCCAGAGTTTTTGAATATTATAGAGCTGAAACAACGAATCGATTTAATCGATTAAAATCGATTATTAAAATAGTTGTCAACTAATTTAGTCATCGATTCGTTGCTAAATAACTTTTATTTGCCGTAAGCGGCTCATTTCGCGCATATTTCAAATCTGCGGTGACCAAAGTGTGGCAGTAATGAGCCACCGGAGGTTTTACTCAGCCAGTACAGCAGGAGAAGTAGCGAATAGCCAATAGCTGGCCTCGTTTTATGTCACGTGCTTCCCGAACAGCGTCTCTGCAGCATTCAGCGTGATGTGGGAGAACTTTACTTTGAGCCTTTAAAAAAGAAGAGTAACCTGTAAACTCTGCACTACTGAACTGTTTAAGGGGACGTTCACATATCGCGTCTTTTGCGCGCTCAAGTTCGTTATTTCCAACACCGCACCGCATCGAGTTAAAAACATTTAAACTTTTCAGAATGCGGCAAGCGCACCGCGGGTCATGTGACAAGAACTAACCAATCAGCTTCATCCTTTCCCATAACAACGTGAAAAGCTCAGTCAAGATGAAAGGAACAGCTGATCATAGTTGTATATGGATTTCCATTTTGAAATAAATTTAGTAGCAGAGCTACTGCAAGCGATGTTTTGAGCATCAAATCCATTTATCCTTTGCTGAAATTTCCGCGTCTTCAAGGAGAAAGCACGTCATGGTTGCTTAGCAAAGGCAGACGCCTCAGGGGCGCTTCTGCCCGAGCGCTTTGGAAAGAAGGAGAAAGCGGTGCGCCTAGCGTTTTCCACGCGTTTTTAGGCGCGATTTGTGAACGGCCCCTAAGACTTTCATTTGTGCAGATTCTCCAGTACAATGTTGTTTGCAAATGTTTAGTCGTAAAAGCTGAGAACATTGCTTTTTAAAAGTTAACATTTAAAGCTTTACAAACATGTTCTGTGATCAGTTTGTCGTTTACCAGTTCAAAATTCAGTCTTGCAGCCTAATTATGACTGAATGAGAGCGGTAAATGTTTAAAGATATTTGAAATGCACTTTTTTTCTAAGTATTCACCGCTCTTTTTCACACAGCAGGTTTTTTGTGTGTCCAATTTTTTTTTCTGGACAACCTTCTGATGGATTTTACTTTAAATTGTGAGTTCCATTCAGGTTTCATGCCATTAGCACTTTATTCGAAGGATTGTTTACAATTTCACAGCATAAGCTATAAAGCTGTTTCCCAGTAAATAATAAAATACAATGCACTGCAATTTTATTCTGTTTTATCCTTATTCTTCGTGAAAATATGTTCTGAAAGATTCCTTAATAAGCTTTGTTTGGGATGTTAAACTACTTTAGGAGCTCTAAGGACTGCCATGGTGAAAACATTATTTGAAATCTACTTGTGAAATTTGCTAGAGTATGGGTCAGTGTTCTGATTGCAGAAGGGTTCGACAAAGGATTACTAACACATAATAAAACAACTCCAGGTATATTTTTGATGAGGATATGACAGTGCAAAATGGTTAAAATCTCTTAAAAAATCTATGCTGAAGGATAAAGACCATTTATGAATAATTTACTTGGGGAAAAAATGGAAAAAACTAAAATATAAGTACATAAACCGATTAATCGATTAATCGTAAAAATAATCGACAGATTAATCGATTATCAAAATAATCGTTAGTTGCAGCCCTAGAATATTATTCCAACAAAATATTTTAAATTAGTTACATTTTTTCATATTGTAAATTTTCTTTTGTCTCATTTTTAAAAAGGTTATGTTTTTTTTCATAGATTTTTATTTCAGTTTTAATTTGAATAATTTGAGTACTTAAATTTCATTTCATTTATTTGCTAATGCAACATTTGTCATTTTTCTAATGTTTTTCGTCTAATTTTTTAATTTTGTTTAATTTCAGATTTATTTCAATTACCAATAATCATTTTTGTTTGAGTTTTTGTTAACAACAATGTATTCAGATTAATTATGTTGCATTCTAAGATACCTATTTTTGGACAAATAAACATTATATGTATAAACGTATGGATGAGCTTGGTGGGGAAAAAATTCTATCCAACCAAAATCTATATAAAATGTTAAACTTTTTTTTATTTTTATAAATCATTCAGTATTGAAAAAATATATATAAAAACAGTAAGCATGATTAATATGTCTAATTAAAACATGACTTTTTTTTACCTAATATTTATGTCAGTCATGTATTTTTAGAGCTGAAACAACGAATCGATTTAATCGATTAAAATCGATTATTAAAATAGTTGTCAACTAATTTAGTCATCGATTCGTTGCTAAATAACTTTTATTTGCCGTAAGCGGCTCATTTCGCGCATATTTCAAATCTGCGGTGACCAAAGTGTGGCAGTAATGAGCCACCGGAGGTTTTACTCAGCCAGTACAGCAGGAGAAGTAGCGAATAGCCAATAGCTGGCCTCGTTTTATGTCACGTGCTTCCCGAACAGCGTCTCTGCAGCATTCAGCGTGATGTGGGAGAACATCTCGGTTACGTATGTAACCTTGGTTCCCTGAATAGGGAACGAGATGCTGCGGTGACGTCACCACGTATGGGAACACCTTCGGTGTGACGAATGTCTGAAGCCCTATACCATCCCGCCAATCTTATTGGCCAAATAGCGCGTGGCACCGCCCAGCATGCGTAAGCATATATATACCTGGTGCCGCGCGCCATTTACCTCAGATTTCATGACGAAGAAGAAAGCTATCAAGGTACGGCACGGCCAGAACCACAGCATCTCGTTCCCTATTCAGGGAACCAAGGTTACATACGTAACCGAGATGTTCCCTTTCATAGGTCACTTCGATGCTGCGGTGACGTCACCACGTATGGGAACGCTATACCATCACGCCTGACGTACCTGATAGCTTGGATCCAAGGAAGCATCTGGTCAAGCGGAGAGAACCCGGGAGCCAGAAGCCATCCTCACATCCAGACTGTAAGACCTGATAAAAGTGCTCGGTGAGGACCAGCCTGCCGCAGCACAGATATCATCCATAGAAGATCCACTGAGAAAGGCTTGAGAAGAAGCCACTGCTCTCGTGGAATGACCTTTTACTCCTAAGGGCGAAGCGAGCCCGCGCGCCTCATAGGCCAAGGAAATAGCCTGCACCAGCCAATGGGACATGCACTGTTTCGTAACTGCATGGCCTTATTCTTATGTCCAAAACAGACAAACAGCTGGTCAGACTCACGCCATGGGGCAGTACGATCCACATAAGTCTTTAACGCTCTCACAGGGCAAAGACTTAGATCCCCAGACTCCGCCGCAGCAGGAGAAAAAGCCTCCAGGACCACCTGCTGAAAGCGAAAGGGATAGATGCGACCTAGGGACATAATTAGGCCTTGGTCGCAACAACACTTCCACAGAGTCTGTGCTGTAAAAGTCAGGATTTATCCGGAACAATTCCAAGGGCTCAAACAGATGCCCTGATAAACCATGCAACACAATGGAAAAACCCATGAAGGGACCCGCACGGGGCGGAAAGGCCTCAGCCGTCGCGCACCCTGTATGAAGGAGAAACAGTGGATGACGGCTGAGGCACCATTTATATATTCGTGGTAAGCTGAATGGCTGCCACGTAAACCTTAGGGTAGCTGGTGTCACTCCATCCAAAAAACGTTCCTGAAGGAACTCCAGTACTGACGCCACTGGGCAGTAAACTGGATCCATATTATGAGTTTCACACCAGGCCGTAAACAGTCTCCACTTGAAAGCATATAAGCGTCTCGTAGAAGCTGCTCTAGAATTCAGTATAGTCTCTGTAGTTTCAGCAGAAAGACCAGGACATATGAACTCACTCTGCTCAGAGGCCACGCCCGCAGATTCCATAGATCTGGCCTCGGGTGCCAAATCAGTCCCTGTGCTTGTGATAATAAATCCTGTCTGAGGGGAATCTCCCATGGAGAGCCCGCTAACAGATTGATCAGATCCACAAACCACGGCTGTGTGTGTGCCACCGCGGAGCCACCAGCAGCAGCTGTTCCACCCTGTCCACCCGTATTCTGCGTAATATCGCCGAAATCAGACAGATTGGGGGAAAACGCATACAAACTGGTCCTGGGCCAGTTGTGGGCTAATGCATCTAAGCCCAGGGGTGCTGGAGGGCATAGGGAGAACCAAAGCGGGTAATGCGCAGTCGTGTTTGACGCAAACAATTCCACTTCGCTTCCCCGAAAATCTGCCATAGGAGACTCACCGATTGGGGGTGCAATCCCCACTCCGCTTGCTCCAGAGTCTGCCTGGATAGCAAATTCGCTCCAAAGTCCAACGTCCGGGGACATGAACAGCTCGGATCGATAGAATTTAGTTCTGAAAACAAAGAACATGTTTCGCCAGCCTGCACAGGGGGCGAGAGAATAATCCTCTCTGATGATTCAGGTATGACACAACCGCTGTGTTGTCTGATCTGAGCAGCACATGACGGCCGATCAGCAGATTCGAGAAATACTGGAGAGCCAGAAAAACAGCCAGTAATTACAACCTGTTTATGTGCCAACTCCCTTGACAAACAGCTCCCCAGTCGGTCAAAGACGCATCCGTCGTGACAGTCTCTCGGGAAGCGCAAATCCCCAGCCGGACTCCGGTCAGGAGAATTCAGTCAGGAGAATTCGGTTGACATACATATTTTTAAGCGACATCACACATCGCCGTGTCACCGGAATCGTCCGATGCGGAGACAACGGGGTGAAACATTCCATACGTAAGCCCAGGCTGTTAAATGATTCAGCACAAGATCCCCATGAGAGTGTGCTTGAGTCTGCGATTGCGCTAAACACCAGCTAATCGCCTAAAATAGTTCAAACACGAACGCCCTGGTGCCGCAACGGGGCCAGAGATCCATCCATGCATTTTGAGAAATACTGATACGCTTTGCTCTCTAAAGCGAATCTGAGGAACTTCCTGAGTGCAAGATTCAGATGGTGTAAACCCAGAATGGGTTGTAATCCGTCAGTGGTTTTTTTTTTTACCACAAAATGACGGCTGTAAAAAACCCCGCCTCCATCTGAGAGGGGTGTACTTCCTCTATAGCCCCTTTGCTCAGCAGAGTTGACATCTCCTGTCACAGCACCGCTATTTCCATCGGCTTCGCCACCGTGGAAAGAATTCTGCGGAAAGGAGGCGGGCCTTATTGAAACTGAATGGTGTATCCATGACAAATCGTGCGTAACACCCATAGAGAAATGTCGGGCAAGCGTTCACACACGACCGAGACCATACTAGCGGTCTCAAAATTTCCGCTTCCTGCAACGCTGTCATACATGTTAAAATATCCGGGCACGAAAAGCTCGTGGCGTTCGTGCACAGGGGAAGTGTATGTATAAGAGCCGTTGCGTCTCGTTGTGTATAATCCTGAAACGTGTCCACGGCAGGAATTAGGCCAACAGATTGAACATCGGGCTTTGCCGCTAGCGAAAAACGGCGGCTGTGCGAGCCGTCATAAATGGGTCGTCTGTGCAGGACCCTTGAATCGCCCCTCGAATTCTGAAAGCTGGATTGCGCAGAGTGTCTGAGGGAACGTTTGGCATTACAGCTCAATCCAATGCTGCTCGAAGCACCGTTTGCTGCGAGGCAAACAATGTAGAATGTGGGGACTGCAGTGAGAGGGTTAGATGTGCATAGCAATCCAACAGCACTCTCTGTTGGAGGGCACAGTCCCTGGCAAGCATTAAGGAAAACGCATGCGTCAAACTCACTGCGTTTCGTTGTGTATAATCCTGAAGCGTATCCACGGCAGGATTTAATCCAACAAGATAAACATTGGGCCACGCTGCTAGCGAGAACGCGGCAGCTGTGTGAGCCGTCATACACTGGCCATCTTTGCCAGCCTCCGCGCCGTCCCTCAAACTCTGAAGGCTGGATTGTGCAGAGTGTCTGAGGGGGCGCGCGAATGAGAGCTCAGTTCAATGACGCTCGAGGTGCCTTTGCTGCGAGACAGTCAATGTTAGAGAACATGAAGGAAAACGCATGCATCAAACTCGCTGCGTTTCGTTGTGTATAATCCTGAAGCGTATCCACGGCAGGATTTAATCCAACAAGATAAACATTGGGCCACGCTGCTAGCGAGAACGCGGCAGCTGTGCGAGCCGTCATACACTGGCCATCTTTGCCAGCCTCCGCGCCGTCCCTCAAACTCTGAAGGCTGGATTGTGCAGAGTGTCTGAGGGGGCGCGCGAATGATAGCTCCGTTCAATGACGCTCGAGGTGCCTTTGCTGCGAGACAGTCAATGTTAGAGAACATGAAGGAAACGCATGCATCAAACTCGCTGCGTTTCGTTGTGTATAATCCTGAAGCGTATCCACGGCAGGATTTAATCCAACAAGATGAACATCGGGCCACGCCGCTAGCGAGAACGCGGCGGCTGTGTGAACCGTCATACACTGGCCATCTTTGCCAGCCTCCGCGCCGTCCCTCAAACTCTGAAGACTGGATTGTGCAGAGTGTCTGAGGGGGCGCGCGAATGATAGCTCAGTTAAATGACGCTCGAGGAGCCTTTGCTGTGAGACAGTCAAATGTTAGAGTGTGGAAACTGCAGTGAGAGGCTTAGATGTGCATTAGCAGTCCAACAGCGCTCTCTGGAGGTGGGCACAGTCCTAAGCAAACATGAAGGAAAAACGCATGCGTCACATTCGCTGCGTTTCGTTGTGTATAATCCTGAAGCGTATCCACGGCAGGATTTAATCCAACAAGATAAACATCGGGCCACGCCGCTAGCGAGAACGCGGTGGCTGTGTGAACCGTCATACGCTGGCCATCTTTGCCAGCCTCCGCTCCGTCCCTCAAACTCTGAAGACTGGATTGTGCAGAGTGTCTGAGGGGGCGCGCGAATGATAGCTCCGTTAAATGACGCTCGAGGAGCCTTTGCTGCGAGACAGTCAAATGTTAGAGTGTGGAAACTGCAGTGAGAGGCTTAGATGTGCATTAGCAGTCCAACAGCGCTCTCTGGAGGCGGGCACAGTCCTAAGAAAACATGAAGGAAAAACGCATGCGTCACATTCGCTGCGTTTCGTTGTGTATAATCCTGAAGCGTATCCACGGCAGGATTTAATCCAACAAGATAAACATCGGGCCACGCGCTAGCGAGAACGCGGCGGCTGTGTGAACCGTCATACGCTGGCCATCTTTGCCAGCCTCCGCGCCGTCCCTCAAACTCTGAAGACTGGATTGTGCAGAGTGTCTGAGGGGGCGCGCGAATGATAGCTCAGTTCAATGACGCTCGAGGTGCCCTTGCTGCGAGACAGTCAAAGTTAGAGTATGGGGACTGCAGTGAGAGGGTAGATGTGCATTAGCAGTCTAACAGCGCTCTCAGTGAAGGGCATAGTCCCTGGCATATTAACATGAAGAAAAGCGTGTGCGTCAAACTCGCTGCGTTTCGTTGTATATAATCCTGAAGCGTATCCACGGCAGGATTCAATCCAACAAGATAACATCGGGCCAAGCCGCTAGCGAAAACGCGGCGGCTGTGTGAGCCGTAATCCACCATTTGAAGAGCAAAACTGTTGATTAACGCGCTCGAGTGGGGGAGAGCGAGCACATGGAACTCCAGTGCATCACTGTATTCATATTCAAGCCGCACATATCGCCCCTAACCAACACCTCGTGCGGGGCCTCGGCGACCGCAGAAGCGAAACGGTGGGGGTTAGACGCGAGGCGACTTAAGAAATACACTCCAGAGCGCGGATACTTCCTAATGGCGTTAGTGCACAGGGGAAGTGTATGCATATTTTACTGTAGCCATAGGCTATCAAGGAGAGAACCTGTAGAGAGGCTGCAACGAACCTCTCATAAGTGCCTCCTCGTGATAACCCATCATACGGCTCCTACCTTTCGTTGACTCATCGCGTCCGCGGAGAGGAGTATACTGCTCGTAGATGATCGCTGAGAACGCGAGATAATAGGGCACAGAAGATTCGCTTCGTACTGAAGGAATGAAATCTGAGGTAAATGGCGCGCGGCACCAGGTATATATATGCTTACGCATGCTGGGCGGTGCCACGCGCTATTTGGCCAATAAGATTGGCGGGATGGTATAGGGCTTCAGACATTCGTCACACCGAAGGTGTTCCCATACGTGGTGAAGTCACCGCAGCATCGAAGTGACCAATGAAAGGTAACTTTACTTTGAGCCTTTAAAAAAAGAAGAGTAACCTTTAAATTCTGCACTACTGAACTGTTTAAGGGGACGTTCACATATCGCGTCTTTTGCGCGCTCAAGTTAGTCGAGTTAAAAACATTTAAACTTTTCAGAATGCGGCAAGCGCACCGCGGGTCATGTGACAAGAACTAACCAATCAGCTTCATCCTTTCCCATAACAACGTGAAAAGCTCAGTCAAGATGAAAGGAACAGCTGATAACCCCTCAAGGAAGCATTGTGAGTCCTTTATTATTTGTAATTATGATAGACCAGATATTTAAAGACTTGCATGGCCTAGATGGAGTAGCGTTATTTGCGGATGATGGTGCAATGTGGAAGAAGGGAAGGAACATTGAGTTTATTGTGCGTAAGATGCAAGATGCTGTGAATGTAGTTCAGCAATGGGGAGTGAAATGGGGATTTAGAATCTCAATAGAGAAGATAAGAGGTTAACATGGGCATGTCACATCCGAAAGATGGTAGAAAAATGTAAAAGGATACTAAATGTCATGAGGTGTCTATGCGGGATAGATTGGGGTGCTACAAGGTCAGCATTGAAAACCATCTATACAGGTCTAATGAGATCAGTGTTTGACTACGGCTGTATAGCATATGGATCAGCCTCCAAGACAAGCTTGAGCAAACTTGATGGTATGCAAAATCAAGCAATGAGGATAATTAGTGGTGCAATAAAAACTTCTCCAGTAGCTGCAATTCAAGTAGAGGTGGGTGAGATGCCACTGCATTTGAGGAGGGACCAGCTAGCACTGGTATACTGGGCAAACATCAGGGGTCATAAAGAGAACCACATGTCTCAGACAGTATTAAGAGAATGTCAGGAAAAAGAAAGTATGAAAGTTAAAAGTTATGGGTGGGTTATAAAAGATAAGGTGAATAACATGGGAATTGGGTCACTGAACATCAGCCCTACAGTAGCATATCCAGTAGTGCCTCCTTGGATGTTGGAAGAATTGAGGGTTGATTTAGGACTGTTGGAGGAAAGAAAGAAAGATGGAGTGGATAAGTATGGGGTAAGAAATTATATAACAGGAAAATACAAAGAGTGTGTAAAGGTTTTTACAGATGCGTCTAAAAATATTGAAAATAGAGTAGGGGTAGCTTATGTAATCCCTGAGATGGGAATAGCAAAGGCAAAAAGGATAAATGATGACCTATCAGTGTATACTGCTGAACTGGTTGCCATATGGTTAGCACTCGTGTGGATAGAGTCTAACAATTGTCTGCAGGCAGTGATTGCCTCTGATTCAAGTTCAGCAATGTTTAGTGTTCAGAATTATCGGTCTGATTCAAGGGAAGATATTTTAATCGAAATTTTACAGCTGGCAAGTGGAATACAAGCATCAGGAAGGAGGGTGACATTCTTATGGGTTCCAGCCCATATAGGAGTAGAGGGTAACGAACTGGCCGATGAGCATGCAAAGAGAGCTACAGACAAAAGCAATATAGATGTAGATGTAAAGTACAGTAAAGCAGAAATAAAAAGTATAGTAAAGGCGAAAACGATTAAAAAGTGGCAGCATATTTGGGATAATGGGTACACAGGAAGACATCTTTATAGGATAAAAGGGAAAGTGGGAAAAGACACACAAATAACCAGATCAAGACAGGAAGAAATTATACTAACAAGGATGAGGTTGGGTCATACAAAGTTGAATAGTACAATGTTCTTAATAAAAAAGCATGGAGATGGAAATTGTGAGTATTGCCAGAACAATATACCTGAAACAGTAGAGCATGTAATAATGCACTGTCATAAATACAATGAGGCAAGGCAGAGGCTTGTTAATGAGTTGAAAACAAAGAAAATGTCGTTAGAAATTAAAACACTATTGAAAAGAAGCTCAAGGGAAAATTTTGATTTATTACTTCTTTTTTTGAAAAGTACAGGCCTGTTAAAAAGGATATAAGTGTTTTTTTTTTTTTTTTTTTATTATTATTATTATTATTATATTAGTTTAACGTGCTGGTATATTTAGTTTGGGAATAGTTAGTAACTCCCGTGCCTACTTCAGTCCAGTGGTGGCGGTAATGCACAAGAAATAGTTGAAAACCGCCAATCAAAAAGAAGAAGAAGAAGAAGAAGAAGGAACAGCTGATCATAGTTGTATATGGATTTCCATTTTGAAATAAATTTAGTAGCAGAGCTACTGCAAGCGATGTTTTGAGCATCAAATCCATTTATTCTTTGCTGAAATTTCCGCGTCTTCAAGGAGAGAGCACGTCATGGTTGCTTATCAAAGGCAGACGCCTCAGGGGCGCTTCTGCCCGAGCGCTTTGGAAAGAAGGAGAAAGCGGTGCGCCTAGCGTTTTCCACGCGTTTTTAGGCGCGATTTGTGAACGGCCCCTAAGACTTTCATTTGTGCAGATTCTCCAGTACAATGTTGTTTGCAAATGTTTAGTCGTAAAAGCTGAGAACCTTGCTTTTTAACAGTTAACATTTAAAGCTTTACAAACATGTTCTGTGATCAGTTTGTCGTTTACCAGTTCAAAATTCAGTCTTGCAGCCTAATTATGACTGAATGAGAGCGGTAAATGTTTAAAGATATTTGAAATGCACTTTTTTTCTAAGTATTCACCGCTCTTTTTCACACAGCAGGTTTTTTGTGTGTGTCCAATTTTTTTTCCTGGACAACCTTCTGATGGATTTTACTTTAAATTGTGAG
Source organism: Carassius carassius (assembly GCF_963082965.1). NCBI lineage: Eukaryota > Metazoa > Chordata > Actinopteri > Cypriniformes > Cyprinidae > Carassius > Carassius carassius. Next base: position 11,464,382 of record NC_081801.1, read on the forward strand.
TTCCATTCAGGTTTCATGCCATTAGCACTTTATTCGAAGGATTGTTTACAATTTCACAGCATAAGCTATAAAGCTGTTTCCCAGTAAATAATAAAATACAATGCACTGCAATTTTATTCTGTTTTATCCTTATTCTTCGTGAAAATATGTTCTGAAAGATTCCTTAATAAGCTTCATTCGGGATGTTAAACTACTTTAGGAGCTCTAAGGACTGCCATGGTGAAAACATTATTTGAAATCTACTTGTGAAATTTGCTAGAGTATGGGTCAGTGTTCTGATTGCAGAAGAGTTCGACAAAGGATTACTAACACATAATAAAACAACTCCAGGTATATTTTTGATGAGGATATGACAGTGCAAAATGGTTAAAATCTCTTTAAAAATCTATGCTGAAGGATAAAGACCATTTATGAATAATTTACTTGGGGAAAAAATGGGAAAAACTAAAATATAAGTACATAAACCGATTAATCGTAAAAATAATCGACAGATTAATCGATTATCAAAATAATCGTTAGTTGCAGCCCTAGAATATTATTCCAACAAAATATTTTGAATTAGTTACATTTTTTCATATTGTAAATTTTCTTTTGTCTCATTTTTAAAAAGGTTATGTTTTTTTATATATATTTCTATTTAACTTTCATAGATTTTTATTTCAGTTTTAATTTGAATAATTTGAGTACTTAAATTTCATTTCATTTATTTGCTAATGCAACATTTGTCATTTTTCTAATGTTTTTCGTCTAATTTTTAATTTTGTTTAATTTCAGATTTATTTCAATTACCAATAATCATTTTTGTTTGAGTTTTTGTTAACAACCATGTATTCAGATTAATTATGTTGCATTCTAAGATACCTATTTTTGGACAAATAAACATTATATGTATAAACGTATGGATGAGCTTGGTGGGGAAAAAATTCTATCCAACCAAAATCTATATAAAATGTTAAACTTTTTTTTATTTTTATAAATCATTCAGTATTGAAAAAAAATATATAAAAACAGTAAGCATGATTAATATGTCTAATTAAAACATGACTTTTTTTTACCTAATATTTATGTCAGTCATGTATTTTTATGCCTTTTGTGCAGCCTATGTAGCGTTTGCTTAGCAGCATGCTGATGCCAGAGTGAGCAGCTGTATTTGTATTGCCTTAATATACTAGATAAGTCAAATCTTGTTTTATGAGATTTATTGTAATTTGGATGTTTCCTTAGAAAACAGCCGTCTATGTAGAGAGTAGACAGCAAGGCAGCTCATTTGGTTTAGAGTTGTATAGATTTGCACTCATGCTTTTTGTTTATGTGTCTCTTTCTTTATGAGTTTTTCACATTCGCTCAGCTGCACACACAAATGGCATCTTATCAGACAAGTGTTTTATTGATTAAACTGATGTCAGAGCTCTTTTAAAGCTTTTTAATAGATTTTCTAGATTCGTTGCTGCTCACTTGTTAATCAAAAATCTGAATCTTAAAGAACTGTCAGAAATGAGAAGGCAGCAATGAATCACATTACCGTGGATTGATATTTCATCCGTTCAATGAAACCCAAAATGACCTGGCATTGCTCTCAGGGAGTGATGGAGCCTTGAACCAACTCACCGCACTGCACCGAATTTGTATTCTTATCTGTTTAAATCAAACTTCGACTGAATAGCACTGTGTAATGAATGACAGAGTGGTAATATCAAAGGGTCTGGAATAGAGAAGTGTGTTTCACCTTGCGAATTTGACATCATTGCACTCCGTTCTCACACACCATGGGGGCACGATGAAATGTCTCATCTCTAGTGGTTGAAAGGGTGAAAGATGCCCAGCTCTGAAAGAATGAAATGTGGCGCATGTGAGTGCAGGGCTGGATGAGTCCTCGCCTGCTGAGCTGTGGAAAGGATTTCAGATAGCACAATGTGAAATACAAATGAGTGTTGTGAGAGCGAGTAAATTCAGACTGTGAGAACATGTATTTTATACCTCCAGAGACTAACCGAACCAGTAGGGGTGTTGTGCTCAAATGGTTTTCAAGGGGATCTTGGCTCAATTTGTACCTTAGTCGAGATGAGACATGACCACAGGAAAAACACTTAACTACACACACACACAAACACTTTTTAATAACTTTGTAATTCTTAAAGTGTGAGACTTGTTAGACTAGCAGTTATATCTGGGTAAAAAAATATATTCTTAATAGTGATTCTTAAAACCCAAGACCAAAATAAATTCTCAGGTTTCTGAACTGCATGCAAGAAGAAAAATCAATGTGTGTACTGCAAAATAATGGCAAGAAAATAAGTCTTTCCATTAAGCATTTAGCCTTACAAGGGCTCATTTGTGGCGACTCCTTTGAGAGATTGTCAACATATGAAAAAAAAGAGCTATAGCCTTTGAGTCGCTACATGTCGCTACATGTCAGCTGTTTAAAGAGACCCAGACCTTTATGTTTAGGTCACTCAAAATCTTTGGCGTTCTGTGCTATGCGGTTTTGACGAGGTCGGTGTAGAGGTGTGCTAGATGCTGTCAGAGCAGAGGAGAGTCATTTGATTCATAACAGCTTTCAGAACTCTACTGCTTCATCTAGGTTCATAACTATTATTAAATTAATTAAAGAGCCTGTGCCCTGCTTCTGTCTCTAACACTATATCAATTTTTCTCCTCATTTCATTAATCAAAATAAAGTAAAATGTACTATTTTTTTATCAAAGTACTATGTGTTTGGACATGTTTGCTTTCATTAAAGCTGCATTTGTTTATCCCAGGTGCTTTGCTGTTCACACTGTGCTTTTCTTCTCACCAGTTTCTTACTCTTGTTTCTCCATCAGGAGCTGTGTGATGATCCTCACTTGTTTGTGGATGGGATCAGTGCCCATGACCTGCACCAAGGGCAGCTGGGAAACTGCTGGTTTGTGGCGGCCTGCTCCAGCTTGGCTTCCCGAGAGTCACTGTGGCAGAAAGTAAGTTACTATAGAGTGTAAACATGTGTCTATCTGGCATTTAATGTTCCCTGTATTTCAGTTTCTGTTGTAGTTTTGTTGGTGGTAGACGGTTAATGTTTCTGAGCTGTTATTTAGCTTCAAATGTTAAGGTTTGTCTCCCTGCATCCTCCTCAGGGTGTAAAGTGTTTTCCCCTGCTTGGGGAAACATTTCCTCTCCCATAGAAACACACGTCATCATGAAGGGTTTCCCATGTGACTCCTCTCCCCCGTCCTGTCATTTGTTTTCCTGACAGGATCGGGCATTGATAAATGAAGGTGTGCATGCTACTATCCTTGCCCCGTGTCTTTGCAGCAACCTTTTATCCCACCCAATCACATGCACTCAGCATGGATACATACACAAGGGCAGTGGTTATCAGCCACGGGGTCACAAAATGACTTAAATCATAAGACAAAAATAAGACAAACCATGCATTCAAACAAACTAAAACAACTAACAACCCCAACAGTTTTTTCTTTGAAGAACCAGAATTCCTAAAGTTTACAAAAACCTGGATATATGAGGTTGTCGGATTTAAAAAAAAAAAAAAAAGTGATATCTGGACCTTGAAAGTCATAAAAAAAAATTCCATGGGCATTTGTATAGATTTTATTAATATACATTGTTGTATTTATACCAAGCTCAAAAATAGTTTATCAGGTAGAAATATTAAATATTTTTAAAAAAAAAAAATTTCTTTAGAATAATTTATTCCTCATCCATAAAATCAACTGGAATAGTCATGGCCTTCAAATATTATTGTGGACATAAAGGAGCCTTGAAGTGAAAAAGATTGAGAACCACTGCTCAAGGGCACTGCCGTCACACCTCAGTACAGTTATTTGCATCAATTATTTAAAGAATTAATAACTACTACCACTAAAAGCACAAGTTTTGTTTTATTCATGAATAATTTTAATCTTTTTGAATTATTAGTGTGATTTATGTTGGGTTACCTCCATTAAAGTCTCATCACAGTCAGAAAAACAGCTCAAAATGAACAATCAGACAAATAAAGCTCAACAAATTGCATAAAACATTTAAGACCTGGTGAAGAGGCGGCCAGGTGCGGACATGCGGATGTTCCAGGAGGTGAAATGCAGGGCCTGTACAGAGGAGTCCAGCCGGTAGACTTGCCCGTTGGACTTCAGTAGACGCTCTCCATCTTGTCGTTTCTGGCCTCGCTGCTGCAGAGACTGTACGCGCAGACGCATCATCTCCGTCAGCTGTATATCAGGTTTGAACATCGGCTTAAAAGACATGTTCCCAATGAAGATGTTTTGAAACCTGACAGCTTAGGTCTTCTTTTTTTTCTTCTCTTGTCTGACCGGATTAGGTTTGGTATCTACCGTGTGACCTACTCTTCGCTCTGCTGATGTCTTCTGCGTTATGAGTGCCACAGTGAGACCTTGTGCTCTGAAACCAACTTATTTCAAAGTGGGGAGATGTTTGTTGCTCTGGGAAACAGAAATGCTGGGTTCTCCAAGAGGGAGTTTGAGACATCCGTGTTTGCTACATGTGTTTGTTACACATCCACCTGTCAATAGTTTTCTCACCACTGATTCTGTTAGAGGTGAACAGAACTGTGGGTTGGCGCATCTCCTGTATTCAGCATCGCAATGTGTACCTGAGCCCAGATAATGGACCTGCTCATCTTGGAACAATTACCAGAGAGGTGCACTTGAAATCTAATCTCTGTTCTGTCCCAGAGGACTCGCTCAAGATGAAAGAGATGTAGTTGTTCTATATGGCTTCAAAATCACCCTGGTGTCCTTCTCACAACTCTCTTTAACATTCAGGAAATGCTGCATCTGCCAGCATTTATGAACATTTAAATTGATAAGCAATGACATGAACCTGATCCACTAAATATTACACAATATTGAAAATTCATCTAGTTTAGTGCTAATTGTTAATGGTCTTTTTGTTTGTATTTTTTGTTTTGATGAAAATGGCCTGTAAATTTTGTCATGACAATTTTAGTTCATATTTATTTGACTAAAATTACAAGAAATAAAGTAAAAGGAGAGTAAGTGCTAAAATAATCTTGTCGACTAAAAACATACACTCTTTTACAGTACTAACAGTAATTGTTCAGTACTTGTACAGTACTTGTATCAGTTAGGGGTCAACAAAAATAAATTTAATTTATTGGCTAATAGGTTAAGTGTGTTGTTCTTGTTAACAAAAACTATAAAAAATCATTAATCATGTTAATATGAAATATTATATGAACAACTTTTAAATAAAATATTAGATAAAAAAATATTTAGATTAAAATGAGTCCTGGCAACTAATTGGAATAAATAAGGCTGAGATGAGCTTAGCTTACCTTAAAGTGTAACTAAACCCCTGCTCAGAGCCTGACCCCTCCCACTGACAATATTTGAAAAATGCTTGGCGCAGTGGATAAAGCGCATGCCTTTGGTGTGAGAGACCCGAGTTCGAATCCACTGTGAAACACCAATGTGTCCCTGAGCAAGACACTTAACCCCTAGTTGCTCCAGAGGCGTGTGACCTCTGACATATATAGCAATTGTAAGTCGCTTTGGATAAAAGCGTCAGCTAAATGAATAAATGTAAATGTAAATCACAGGGGAGATAGAGGGGACGAGCCTAGGGTGGGGCTGAGCGAGTGCGGTGTGATCCTGAGACTTGCAGTGACGGATTGATTGACAGCTGCTGTCAGAGACGCTAAAATAGAGAGTGACTGTAATGACGCAAGTAGCTTTGCAACAGAGCGATCATTTGAAGTAGAGGACTTTTCTCCCCCACTTTCGAGGTGTCTGTTCATATCAATTCGAGCCGCTGGCTCAAACTGCGGTCTTAACTCCCGCATCGCGTCGCTTTTCAGCGCGAGCTGTGTGGAGAAGCCCATTTCCACCTCCATTGCGTTGGAGAAGCAATCCCGTGTAAAACGCAGTTTGCACACTCAAGCTCTAGGCGGGAACTTGCAGTCTTCCAGGCCAAATGCATGCAACCACTGGCGCTTAATTTTAAAGTCTGCTGGTAAACTATGCAGTCCAGCAGTGCTGTAGCAACCAGCAACACACCTCCGCACCATCCTGACCACTGTACTAAATACAGATAAATCTACGCTAACTTGAAGATCTAAATAACTATATAATTGCTATGCTAAATAGATGCTATATTAGTCTATCCTGGTCGTTACCAATACTCGCAATTCCAGCTCCTGACTCACTACAGTGATTTTGATGGTTTTATACTGTCAAGGGCAAGGGCGTGGTAGCTCGTACCAAGGGGCGTGGTGAGCTGGAAACTGCTTACGTCACCTACCACCGCATCCAATAGGAAAAATCAACTGCAGTAGCCACCGTTCAACCTGAAGAGGGCAGCACTCACACGTTTTTACACCATCTATTGTAGAATTAAAACACTTTATACTCAAATGTCAAAAAAGTTACTCGAATCAATGAACAGCACTAATAAAGCCCCATTCTTATAGATCATTAACTAAAAAAAGTTGGTTTAGGGTTTAGTTACTCTTTAAATTTACTGAAACTAATAATAAATTTCTTGTTTAAGCAAAAACTAATAAAAATGACAAATGCACATAAAAAATTTACAAAATACAAATTCTATAAAACTGAAAATATAAAAAGTGACACCACATGACACTTATGTCTCTTTCTAGGTTATCCCAGACTGGAAGGAGCAGGAATGGGATCCAGAGAAGCCAGAGTCTTATGCAGGAATATTCCACTTCCGCTTCTGGCGGTTTGGGGAATGGGTGGACGTGGTGATCGATGACCGTCTCCCCACAGTGGAAAACCAGCTGGTCTACTGCCATTCAAATGATAGCAATGAGTTCTGGAGTGCCCTTGTGGAAAAAGCCTATGCCAAGTAAGCAGTTCAGGCAGCAGACAAATTCAAAGGGTCTATGCAGAGACATAAACATTCATGTAGTGTGATGACATAGTGATGCTAGGTTCTTTCTCCATACCAAAAAAAAGAGTTTATGGCTGCTATGAGGCCCTGGATGGTGGAAACACAGCCGATGCCCTGGTGGACTTTACTGGCGGCGTGTCAGAACCCATGGATCTTCTGGAGGGCCAGTTTGCTCAGGATGAAGTCGCCAGAAACCAGCTCTTTGAGAGAGTGCTCAAGGTCCATAATCGAGATGGCCTTATCAGCTGCTCTATCAGGGTGAGAAAGACACATTATACACTACATACAATCTGTATTAAAGTGCTAGTTAGTTTTTTCAATTTTTTATAATTTTTATATACAGTATATAAACATATATATTACATTACAATATTTGTTTATTTTACATTTTGATAATTTTAGTATGTTCTTTTATTTTATTTTAGTATATTTTAGTACAGTATACTTATACATATTTTAATACAGTATATATATACATTGTGGAAGCTCATATTATTGATCAGCATTTGTCTCACGCCTGTCAAGATTTGTATTCAGACACTCATCTATTAATCCAGCCATGCATTTTTTTTTCTGCCTTCATTTATTTTTTTCATAAGAGTAAACTTTCCCAGACTCAAAGCAATCTTTGATTGTGTGTGACTTGCTTATCAATGGTCTGTGAAACCTTTCATCAATGGTAAAAAAAAAAAAAGGAAAAAAACCTTTTTGAATTTATTTTCTTCACTAGAATATCAAATAAAATGCCTCTCAATACTTCAGTCCACTAAGAGATCTCCATTGAGTGTTAAGTAACATTTAGAAACTCGTCTGAACAGCATCATCTGATGTGACAGACAGATCTGTGATGTAAGCAGGTTGTCTGGGGATCATAACAGAAACAGCTTTATCAAGTTTTACCATAACTTAAGGGCTTTTGTTCAAATGTGGAGGATAAATCAAACATTGATTTATAAAATGTTCTGTTAGATACTCCACAAAGTCCTTTCATGTCCAAGATCAGTCACTCTCTGTTTGTTCTTACAACCTAGTCGCAATGATATCGACACAATACAGAGCCTAAATGCCTATGCATATTGTCAGCTTCATTTGCACAGCAAGCCCTTTGTTCATTGGAGTGCGATCAATGGGCGTGGCTTGTCTCCTACTGATTAACATCACCATATTTCACTGTACCATGAAAAAACGGCCCATGTTTTTATAATTGATCACTCACAGACAGTGCATGTGCATGCATTACATTCAGGGATAAAGATTATTATGCTTTTGGATAGACTTTTAAATTTGGTGTTCAGCAATCTAGCTGAAATTTGACCTTCGGTATATAGGCAACCACAATAGAGGACATGGAGGCGAGACTGGAGTGTGGGTTAGTGAAAGGCCATGCCTATGCGGTGACCGACGTTCGCAAAGTCCGTCTGGGACACGGCCTGCTGGCATTTTTCAAGTCAGAAAAGCTGCACATGATTCGCATGAGGAATCCCTGGGGTGAAAAGGAGTGGAGTGGACCTTGGAGCGATAGGTGAGACTGCCACCTCCTGTATTGGAGGTCTTACAGCATCTAGAGCACTGGTGTCCACTCCTGTTCCGGGAGGGCTAATGTCCTGTGGATTTTAGCTTCAACACACTTGCCAGTAAGTTTCTAATGAGCCCGAAGACTTTGATTAGCTGGTTCAGGTGTGTTTAATTAGGGTTGGAGCTAAACTCTGCAGGACAGTGGCCTTCCAGAATCTGATTTTGACAGCCCTGATCTAGAGCAGTGGTTCTCAACCTTTTTTTCCACTGGGTTGCACTATTGTCCAAGTGCAAGTCTCGCGAGCCGCGCGCATATAATTTACATATTACGTCACCAATACAAACCAACCTTATTTATAATATTATCTAATCGATTACATTCATTGAAATAAATAAATAATTCTACTCCCCATAAATAAAACACCTGATGCTGTTGGGAGCTGACCAATTTTGTGAAATTCGGCTTGAAAGGTTTACAGCACAATGAAGTTGCAATTGTAAGATGTACTCTGTAAGCGCACAGGAGCATGCAGAAAATGTGCGTTCACAAATATAACCTATGTTGATCCAAATATGGAAAGCACTTTCGAATTTGATAATATGAGGTTCTCTCCAGAGATGTTTTGCCACATTTCTTCAGTTGAGGATGATTGCTGCATAGTATGGGTGTTTTAACAGCAAAATGAAAATCCAGTACTATTTTTCTGGTACTGTGACTATTCTTGTTTGTATGTGTTCATTCGCTGCCATTTTCCATATTTCTTTTTTCTCCTTTAAAAACAAATTTGTCCATTCTGATGCTCAATTTTACCAAACTAATGGCTATTGATCACTATTTTAATTGAATTTTGCCAAAATGGGCGCTTGTATGTGTTCGTTAAATGCATAACGTTACGAGAGTAGGTCTGCTCATGTCTGAAAATAATATATGAAAAACAAAATTATTTCACATGAAAACTTATATTTCTTAAGTACATTTTTAAATTAATTGTAAAACTGAAAGTTATTTTTTTAAATTGTGTTCAGCATGGTGGGCCGCATTTAAATTCGTAATGGGCCGCGGTTGAGAACCACTGATCTAGAATATAGTATATGGCAGGGTTTGCGAACACCTGGGGTTTTTTGTGAGGAAACTGAGGGGGTACTTCAGGTAAATATATTAGATCAAAAAGGGTTTGGCTGACAAAAAAGTTTGGGAATAACCAGAAAGAAACAGAACAAATGTTTTTATTTTATTTTTTATGACAGGACATGATAGGAGATAAGAGAGCTAAAGACTTGTAAAGACTGTCAGTCCAAATCTGATTTTTGTGCACATCTATTTGGAATCTGATCATATTTAGCAAGTGTAAATGTCAAAAAATACACATTTCTTCAGTGTAGGCATAGTAACGCAACTTTATTGCCATAGAAACTAAAGCAGGTATTCCTGAAAACGAAAGAGGGACACACAAATCGGATCCGAACAGTTGCGATGAACAATGTGGACAGTCAGTCATTTAGAACTGGATAGACAATTAATCGGATTTGGACTGACAGTGTGAAAATAGCCTTAGATGCAAGCCAGACTCAAACCCAATTTTTCCACATGAGCATCAAAACTCAGTTGCTATATGACGTGCTATTGTAATCAGACACTTTTTGCACACCTTCCCAACATTCAATTCTTTATAATCTCTACAAAAACAGAGTGCAAGCGCATACAGAAATGATTTGTCCTTTTGCCTTCTCTAGCTTCCCGCAGTGTAGTGCTATACATCCTCAGAGACTAGAGAAAACCATTTCTCTCCTTCCTCTTGAGATGATTTCAGTATAAATAACACCTAGCCGAAATGTCTATTCTTATCTCTGACTGGTGTGAAATTGAGATATCAAGCCAGGCAGGCTGGTATAAAATAGCAACCTATTGTGATTGAAACGCAGAGGTCTGAGGTAGAGGTCTTCACGGGTCCACTTGGATCCGAAAACCCGAGGTCCGACCCGAGACCCGAGCGGGTTCGGGTCCAAAACTCCAACGAGTACCTCGGACACGGGTCGGATTCGGTATTAGTGGTCTCGGGTAATTTAAAATAAATATGCCTTTTCCAAATGGACCCGAGAAGACCCGAATTCTTTTAAACTATGTTGGGCATTTAACAAAATTGCATTATTTAAAACAACTATGACACCGTTCTCTCATTTTTTCTAAGTGTGAGAGCAAATCAGCGCTTCTACGTGCAACGGGCTATAAGCACGGTTGCCTCGCAACGCATTTATTTACTCAGTTCCACATTAACCAACCCCCCTCCCTTTGCCAAGAACTAGTGCGCCATCATGTGGATGGATGTTTGACTAAATGCAAGTACCGGTATTTGAATTGTCGTTAAGCCAGGCCTGTCAATCAATTTGAAAAATACGCGACACTGTCAGAAAAGCATGGAGGCGATAACAGACATTGCGAAAAAGGTGAGGGAAAACGAATATGTAGAACAGAAACATCCAGGGTCGTCATCGGTGTTTAGTCAAAATCAATGACTGGGAGACTTTGTATATTTTATTGAAAATCTGTTATTCTGTAATCTGAAAAGTTATATTTGAGAAACAGCCATCGGTAAATTTTATCCTGTGGTGGTTCTAATGTTAATCATCGTATGGTCCGGTAAATAACATTATGCCAACTTTTAAAGGACGTAATGGGTTACATGTGTGATTGACATTTCAGCACTTCAGCGCGTAGGCTACTCCTACTGCCGCGTCTATGTTAAGTGCATTTTTGAGAAACGCATGGTTGCAGGCTGTGCACATGTAAATGCCGTTTACGTTCGGGTCCAGTCGGGTTCTAAAGGAAATGCCGTCAGGTCGGGTCGGACTCGGGTCTAATTTTATCGGGTCTGTCTCGGGTCGGGTTTTTCTTTAAAAATAAATAATGTATGCATGTCGGGTTCGGGTAAGTAGTGATTCGGGTCGATTCGGGTCGGGTACAGTTTTTAGGACCCGAGAAGACCTCTAGTCTGAGGGTGTTTAGACATCCACCTCCTTTCATTTAAATAACTGCTCTTGTTTGATGACACCAACCCTAAATACCCACCACTGCAGGGAGAAGCATAATATTTAAATGCGGCTGGGTAATTACAGAGAGGAACATCTTTACAGTCCTTCTCATCAGTCTTTGTTCAAGTGCTACAACAGGCAGGGTTATATTGGCCTCTGAATTATTTACTGGCCAGCCAGAAGACTTTTATTGAGGTGAAAGCAATCTTTCTTCATATTTTTGCTTGATGCATTATTTATTCAGGGCTTGATTAGAAATATCATACTTGGAGAAGTGCTCTAATTCTTTCACAAAATTTAAGAAAATCTTAGATGATAGTTGTGGATGCAGGCTGTTGTCAGTGAGAGTCGTGTGTGTTGTGTGTGAATGATTATTTCTCTCAGTCTGATGTACGATGAGTAATCACTGCTCTGTTTTGTAGCTCAGAAGAGTGGAAGAAAGTGAGCAAGAGTGAGAGAGAGAAACTAGGGGTCACTGTTCAGGATGATGGAGAGTTTTGGTGAGGCTCGCTCCACTCATATCTTTCTAGATCAGTCTCAGAGATCATAGTGTCTTATCAGATGGGTTCCAAAAGTCTGAGACTACTAGTGAAAATGCTTCTGTTTTCCATTTTGATAACACTTTACAAAAAGCTTCATCAGGTTACATTAGTTAACTACTTTATTTTACCTGAACTAAGAATGAACAATACTTCTATAGCATTTATTAATCTTAGTTGATGTCAATTTTAGCATTTACTATTGCATTATTTCAATCAAAAGTTGTGCTTGCTAACATTAGTTAATGCACTATGAATTAACATGAACAAACAATGAATGACTGTGATTTTATTAACTAACATTAACAAAAATGAATACATACTGTAATAAATGTGGTGTTCATATAAATGAACTAACATTAACTAATGGAACCTTATTGTAAAGTGTTACCTGCCTGTTTATATAGATGTATTATTAATAAGATGAATAAAATTATATAGCAGCACTATGCAATAACTAATTTAAATTGGTATCATGAACTAATAATAAACAACAATTTCTACACAATTTATTAATCTAGTTAATTGTTAATTTAGCAATATAATTTTATCAAAATATTATTATATTACATTACATTATATTATGTTGCAGGTATATTATATTAAACGCTTTAATTTAACACTTTTCATTAATCTAAAATCATTAACATTTTTTTTTTTTTTTTACTCCATTACGTATGATGGACTAACAATAAACAATTTTTACATTTATGAATCTAGGTTAATTTTTAATTTACAGCATTTGTAAATATAGGTTAATGTTAGTTAGGAAATGTACTATTGTAAATCAATGTTTGCTAATAATACAGTAATGTTAATTAAAACATCTTGTAACGATAGTAATGTATTAGAATATGTGGAAATTAACCTATATTAATACAGTTAATATTATAAAAATATTGTTAATTCATTATATGTATACATTGACTAATGTTAACAAACTGAACTGTTTTGTAAAGTATTACCTTTGTGTCAATTTGTTGAAAATTGAGTAAAAAGTAGATAAACTGAACAAAAAACACAAATTTGTTTGTTGTTACCCTATTTTTCTTTAAACCGTTGTTTATTTCTATTTTTAAATCTGATTTTATTTCAGGTTTAAATCCAATTTTATCACAGAATCCCAGATTTTATACTTTTGTACCCCACTGCATCTGATATACACGTAAATTCTCCATTTATCATCAACTTCTGATCCCCCACTGGTTGTAAACTTCTTTACCAGGATGAACTTTGGAGATTTCTGTCACTATTTCACTGACCTGATCCTGTGTCGACTGATAAACACTTCTTACTTGAGTATTCATAAGACCTGGGAGGAGGAGGTGATGAGGGGCTCCTGGATCCACCGTGAAGAACCGCTCCGCAACCGTGCCGGAGGCTGCATTAACCATAAAACCACATTTCTGCAAAACCCACAGGTCAGTGTACCTGTGTGCATCTGCCTTGTAAAATGTTGTTTTGGCTTTTGACATAATAATGCCTGTTTCTGCCCACAGTATGTTTTTGATGTGAGAAAAGTGGAAGACGAGGTGCTGATCTGCCTGCAGCAAAAAGAACGCAGAGCTACTCCCAAGGAGGGCAAAGGCGAGAACCTAGCAATTGGATTTGACATCCATAGGGTACAGAATTACATGATTTCACTGCTGCACAATACAAACCTTCACATCTGCCTGCTGAATATAGTATAAGAGATTAATGCCAATAATAGAAGAACAAAAAAATTGATTTATGGTATCCTGTCAGTCAACGTTCCTGTCTTGATCAAGCCTCTTTTCTACCACCAGGTGGAGTTGAATAGGAAATACAGAATGCACTCAGCCCAGCAGAAGGTCGCAGGGTCGATCTACATCAACTCTCGCTGCGTCTTTCTGAAGAAAGAGCTAAAGGAGGGACGTTACGTCATCATCCCCACAACCTTTGACCCAGGTCAAAAAGGAGAGTTCCTGCTCAGAGTCTTCACTGATGTGCCTTCAGACTGCAAGTAAATTAGCTTCCAGAAAAGAAAAGAATAGACCAACCTGCACCCCACTTTCCTATTAACCCTTCATCACATTCTTGGCTTCTTCCGTGTAAGGTTTATATATAAAGGGACATGTCTCTGGCAGTGTTATTTTAGTAGGCATGTTATTTATTTACGGTAAATTAAGTTTTATTTATTTTTTTCACATTTTTTACATTTCATTGATTTTAATATTTTATAGTTATATTATAGTGCTGAAAATGCATATTTGCCATAGCAGAAATTAATTACATTTTAAAATATATTCAAATTGAAGATATTTTCTACTTTAATTTGCAATATTTCACAAGATTACTGTTTTTACTGTATGTTTGATCAAGTAAATGTATCCTTGGTGTTTTTAAGTTTTTCATCTAATATTCGTATTTTTAGCTTTATTTTAGTTAACAAAATTGTAGTATTTTTAGATTTATTTTTGTTAACAATAACAGCATTGGTACCTGGCTGTCAGGAGAAAGCAGGCTGGATTCAGGTGCGGGTAAACTCAAGGCTTTATTCACAAAGCGGAGACAGAGAAGAAAGAGTCACGCTCCACAGGTTTCACTCGCAGTGACAGGATGAACAGCAGATGAGTCACGTTTCACAGGATTCACTCGTAGTGACAGGATGAACAGCAGATGAGTCACGTTTCACAGGATTCACTCGTAGTGACAGGATGAACAGCTGAAGCTACTAGGAGCTCTGGGCTTGTAAGAACTAGAGCAGAGAAATAAGCCAAACACACTGGAGCCTGAGGACAAGACACGACAGGGTGAGTACAAAGAACTGCTAGATGATCGGAGCTATTGGAACGAATAACAACAGTCTGACAATAGACAGAGAAACACAGGGAATAATAAAGGGGAAAAAATTAGAAGGACATAGAGAACAGGTGGCGAGCAATTATGGTTAACAACGGGGAACAAGGGAGGCGGGGAAAACACAAACAGGCAGACGTGGTGAGCTGTCACCATCCCAACACACACACCCACACCAAAAAGACAGGTGATTAGCCCCGAGACCCGACAGTACCCCCCCTCCCAGGAGCGTCACCAGGCGCTCTAGGAAGGGGCCTACCTCGATGCCGCCGGAAGTCCTCAATCAACGAGCGGTCCAGAATGTCCCGGGACGGCACCCAACACCTCTCCTCTGGACCATACCCCTCCCAGTCCACAAGATACTGAAACCCCCTACCGCGGCGCCGCTCATCGAGTAATCTCTTAACCGTATAGGTAGGAGATCCATCCACAAGACGAGGGGGTGGGGGGGTGGGGCGACTGCAAGCAGGATTAAGGGGGGAAGAGAACACAGGCTTGACCCTGGAAACATGAAACACCGGGTGAACCCGACCAAGAGTAGGAGGGAGCTTGAGCCTGATCGCCACCGGACTAACCACCTTGGTGATGCGGAAAGGCCCAATGAATCTGGGTGCCAGCTTACGAGAAGGCGCCCGGAGAGGCAGATCCTTGGTAGAGAGCCAAACCCGTTGACCACACACATAGGTAGGAGGAGAGGACCGGCGACGATCAGCTGCAGCCTTGGTTCTGTCAGAGGCTTGGACCAAAATCCTCCTGACTCTCTCCCAGGTGCGACGGCAGCGCTAGACGAAAGCCAGGGCGGATGGAACCGCTGCGTCGGGTTCCTGTGATGGGAACAGAGGTGGATTATAACCAACAGCACACTCAAAAGGGGACATACCTGACGTGGCCGCAGGAAGGGTGTTATGGGCGTATTCTGCCCAGGAGAGCTGCTGACACCAGGAACTCGGATTGTTGGATGCTAGACAGCGGAGCATTCTTCCTAGATCCTGGTTGGCCCGCTCACACTGCCCATTGGTCTGAGGATGAAAACCAGATGACAGACTAGCAGAGGCCCCAATCTGTCTACAAAATTCCCTCCAGAACCGGGAGACGAACTGGGGACCCCTATCAGAAACCACATCCACCGGTAACCCGTGGAGACGGAAGACGTGATCCACCACCAGTTGGGCGGTCTCCCGGGCGGAGGGTAGCTTGGGCAGGGGAATAAAATGAACCGCTTTGGAAAAGCGATCCACCACCATGAGAATTACAGTGTTTCCCTTCGACGGAGGAAGCCCAGAGACGAAATCAAGGGCAATGTGTGACCAAGGACGGGAAGGGATAGGGAGAGGATGCAGTAGACCATCAGGAGGGCGATTGACAGGCTTACTTTGGGCACATTTGGGGCAGGCCAACACAAACTGTCTAACATCTGCGGCCATAGTAGGCCACCAAAAACGCTGTCGGATGGCAGACAACGTTCTCCGAATACCTGGATGGCAGACTAACCTGGATGAGTGACCCCACTCAAGGACCTCAGAGCGCAGCGCAGCCGGCACCAGCAACCTGCCCGCCGGACACTCTCCCGGCACCTGCACCCCTCGACCGGCCTCCTCAACTCGCTGCTCGATACCCCACGAAAGAGCCCCGACCACCACCCCCTCAGGAAGGATGGCCTCGGCCGCAAACTCCCCCCCCCGGAGCACCGAACAGGCGAGAGAGGGCATCAGGCTTGGTGTTCTTTGATCCCGGCCAGTACGAGAGGGTGAAATTGAATCTGGCAAAGAAGAGTGCCCAGCGGGCCTGATGCGAGCTCAGCCTCTTGGCCGAACGGATGTATTCTAGGTTCTTGTGATCCGTCCAGACCAAGAAGGGCTGCGCTGACCCCTCCAACCAATGACGCCACTCACCCAAGGCCAATCGTACCGCCAGCAGCTCTCTGTTGCCGATGTCATAGTTACGTTCTGCAGGGCTGAGACGACGAGAGAAGAATGCACAAGGATGAACCTTCCCATCATGGAGGGAATGCTGAGATAGAACTGCGCCAACCCCAACGTCAGAAGCATCAACCTCGACAATGAACTGGGCCTCCGGATCTGGAACCATCAGAATAGGTGCAGAGACAAAACGGGACTTTAAAATGTCAAAGGCTACCTGCGCCTCCCGGTTCCACCTGAAAGACACCTTAGTGGAGGTTAAGGCTGTCAGCGGTGCAGCGATCTGACCAAAATTCCGGATGTAACGCCGGTAGAAGTTGGCAAAACCCAGGAAACGCTGCAGAGCCTTCCGGGAGTCAGGGACCGGCCACTGGGCAACAGCTTCAATCTTAGCGGGATTAGGCTTGATCCCCTCCGTAGAAATAATTTGGCCAAGGAGCGTAACAGACTCAGCGTGGAATTCGCACTTCTCCGCCTTGACAAACAACTGGTTCTCTAGTAATCGCTGGAGAACCCGTCTGACATGCTGGGTGTGTAATTGGAGAGAAGAAGAAAAAATCAAAATATCATCCAAATACACAAAGACAAATTGATTAATCATGTCACCCAACACGCTGTTGACGAGTCCCTGGAAAACGGCTGGAGCATTGGTCAGACCAAACGGAAGAACCAAGTACTCGTAGTGTCCCGAAGGGTTGTTAAATGCCGTCTTCCACTCATCCCCCTCCCGAATGCGCACCAAGTGGTAGGCGTTGCGCAGGTCTAACTTGGTGAAGACCCGAGCTCCCTGTAATAATTCAAAAGCAGAAGACATTAAAGGTTGGGGGTACCTGTTCTTGATAGTAATGTCATTCAAACCTCTGTAATCAATACAAGGGCGCAGGGAGCCGTCCTTCTTCTGAACAAAGAAAAACCCTGCACCAGCGGGAGAGGAGGAATGGCGGATGAGCCCAGCCTGAAGTGACTCACGTATGTACTTGTCCATGGCCTCTCTCTCTGGACCTGAAAGGGAATATAAACGACCCTTAGGCGGAGAAGAGCCCGGGAGGAGATCAATGGCACAGTCGTAGGGGCGATGCGGAGGTAGCGAGGTGGCCCGGGCCCTACAGAAGACCGCCCGAAGATCATGGTACTCCGCCGGAACACCAGTCAGGTCAGAGGGATCCTCCTGAGGAACACAAGACACAGAGACAGGACAAAAAGCAGCACCCAAACATGACACGTGACAAGACTGACTCCAGGCTAAAACAGAATTATAGACCCAATCAATGTGGGGATTGTGCTTGTGCAACCATGGGTGTCCCAGAACTAAAGGAGCCTTAGGGGAATCAATAATAAACAGTTCAATCCGCTCATGATGACTGCCAGCAATATGGAGGTCTATCTTGGGAGTGACGTGGGTGATGGTGGTAAGGGGACGGCCAGCTAATGACCATGCTGAAACGGGGCTAGCCAAAGGAACAAGCGGGATCTTCCAACGTTGAGCAGAGGCAGCATCAAGGAAGTTCCCCTCAGCCCCTGAGTCCACAAGGGCGAGTCCAGTGTGTGAATGACTCTGGAAGGAGAGTTGGAACGGCAGCTGAGTGCGTGTTGCAGGAGAGCTTGAGCTGAGAACCGTGCCCACCAGGACGCTCCGCCTCACTGGTGGACCCTGGCCCTTTAATGGGCACTGAAGGGCGAAGTGGCCTCCCTTGCCGCAGTATAGACACGCCCCCGACAACAGACGCTCCTGCTTCTGCCGTGGTGTAAGCCGTAGACGACCCAACTGCATGGGCTCCTCCTCCGAGGGCTGTCGGCTGGCTAAACTGGCTGAAGAGAACTCTAGGTGGCGCCACGGGGCGGGTGTTTGCCGTTGTTTGCGGCGCCGGCTGAGACGACCCTCAATGCTGAGCGCAAGACTAATGAGCCTATCCAATTCCCGCGGGAGCTCTATGGCCGCGAGTTCATCCGAAATGGCGAAATCCAACCCCTCAAGAAAACGAGCGCGCAGCGCGCTCTCATTCCAGCCGCAGCTAAAGTCTGGAACTGGATAGCATAGTCAGTCACGGAGCTCCTCCCCTGAGACAGTCGTGATAACTGGGCCGCCGCCTCGTCACCCTGAGCAGAGCGATCAAACAATTTCGCCATCTCTTGACTGAAAACCGCGAAAGTGGCACAACAGGGAGCCCGCGATCTCCAAACGGCGATACCCCATTCGCGGGCACGGCCCGAGAGGAGTGTAAGGACGTAAGCCACCTTGGTCTCTTCATTAGCGTAATGCCGGGGCTGCAGAGAAAACACCAGCGAGCATTGGGAGAGAAACGCTTGACAGGCGTTAGGATCGCCATCGTAGACCGGCGGATTGTTGGCATGGGGTTCGGACTCGTGTGACATACCGGTGTGAGGAACGGGACCCCGGCTCGTTGCCTCTTGCTGAAGATCGTCCACCCGTGTGAGGAGTTCGGAGACTCGGGCACTGAGAACTTCCACATCCAGCGCGGTGGTGTTGAGCTGAGTGGCATGCTGCCCGATCAACACTCCCTGTTGAGCGAGAGCCGCGCGAAGCGGACCACATCCCGATGAATCCATAATATGGTCAGACTGTTCTGTCAGGAGAAAGCAGGCTGGATTCAGGTGCGGGTAAACTCAAGGCTTTATTCACAAAGCGGAGACAGAGAAGAAAGAGTCACGCTCCACAGGTTTCACTCGCAGTGACAGGATGAACAGCAGATGAGTCACGTTTCACAGGATTCACTCGTAGTGACAGGATGAACAGCAGATGAGTCACGTTTCACAGGATTCACTCGTAGTGACAGGATGAACAGCTGAAGCTACTAGGAGCTCTGGGCTTGTAAGAACTAGAGCAGAGAAATAAGCCAAACACACTGGAGCCTGAGGACAAGACACGACAGGGTGAGTACAAAGAACTGCTAGATGATCGGAGCTATTGGAACGAATAACAACAGTCTGACAATAGACAGAGAAACACAGGGAATAATAAAGGGGAAAAAATTAGAAGGACATAGAGAACAGGTGGCGAGCAATTATGGTTAACAACGGGGAACAAGGGAGGCGGGGAAAACACAAACAGGCAGACGTGGTGAGCTGTCACCATCCCAACACACACACCCACACCAAAAAGACAGGTGATTAGCCCCGAGACCCGACACCTGGCCACAAACTGGTATCTGGCAGATATCATTCCTGCTTGTGTTTCCTTAGAGAACTAACTCTGGACGAGCCTCCTCAGACGTGCTGGACTGGGGTGTGCGGTTACCCTCAGCTGGTCACCCAGGTGCATGTGTTAAGTGCCGAAGGCCTGCAGGGCCAAGATGCCAATGGAGGTATGTCTACTATTTCCATATACAGTACATAACAGATATATAGCAGTGTGTGTTCAAATGAACAAAAAACAAAAGCTGAAGACCAATGCTATTAATCTACATTGATAGATGCTGAATTTATGATTTCTCTTTTTAAAAATGATCTTGCATTGTTGATTTCTCCCCTTAAATCCTGAAATCAGTGCTCTCTAATCTGCAGACATATACATTTTTGAAGAATAGTTCACCCAAAAATGCAGGTTTTCTGTCATCTTTGACTGCGGTAAATGATTTTTGGATGAATTATTCCTGTAAGCTATTACATATTCAGACGCATATGCTGCTTAATAAATCTAGAGCTTTTACATATAGAAATCTCTTTTGACCGTACAGAGCTACACTGCTTGATCTCCCACAAGACACGGTCTGACTTCTGCATAGGAGGTACTGACTTTTAGCAGCCACTAGCATCTAAATGTATCTCCCTCCCCTTATAGAAATATGAGCATGTGAGAAGATTAATCTGAATTCTGAAATGTGTCAAAATCTGCCACACTGTCTCTTGTTTATTTGTAGCACTTAATAGTAAAAGTCATGCAAAACAAATATATATATATATACATATATATATATATATTTTTTTTTTTTAATACATGTTTTTGGTGTGACTAGCATTACTTTGTGCTCCGGTGTCTCTCTGCAAGTGTCAAATGCACTTCAGTACTCTGGTTCTACATATGCATTAATGTTTTTAGTGACACCTTCTTAGCCATATAAATATAATAAAGTTTAAATATCACAAGAAAATAAAACATGCAAAGATAGTCCTCAGAAACCAAGATCCACAACACTTCCAAAGTTGTGACAGTGAGTCTCTAATGACAAGTTGAGTGAGTGAGTGAGTGAGTGAGTGAGAGAGTGAGTGAGTGAGTGAGTGAGTGAGTGAGTGAGTGAGTGAGTGAGAGTGAGTGAGAGTGAGTAAGTGAGTGAGTGAGTGAGTGAGTGAGTGAGTGAGTGTGAGAGTGAGTGAGTGAGTGAGTGAGTGAGTGAGTGAGTGAGTGAGAGTGGTGAGTGAGTGAGTGTGAGTGAGTGAGTGAGTGAGTGAGTGAGTGAGTGAGTGAGTGTGAGTGAGTGAGTGAGTGAGTGTGAGTGAGTGTGAGTGAGTGAGTGAGTGAGTGAGTGAGTGAGTGAGAGTGAGAGTGAGAGTGAGAGTGGTGAGTGAGAGTGAGTGAGTGAGTGTGAGTGAGTGAGTGAGTGTGAGTGAGTGAGTGAGTGAGTGAGTGAGTGAGTGTGAGTGAGTGTGAGTGAGTGTGAGTGAGTGAGTGAGTGAGAGTGTGAGTGAGTGAGTGAGTGAGTGAGAGTGTGAGTGAGTGAGTGAGTGAGTGAGAGTGTGAGTGAGTGAGTGAGTGAGTGAGAGTGAGAGTGAGAGTGAGTGAGTGAGTGAGTGAGAGTGGTGAGTGAGTGTGAGTGAGTGAGTGAGTGAGTGAGTGAGAGTGAGTGTGAGTGAGTGAGTGAGTGAGAGTGAGTGAGTGAGTGAGTGAGTGAGTGAGTGAGTGTGAGTGAGTGAGAGTGAGTGAGTGAGTGAGTGAGTGAGTGAGTGAGTGAGTGAGTAAGTGAGTGAGTGAGTGAGTGAGTGAGTGAGTGAGTGAGTGAGTGAGTGAGTGCATTATGGAGGTTGGTGACTAAAAGTGGGTTTTTCCTTTTTTTGTAGCAGTTAATAAAGATGTTGGTTTGATCAGAATTCAGATTGTTTGGTTGTTCAGAGAAAACTGGTGTTTTCTCCTCTTGAGTTGTTACCTAGCTAGTGGTAAACACAGTGATGATGTAAATGTGCTATAATTATAGTAAAACTGGGAATAAATTTCATTTCTAAATATGTTATGTTATTTTAAATTGTAATAACATTTGCAATATTACTGCTTTTATTGTGTTTTGATCAAATAAATGCAGCCTTGGTGAGCATAAGAATAAGAAAATAACAGTCTTATGATTTGCTATTTTGCTTGTCAAATAGAAATATCTTGTTAAAAGTTGTTCAAAAATATTTTTGATAACAAAAGTTCTTGATAACAAACTTATTAAGATAATTATTTGACAGTATGTCTTTGGTATAGGCAGTAGGTTAATGCATTGAATCCTGTCATATAAAGCGCCTAGCTGACATGTCTTTTTTCTTTAGCCTCTGACCCATATGTGATCATCACCTGTGAGGGGGAGAAAGTTCGCTCTCCTGTGCACAAAGACACACGCTGCCCTCATTTTGACATTAAGGGAATATTCTACCGCAAAAAGCCAAAGGAAGGCATTCACATCGAGGTGAGTTGGAAGTATTTAATCACATCTATTCCTTCCTCAGTACTTTTCACCAGCTGCTACAGATATCCTGGCTCTGTACACTGATCTGTTCCTCTCACCTTATTTCTGCTTTTCTTCTCTTTTTCTCCTGCTCAACCCTTCTGATTGTTCCATGACGATCTCAGATCTACAATAAGAATGTGATTGTTGACACCTTCCTGGGTCAGGTGATCCTCTTTAGTGACCCTGACGACCGCCAAGAGCAGCACACGGTCTATCTTAAAGACAAGGGTAGTCACCAAGACAACAACCTTCCAGGCACACTGACTGTACGTGTGATCACCTGCACCACTTTAACCAACATCTGATCAGAAGCTAAACGCAGCCTCATGCATCCAGCCACTTCACTCTCTCTGCTTGGGTTCTTTGTTCGCCTACAAGGCCTTTAGCCCTCATCATTTTTTTTCAGTAAACGGTTAGTTGACCCTAAAAAAGTTCTGTCACAATTTACTCACCCTCATGTCATTCCAAACCTTTTGCTGTTATTTTTTCAGTGGAGCGAAAAGGGAGAAGTATAATGAATCTTAATGACCGCATCCATAAAGATCTTAAAGGGATAGCTCAATCAAAACTGAAAATTCTGTCATCATTTACTCACCCTAAAGTTGTTCCGAACCTTTATGAGGTACTTTTATCTGTTTAAATCAAAAGAAGATATTTTGAAGAATTTTCATAACCAAACAGTTTGGTTACCAACATTTTGATTCATGAACAAACCGTTCAACTTTTGATCTTTTTAGTGAACGGTTCGATCTGATTCACAGTTCTTAAGTTCTAACTGAATGGCCACTGTTCCATGATTCATTAGTCACTAGTCACATGATGGGCCACGTCTCGTCTGCCAGATCACTGAATGTAGCCCAGCCCTGGGAAATGATTCAAATATGATTTTCCCCTTATCTCTCTTTCCATCCCTTCTCCTCCACACACTCATCAAATATTCAGTCAGTGTCAACATGTGTGCCCGTTCACACAGTTTCTCTCAAGATGCACAGTGACATGGCGGTCCATCTGATTACAGAGACCTTGATCTTTAGCAAGACCTAGTCAGCTCTCATTTAGCTGAAAGATTCCAGTGACCGGTGGGCCGCAGCAGGCTCTTCTTTGGATTCTCCAGGTCACGTCGCTTAGCAACAGGAGTCTGGGAAAGAACCTACTGGAGCATGAAGTCTCTGAAGTGGACCCTTAGCCAAAAGCCCACCTGGACTATCCACCAGGCCGTTCTTTGCCTGAAAACACGGATGGGCATTATTAAAATGCCAGGTGGTTTGATAAGCATTTAACCTTTTTGTACGTGTGTGTATTTTTAGGTGACCAGATAGTCCTGATTTAATTAATCCTATATCCCGACAAAGTTATATTCAAGATAAAAATGTTCCTAATAATTTGTATTAGCTTTAGTTTGACACCTATAAACAGTGTTTAAGAACGTCATCGCTATGATTTTTCTATCATTAGAAACCAGCCGTTTCATAACAAGAGATATTTTTGAAGTCAGCTTATGTTGAAGTCAGCTTATTTTGACCAGTGTTATTGTAGGATTATTTTTGTACTATTTTGTTTTTTATTAATATTTTCAAGTAGCCTTTAGCCTCGGTTTCATTTTAAAATTCCGTTTTAGTCATTTTGTTATTAGCTTTTTAATTTTTTGATTATTTTAATATAAGTTCTAGTTTTAATTTTTTTAGTGCTTCAATTTTAAAATGTTTTGTTTCATTTATTACCAAGGCAACATTTCTCATTTCCTCTCAGGTTCCTTAGTTTTAAGTCTGATATTTTTACAGTTTATTTTCTTTCAGCTTTCAAACCAAAAAAAAAAGAGATTTAAAAGTAATTTAAAAGATACAATAACAACACTGCTTCGATCCACTAATAGAAGTTGTTGCATTGTCCTTACAATACAGAGAAGTGCTAACATGCACATTAATTAGAAGTACACGCTAGTATTTTATCGGCTGCCACTTCCCACATCATCTTAAAACAATAAATCGAGAAATCTTAAGATAAAAAACTTTTGCTTTTAGTTACAAAAGAATTATCGTTTAGGTTTGATTCATTGTAAACCAAAAGATCAGATGTATCCAAGCCTTTTTATATAGTGTTTCTTAAATTTTAATTTGTTCTTAGACTGTTTTGAATTAAAACAAGCATCAAATCTGGCCAAAATGTGCTTATACTCTATGTAAGCATGTATCCCGATTTGGTTTTTGTGTCTGGTCACCCTGGTGTATGAGTGTTTGTGATCCAATAGCCTTCAAACATAACCTAAGGACCATTAAAAGGTAATGCATGTTTAAAGCAAAGGGAAATCAGTGCTAGCGGTGCTCAAAGGATGGAGAGCAGGCCTTTGGACCCTCAAATATCTTTACCTCTAAGGATCGCGAGACTGTAAAACAAGGATTTGTCTGTGTCTTAATGACTTTCTAGTCAGACTCCTGCCAAACAGCAAGGGCCATTGTTTGAGATACGCAAGAACTGCCTCATGATTGCATTAACAGATGTTCTGTACTTAAGAGAAGGTCCCTCCTTTTGTCTCACAACTCCACTTGACAATGAAGAACTGCACCTTAACTACAGACCCGTGGTGACGATCATCACCAGCTTTGTGTCCTTTCCAATGGCTAGTTGTGCTGTTCCACCAGAGACTGCTACCGAACCCTTTGTGCACTACAATGACTTTGTGTATGTTTTCAGTCGCTATAAGTGAATTCTAGAAAACAGAAATAAGTCCACATCACACAACCTTTATCATGGTTGGATATGTTTCAGCATCCTCTCATGTATTTTTATTTGAATGTCAGCTACACTACTGTGATTTCTGCAGTGTGTTGTGCTGAAGATTTGAGGATTTATTCCCTCATGAGTCATGTTTGCTAATTTTAGTTATCTTAATTATCTTTTTTTGTATTGTCTTTGAAGTATTCTTTTTGTTACCTTGTGTAAAGTTTCTTTATTTTTTCCATGGTGAAACAGATGTGAAGGTCAAATGGTACACAAGTTACCATGAGCCTGTTTGCCATTTTTAATATTGTGTGTCAAAAAAATGTAGCATAAGAATCTCAAATATTAGCTTATAATGACTAATGTTTATAAAATTTGTAATGTTTGTAAAGTTGAGCCGCTGATCCAAATGAATACTGATGCTCAAACTTAGAGGAACAGGAAAAGAAGTGAGAAGAAGAGAAACACAAAGAGACCAAACGTTGTTATATACCAGGTTCGAACAATACAGTGCCAATCAGAGAATGACAAGACCACTCTCAAACCCTGTGGATTAGCCTTTGGCAAAATGTGGTTCATCGGAGACAAACTGATTTTATTCAGGCATGAATGAAGCTTTTTCTTTAGCTCTGTTACATTTCAGTTTTTATACAAGCAGATTGAATCCACAACAATAGCCCAGTCATTATTTTGCATCATCTGTACCTCCACAGGCCAGATTATGACGTGTAAACAGGGGATTTGGCAAAACAAAATTTCTTGTCTGTGGATGGATTTTACTTATCTCCATTTTGACCTCTGTGACTGATTTAGATCATAGAAAGCAATTTGTACTGAGCTGAGAGATGTTATATTGATCATATAAATTCAAACAGCTAAATTTTTACGGAAAATTCAAATGTCTAAGGCAACAACTTTTCAATATATTTATTTCTCTGAAGCCTTACAATCCCACCAGCAACATTGGCTTAACCAATCGGATGAGTGTGGGGCGGAGCTATCTATTTATCTGACCAATAGCAGATGAAGGCATTGTTGAGGAATTTGTGCACGTTTGTTAGGTAATGTGTGCAGAAATTACACACCTTATACTGCTTAATCTAACTAAACAAACGAATAAATAGCCTTAGATCTCTTTAGCTGTTAAAGACAACAAAGCTTTCATTATTAATTTTGCTTTGTTTTATCCAAAGCATAAATGTATATTTGCTGGGGGGGGGGGTTTGTTTGTTTTTGAAGAGAATGCTGTGAAAGATGCCAGTGTGCCAGTACAGTTGGAGCCAGATGTTTTTTATTTAATTAATTTTTTTCCTGTCAATTTTGTCAAATAACATAAGTAACCAATGCCTTATAATGCCTTTTAATGACAAACTTGTTCTGGTGTGAGGTGTTTTGTTATTTATTTTGATTGTTCACGTTTTCTTTAATTATTACTGACACAAGTTTAATTTTCTTTGGCCCTGGCCATACGACAGAACAATGATGTTTAAATGGTTAGAAGGTCCTGGTTCACTCAAATTGCAGTGCAT